>NW_004567115.1:33004402-33113469 GCF_000260355.1 Condylura cristata | reverse complement strand
ATCTCTGTTTCTTCTGCTTGGTTGTTTGTGTATAAGAAAGAGATTTTTTTTTTTAATTAATTTCAAAAGAAGTTAAATTTTGATGAGCTCAACCACTTCCAATCTAATAACACTTGTTATTTTCAAGATACTTTTGAGTAGTCTAAGATTAGAGTAGTAAGGAACACATTCTGGGTGATGATTTATTTTACCAGCTCAGAATGCTTTGTGGAAAAGAAAATACTTTAATTCATTAACTTATTAAAGTTTGAAAAAATATGAATAAGGATCATAGAGGCATTCAAGTAACCATTAAATGTAGAATGTTTTCTTCCTAGTCATACACAGGAAGTAGGTCTATTATTGCTTTCATTTATTGTCTATGATTATTAAAATTTTTAATAAACTAAAGTTTGGGATAAATAATATTACATATATTTTAATTATTATGTTACCTCAAAGCATTTTCTATATATTGAGTTAAGAATAATGATCATTTTGGAAAACTCATTAAATGTGACTTGATTTAAATTCACAATAACAGACTGATCGATTCAGAGAATGAAAAAATAAGCTTCAACCTGATTAGAATTTTGATCTTTTGTTTTTGCTATCAGGGCAAGAATACACTACTCCTCTGGTATTGTCTGGGACTGTCTCTGGGATTTAAAAGGGATCATACTGTGGATATTAAAGGAAAAATGACTTAGGCATTATTTGTGACTGACATCCATCAATATTTTCATTGGCATATTATTAATAGGACTTCTACTTAAGAACATTCTTGGTGATGACAAATGACTTAATTTTTGAATTTAAGCAGCCACAGAGAGAAATGACCTTAAAACCACTATTAAAGGGAGGTTTGTATTAAAAAAAAAAGATTTGCCTTTTAATAGGTAATTTTGAAAATAAGACTTATTTTGACAATGGGAATTAATCTGAGAAATTTTGTGATTTCTCTCTTTTAGGTAAATTTTATGATACATTACTTTGTTCCACAATACCAAACATATCTACTATGTATACAAGAACTGGGTTACAGGCCAGAGATGCAGGAATTGAGAGGATTCATTAGAGACAGTGGGGAACAAAACAGGCAGATCTACTGAAATACATTGCTGAGGGGAGCAGTGGGCAAAACAGTAGAGGTCTGCTCCACCATGTAGGTCACCTCCTGGACTGGGGATTGAGCTTGTTCTACAGTGGCTGTGGCTGTGGATAGCTTCATAGTGCTGTGTTTTAACCTGTTGCACCATCATGGAGGGCTCTCTCTTTTCTATCTTTCTTTCTTTCTTTTTTTCCATCTAAATGTTTATTTGTATTCTCCTAGCAAAGCTGAAGAAATATTTTAGGAAAAATTGGGTAATTTTTTGTTTTAGTGAACTATAGGGTACATAAAAAAGACAAATTACAAGTGAAAGGGATTTTAAAGGTAGACTTCATTTTTGAAAGAGTAAATTCTTATTAGCCTATTCAATCAACTGATGGTTACTGAAAGTTTATGTTTTCTTTGTTAACAGACACTGAGAACTAGAAGCAACAGCAGTAACATATACAGTCCATGTGTTCACCACAGGGTCCCTTCCAGTAGGGTAAGTGTACTAGGTAGGGGTGAGAAAGGTGAGGTCAATTCTCTCATAATACTATGCAAAAAGTTGAACAGTCTAAGTGAAGGAGGACAGAGAAAGTATTCAGAAACATTCACTCTGAGGAGCTGATATTGTACAGACACCTGGTGTAGTAAGTTGCAGAGAAAGAAGCTTCTTGGCAATAGGAAAGTCAGGGGAAGCCACTTCCCTGAGTGTATGAGGAATAATGGTGTATCTACTTGGACTGAACTTAAGTGAGCTTAAGGGGTGAGTTTGGAGAGGTAGATGGGGTGGTGTCCTGATACCCTGACTCAAGGATCTGGAGTCTGTTCTAATTTATAGGAAGTCATTAAATAGAGGAAAAGTTACAACCTAATTTTCATTTTTTGAATACCGCTTTCAGTGCTAAGCATGAAACAAGGCTAAGTGGTTACATTGTTTTCGGAACATAGAGCACAAAAGAAAAAGGTCTTATGTAGACGTCCCTGAGATTTGATTTTACAAATATAGGAGAACCTGGAGGCTTATGGGCTAAACTTGCTTGACCTGAGGGAACCTATGTTGGGGGTAGAGGTGAAAGCCTAGCTACTGGGGCTTGAGGTAAGAGCAAGGAAAGAAGAGCAAATGAAGATGATGGCTCCTTTTGGGCCTCAACAATTTGGTTAAAGATGAGATGGAGAGAGAGTCCCTAAAAATGTGTTAAGGCTATTTTTATAAAGTACTTTACTTTTTTTACTTTTAATTTAGTAAAAGAACCCCACTAGGATTTCAACCTTTGATTGTGATAAATGTATTCACTGGTATAACAGGTGGCAGAAATGTATATTCCAGGTACCAGCTGCTACTTGCAAGGCTTTTCATAATGTTGGGGGTATAAATAAGAAGGACAAACATCATTCAAAATTAGATACAGATTTATATCTTTTAACATCAGAAATTCAAAGGCTTTCTGATAGGCCCTCAACAAGTTAGTTACATTAGAAAGTGTTTTTAATAAAAACAGAAGAGATTACTTAGACTTAAAACACAAACAAGCAAACAAAAAACACCTAATTTTGGATGCAAATGGAAAAAAAAAAGTAAACAACAAGGGAGTGTTACTTGCCCTTAAAAATAAAAATAGCTCTGTTCATGGGGAGTTATATATGAGGAAGAATGACTTGCTAAACTCTCCTTTCACTGAAAACATAACAAGAACAAATTATTATGAACAGTGACGGAAATTAGGCATAGAGAAAAAATTTATGGTAGTAAATCAGATTTATAGACAAGAAGACACTGGCAAGAGCTACCTAGACTGGATTATAGTGAAGACTTTTTATATGGCAGCCTGATAAAGCAACAATAAACTTTGTTTTATCTCCACAGGAGTCTGTCCCTGCTGTTACTATTACATAAAAGAAGAATGGGGAGTGATTCTTTTTTATCTGGAAATAGAACAGAATTTCCTTCAATAATGCTGACAGCTTCATGACAGTGCTTACAGGCATTTATATTTGTTGAAATAATTTCTAAGGTATTAAGTGGGGACTGTTTAGTCTATAAGCAAATTTCAGCGACTGTTTTTTTTTTGTAATTTTTTTCCCTGAAAATTCCTGCCATGACTGCACCAATGAATTAAAGTGTGTGCTTTGATTTAAGAGGTGGATTGGATGATCTTTATTAGGGTTCTCAAGTCAGTGTCAATGTTCAATGTTTTCCTCAGAATTATGTGCAGTAAAGCAAGTCATAGTAATAATCAAAATACTGGTTATTTACATAGCAGAAGATTTGCTATTGTAAAGCACTTTCAAACACTAGTAGACATCAAGAAATAATGTAGGGACTCTGAGGTTAAGAGGGAGATAAGGGAAAGGGGTGGTAGTGACGAAATAAATAAATAGCACAAATAACATATAAAAATAAGTATTTTTCTCAGTCTCATAATATTTTTATATATGTCTGTCCACATGCCATTACACATACACAAAGAAACTATTTAAAATAGATAGCTTTAGGACCTCCCTGGTGGCAGAAGGGGTTAAGTCTCAGCACTATGAAGCTATCTGCAGTTACTTTGGCATAAATTCAATTCCAGGCCAGGATGGTGACCCAGATGGCACAGCAGACCTCTCCTGTCTTGCTTGCTGCTCCTCTCAGCAGTGTATTTCGGTAGATCCGCCTGTTCTGTTTTCACCTACCCCACATCTCTGGCCGATACCCCAGCTCTTATATACATAAATAAATAAAGTAAATCTTTAAAAATTAAAAGATACAGCATTAGATGAACTATGGAAGATCATAGCTTCGTGTTGACCCAACTGCATTTTAGTTGTTTTCAAGTTGTCATCATGAGTACATCTGAACTGTGAAATGTTCAATTCTTTGAAGATTAAAAACTTGTTGGGAAGCAGAATTGCATGATTTTCCAGAATGATCACTTCAGGTACTGAAAAAATGAGGTCTGCTGCTTTTGTCTAAATTTACTGCCAGCAGTAAAAATTGATCTGATCATATTTAGATAGATTTGGACAAAAATGTGTAGTGTTATATTTTGAAAGGACAGGAATATAAGAAAGTTTTTCACTTTCACAGAATTTCACAGAATGCTCTGGATCACAGAGAATATTGCTACAAATTATGATTTCAATTTTCCCAAATTTCCACTGGTTAGATCAATATGGAAAGTCAAATTACTTTCTATGTTGGGTGAATTCATAGCTCCTATTAAACTTGTATTGTCTGTCTCAGCTCCATTAAAACAGTACATGATCTCAATAATAACCATTCAAAACTGAATTAATACTCAAGAAAATACTCTCATTTATCAACTCTATATAAGGTGTGATTTATTACTTTATAACAATTTCATGTTTATTGCCTCACTTTATATTCATTGGAAATGTATTATACTGAACTATTGATTTAATTCAGCATAAGTTATTGGATAAAAATATAATTTAATTTGCTAGAGTAAAAGTAAGTCATAGAAGAGTAAGTCAGCTCAAGATTCTTTTTATTTAACTATCTTCAGCATGGTGTTAAATGCTTAATTATTTATACATTCTGTATGATGAAGAAAAGTGTATAACCTTCCCTTTTGTTTCTGTCTTGTTATGTTAAATGTATTCATAACCCAAACTAGATATTCAAAGGCATGCATTCTTATGACAAAATTTTGTCCCCACCTAATTTTTTCGAAAGTAGCATGATTTTCTACAGACCTGAAATGTCAGGTAATTCCCTGTAGGCAGCCCTTTCCAGCAAGACTCATTGGACTGATCTAGATTGACCTTTTTTGGCAGACACTGTAGGCTGTTTTGTGGTTGCACTACTTGAGTGAGAAGGTGGGCCAGAGGTGATTTTTCTCCTCTCAAAATACAAACAGAGAATGGTCTATCTCTGTGCATTTTACAATTACCACATGCAATGGAATACTTTACTTAAATACAAGCATTTTGATTTTCATTGGAGGATCTGAAGTAGAAAACTTGACAACTTTGTTTATGACTTCCAAGCTTTAGAAGATGCCAAAGGGCAGGTCAGCCAAAAGACACTTTTAAAAAGCAAATCTTCTAGGTAAAGTCAGAAAATAGTGGAAGGAAGCATGAAACTGGATTGCATAACTATCTGGCCCTGCTTTCAGCCATTTGGGAAGAGAAGCTTGCAGGAAGAGAGCCGGGAGGAGGTCCATTGCAAATCACTTGGTTGGATCTATAAACTCAACTGAGAGTGTACCAATTTCTGATAATAGTTCTAAGGAGTATTTGACTGTTCATAAAAGGCTTGACTTAACGAAACTAATTGATGGATGTGATGGAATTAGACCGGGAAGCTGTGAGCTATCCTATCTTTGAGAGTTGCCAAGGCAACTCAGAAAGATTGCATTGGGTATCTGTGGGGTAGGTTTTCAAATTGCAACCTGGAGGAGGCAGAGAAGGGGGAGGACCAGAGAGAACAAACAGCTGGTATTAAACAGTAGCTGGAGGCAAAGAGGACTGGTAGGTTCAGCTTGTGAACAGGCTGCGTGTGACCTGCTGTTCATGCTGGGCCTTTGGAAATTGAACATGAGAGGAATTTAGCAAGTCACTCGTTGGTCTTGCAATATATGTGGGGTCAAATATCATGCAAAACCAGGACTGGGTATTAAATGCGATAGGATTATTGGATTCTAATATTATTGCTGTTACTGATTGTACACGTCTCCATTTTTTCCCAACCAGTTTTCATGTATGTTCATAAGAATATGGTGCTGGAAATAGACAAAAAAAGAGAATTCCTAGAAACAGGTTGACATTTCCACGATAGGAGATAATGAAAGATAACTTAATAAATCTATTGTACTTTATCTTGGCCAATTTAAAACTAAAATGTGATTGGGTGCATCTCTAGTCTCCAACAATTTCCTTTCTTCAAATTTGTGCTGCTAAATCCCAATGCTTTACTAAAACTCTAGGACATCTCAGGGACATGATGTTTTCATGTGGAAGTTTCTGTGTGTGTGAACATATTTTCTTGAAGTTTAAACCCACGTCAACTAAAAACACATTTCACTATTTGTTAAAGCATGAAATAGTTATTTGTTATTGTTTTAAAAATATAATCCATTTTCCTGAGGTTCTCAAACAGTTTTTTGTAGGTGTGTATGTAAATTTAATTAACTATCGAACTACTGTTCAAAAGATCAATAACTGTTCATATTCAACATAAAAGAGTTTAATTTTAATCAGCTAGTTCCCAAAGCACACAACCCAAACCAAAAAAAGTAATCTGGATTTAAAAATGATGGAAAAGGCAAGCCAGGTACCTTCACTTTCTGGCCATCTTGCCAAACCTACATATTTTTAATTAAAAAAAAAACACTATATTTTTCTCTTTAAAGGGATACAGGTATACATATTCTCATACAATTTGTTTTATTCTACTCCTCATTCAGCCTCCTTGCAGTCCATAAACCCTTATTCTTATTCTTATTCTGCAAGGGAAATAAGAAGGGCTTTATAGCTGTATCATTCTCCCACTAATACAAGTGCAATTTCAAGTGATTCATTATTTTATATGATTCTTGCAAAAATACAACAGTAAATATCTTAGCACATCTATCTGTATGCAATATATTAATTTCTATAGAAGATAAATCCTAGACATAAAATTTGCAAGTTTCTTTAGTCATTTGTCATAAATTTATGTACTTTTTAGCTACCAAAATAATCTTAGCTTCAATTCTAGATTTATATTTAAATGTCTGACAACTCACTAACCCCAGGTAGTTACCAAATAAACTCAAATGGTAACCCATTTTTTGAGATCATAGATGTCTAAATTATTTTGCTTTTGACTATTTTGTGGTTCAAAAGCTTTGGTTCTATAACTTATAAGTGTTTTCAATAATTAATTATCTGATCATTAATTTAACTTAGAAGTAAAATGATATTTTAGACCATCTTTACCATTTAAAAATAAGAATATATTAAACTCTTATATAATGGACCACTAGTTCATTTTCAGAATGAGATTGTCAGCAGAGATGATTGTTTATGGGCTAAAATCTGGAAAAGTGATTTGCTGAGCTATGAATGGGTAAAGGATACTATTTTGATGGCAAATTCTGAGCTGGAACACAACCAACAGGTGGTTTCTCAAGTCCTAGTGCATTTTACAAGAACTAAATGCATGGAGATCTGTTAAATTTACTCTTATAAAATATTTACATTACAAATATTTTGCATATTTCTTTTTATTAGACATGCCAAAATTCTTATTTGAAAATAAGCTAAGTGATTTGCAACATAAATTTGCTTCACATATATTCTTGGTTATTCAAAGCTTAATTATCTATTTTAATATTTTATGAGACAATCTTTTGTACCACCTTGAAATGTTCCGATTTTTTCAATCCAATTCAAAGGAAAATAAGTCAGGCAAAGCCATCTGTGATGTGATCTATATGATCAGCAAGGAAAGGGTGTGTCTGTGTGTGTTGTATGTATAAGTTTACTTATAATCTACTCAAACTAGTGACTCAGACAATCTGAAGAGGTTATGGTCTCTAAAATGAAAATAAAAACAAGAGTACTTTCATGAGAAACAACAGATTATGACAAGATGGATACCAGGAACTGCATGTTCTATTCACTGAGGGAAAAACTGAAAACCAATGCAAAGAACTTTGAGAACTCTAGAAATAAATTATTTAAGTCACCTTTAGTCATGAGTCACATGTTCACTCATTTGTGATCACTGAAATAATCCTGGTTTCAATACTGGTGAAAACTTAAATTTTTTGTTAGAGACCAAAGAGTAGGTATGTGGTTTCAATAGAGTCACACTTATCTCCTAGGTCTTTCTGTGAGTTTATAGTTTAGTAGGACACTCAAAGAACTAAATTGTTAAAAAGTTTTTTTTCCCACAGCTGAATGTCATTGAACTTCTGATCTGCAGGCCTTATATTTAACTTTTTGTTCAACATTTATTAATCTAATTTTGATTAATTTGAATTTGAGGATACCAGGTTTTAGGAACATGCATATAGGTCAGAATTGCAATGTCCGGGTCTTGTGCAGTTGCTGAACTCTTGCGATGTGTCAAGTCCTAATTGAGATGCTGCAAATACAAAATGCACCCTGGATTTTAGACTTAGTGAGAAAAAATGTTATAGCTCTTTAATAATATTTCATAATGACTACTGGTTGAAATGTTTTGCATATGTTGGGTTAAGTAATATATGCTATTAAAATTCATTTCATCATTTCTTTTTACTTTTTCTTAAATGTAGATACTAGAAAATTTATACTGACATGTGGGCCTCATTATACTTGTTGAAAAGCATTATCATACTCTGAGTTTTATTAAGAAAAATAGCTGTAGTACTCGCTTTCTGCATGCTCTCCATACCCCGACCTCAGCCTGAATTTTTTTTAACCTTTTTTAGGTGGTGAGTTTACATGATTTAATAGTTATAACTTTTTCTCCAAATAATATGTGTTTGCTGTTGCTTTTTTTCTTTTCATTCTCAGGCATTACCCCCTGACTACACATTCAATCCCCTCTGTCTTTCCTTAGTTTCCAAGGATCGTTTTTATCCGGGAGCAGTATTTGCATGTCAGGACTGTGAGAAGCCCACTGACCAGGCAGGGCTGGCTGCCTTTTCTCTAAGTGTTTTGTTTCCTCAGGGTTAATACGTGCTCTTGCGTCTCACTTGCTGTATTTCTGTGTACTTACCAATAACACACATACAAGCCCCTTGCTAGTTTTCTACTTCTCATCGAATGATGTCAGATGTGTCTGGTATTCTCTCAGTTTCTGCCAAAGTCCCTCTCAAAGTTTTACATTAGTCCACACCACCCCGGATGGTGGCATCATTTATTGGGTGCACCGTCATCATCCTCTGGGAATCTTTCTTCTGCCCCATCCCTGGGATTTCCCTTATCGTGTTCCTCTGTGGGATCAACCTGAACTTCCTCTTTCTGGGTCTGTTTCCTCATTTTTCTGGGCTGCATTTTGCAGTGCTTGTCAAGGAAAGAAAATAAAAGAGGTGCATTTGTATGACTTGCCCTGATTGTGATAGTTTGTGTAGAATTATTTAGAATTTTCCTTTGGAATTTTCAAAGACATCCTTCTAGTTTCTTATCTTTCAGTATGGAGATTAAGAAGTTTGAAATCATTGTGATTCATTCTTCTAGGTTTTTTTTCCTCTTTGGACGGTTATAGGATCTTTGTCTGTGTTAATAATTTCATAATGTACTTTGATTCAATTCCACTTTCAGCTACCGGCTGTTTCTCCTGCTTGGAACACTGGCACTATCTGCACCACTGCTGCCTCCTTCACGTGGTTTAATGACAGTTTCTTTTCCTGTGCAAAAGAATTTTGAATTGTATAAAATGCATTTCCATTTTGTTTATTCTTGCAAATTCAAGCAGGCATATCTATTGCACATTTCTTCCTTTCTTTGATTTCTTCTACTTTGAGAGTGAGGCTAGAAAAAATTCTTCAATAATTATACAACTTATAAACCTCTACCCCCTTTTCCTCCAGTCTGTTTTTGGATATCCATGAATTAATTTGGGGGATGGTAAGATCGATCCAAATACAGAGAACACAATAAAGAGTGAAAGACAACTACGGAAAATGTCATCCGTTTTCAGGGAGAGAGTATAAATTCTGAATGTTTTGGGGGTCTCTATTGCTTCTTTCATAATCTACGAAGTTAATCTGACTCAGGCAAAAATAAAAGAAAAGAAAAAGTAAGTGTTAACTTTTTGCTGTTCTGTCATAGGTAAATTCGATGACTTCTCAAATGTATTGATGAATAATTTCTATCTACCACTCATCAGACCACGATAAAGGATCTTCATGAAAAACAGAGACTGGATGGCATAAAATAGCATGGGATTTAGCCCACCTTAAACAAAATAGATACTTAATGTTTTTCTTTTTTCTTTTTTTCTTTTTTGCTGTAAGTATATTTCACAATCTAATTCAGATTTTCCCTTACAATTGCCTTAAAATAAACATACACACAATGATAAAAATTCTAAAATATAAGTGTTAAGTATAGTGTGCACTTCTTAACTTCCCTTTTTTGTCTGACAAATATTTTAAGGTAAAAAAACTCATAAATGTTTTATAATTATTCAACATAATTGACAAAGGACTACCCTATAGTTCTTTATATTATCCTACAAAGAAAGTCCTTTAAATACAGAGTGAGTGGAGTAAAAGAAGCTAAAAAAGAAACTAAAGTAGAAATTTTCTACCCTTGCACAGATTACAAAGGTTCTAAATAAAAATCTACTTTTACTTATTTTAAAATTTTATTTTATTAAGGTAATGCAGTTTTGCAGTGCTATCTGTAATTCAAAGGTATAGGATTATTATATATCTCCAGACGTATGTCGTTAGCCACTTCCACTGCCAATGCACCCACAGTTCATTGGGCTCCCTTGATGTATTGCTCCTCACCCTCCCCAACATCTCTGGTATCCTTAATTTTACTGACATATTTCTAGGGTTTGTCATTGGTTTGGTTTTGACTGATCATTTGCTTTGTTTCTATATATTCACATCTAAGTGAAACCATCTGGCATTTGTCTTCCTGTGATTTTTTTCACTTAGATGATTCTCTCCAGTCTCATCTATGTCATCCCAAATGGAAAGAGTTTATACTTTAGTGCAGAGAACATTCCATTGTGTCTATATACAACTTCTTAATCCACTCATTGATCCTTGGGAAGTTAGGTTGTTACCATAACTTGGCCACTGTAAATAGTGCTGTAATGAACACAGGAATGCAAATTAGTGGCTTTATATTTTTTGGGTAGACACATGGGGATGAATTGCTGGATCGAATGGTAGGTCTATTTTTAATGTTTTGAGAAATCTCCACACACTTTTCCATTGGTTTCCACCAGACCAGCTTACATTCCCAATAACAACGTATTCACTAACACTTGTTGTTCCTAGACTTTTTGAAAAGGGTCATCCTTACAGGTGTAAGATGTTATCTCATTGTAAAGAATGTATAGCTTTTAACCAAACTTTGAGGCCACTGTCTCTGTGTCTTCTTTATAATCAGACTTGTCATCCAACAGTTTAGGAGCTTTCTGTCAACCACAAGCACATACATCAATCATCTAAATGAAAGGATATGTTAAGTCTGCCAACAATTTGGCCAAGAACAGTATAACTGAAGTAACATAGATGAATATACATGGGTATTGTGATACTTGAGAATTTTTGAAAACATGTTTTTTTTTTTTTTTTGTAAACACTTGTGCTTGACATATACAGACTGAAACTATATCAGAATAGGTAGAGTCAAAAATCTACTTATCCTATTTTATTAAAGATGAAATTAATGGAGAGAAATTCCATTTAAATATGGTACTTTAATACCACACAATATTTCATTGTGGTAGATAAATGGTTTATCATTTAACTAAAACCTAGGAATGATTTGTTCAAACAAGTCACATCTGTTGAAATGATTCTTGGATTTGCAAACTGAATTCACATACTGAAAACCACAGGAATGCTTTAGGAAATAACTTATAAAATTAAAAAGAAAAAAAGAACCATACATCTTGATTAATTTTTAATTACAAATTTCTTCCAAAATAATATTACCACAATTTCATAATATGAGGGGAAGCTGCTTGTGAAGGTCAGAGATTTGGTGACATCATAAGACCAACCCACAGATCTTCAGTGGATCCAGACATAATAGTGTTCATGCCTGATGTTCCCATTTATTTACAGGGATCTATGCTTCAGCATATTCTTTTTTCACTGCACACAGGACAGATACTGTTCATCTTTACTGCATTGTATTTTCCTTCTATTTCCTTGTGTAGTTCATCTTCTGGCTATTTAAGACTCTCACAAACTTCAGCAATTTCTGTTAGCAGGGAAAAGTAGCGATGCTGAAAGTCTATAGTTGATACTGCTCCTTTTAATATTGGGATCATCATATCTGCAGTGCTGCGCTTTAACCAGTTGTGCCGCCAGAGAAGACCAAAAATGAATTTCACTACTGAATTTATAGTGGACTGGGAAGACAGTGACTTGTTCTAGGGAACTTTCAGCAGGAAAGAGCACCTCTGGCTTGCAGATCAGGTCTGTTCCTTACAGCTTCAGCCCCTCATTCAGAAAGATTCCATCATTACAGAGATCTGTTAGTGTCAAATTTAGTTTTATTTCTGGTATATTTGTCATATTTTTAACATTCACAAGTTATAATAGTTCCCTTTGAGGTCACGCTTTTGACTTTTCTCCTGAAATCCTTCCCATATATATTTGGCAGTTTTATGTCTCGTCTTCCACTTGCCTGTTTCTTCATTTATTCAAACATATACTCAACTTCCTCTGCTTCACTTCAATTAAAATATTATTGAGTGCCCTTTTTTTCTAACAGACTATTTATTGAGCACCTACTAAACATTGTAGCTTATGTGGCATGCTTAGAAAACAGGGAAGTAAAGACAAATATTACATATTTTATTGTGGAAAGACAGGAAATAAAGGAGTTAGGCAAAAAAGAATGAGATGATGGTTTCATATAGCAATGAGTGTAATAAAAAATAAATAAAGTGGGTAATATGAACAAAAGTGGCCAAGAGGTGGCCACTAGGAATAAAGAATAATAAGTCTCCCATTTTCTTAGGAGGCAAATGTACAAATTATTTTGCATGCCTTTAAATGTTATGCTAGGCTACAGTTCATCTGAACTACATAACAGTTGTTGACTTTTTCTAGAAAATATGTCTTTGTTTCTCTTAGAATTTGATTAGTGACTATGTCCAAAGTTGTTTGTTATGGTGAAGTTTGTTGTGCAATTAAGCTACCCATGGATCTATCTAGCAGAGAATGTAACCCCAAATTTCATTAATTTATTGTCCTATGAGATATAACCAGTTTTGTTTATAACATAGATTTATTTCAGTATACTTTTCCTCAAGGACCCATAAACATGGGCTACTCAAATTCTCCCTTGTAAAATGTCTCTTTATTTTTTTTCTATTGATGAGTTAAAATATAATGTTAATTTAGCATTTTTATGAGAGTTTTGATTTTAACTTTTTGAAAATTATGAGTTGGGGATGAAAGGGAAAATTTTCTGAAAAAAGATACATTTGAGCTTAAATTTACCTGGCAAGAAGGAGACAGTAAATGAACCACTGGGAACAGAAAGAACCCTTTGGGCAGGAAGAAACAGGACCATTGAAAGCCCTAAGGAAGAAAGAGCTTGGCGTGCTAATGAATCCAAAGCCCAGGTGGAATCAAAAGATTAGGAGTGGAGTACAGAGAACTAGTCAGGATGGAAGGTAAGTTGGATTCTGAGACTATGAGTCATGACTTCAAAAAACATTTTTTAAATTATATTTCTTAGGAACTCTTAATTTATATGTACTTTCTTCCACACCTAAATTGAGGTTTTCAATTCCTTAAGCAAAAAATTGCAGTGGTAGAAAAAAAAAAAAAAACAGATGGATTCACACAAACAAAATAATAGAAAAGATATTTCAATTTAGAAAAATACAGTGAATCATGCCTTTTGAGGTAATGGTTGGTGCAGAAAAACCCAAAGTTTCCCCTCGTCCTCCTTTATTTTTCTCATTAAAAAAGAGAAATTCCAGACACCAAATTAGCAGAGATCTGGAGAAGAAAATAAAAGTAGGTTTCCGTGACCAATTCTGTCTCTGATGGATTGTGTTGTTTAATAATGTTTTGGCTTCCCCATCTCTACAGAGAGCATAAAATTGCCCAGAGAGTGTGTGGTTCCTCTGGGGTAGGGTTTTAAGACAGATAAAATTAGTTGTAAATCATCTTACCTTCTCAGAGAAACATTCCAGACTTTCTGCCTTTTTTTCCACGCGACTTTGCCCATCCCTTCATGATGAGGGAGAATAATAAATATATTTCAAACTTCAGTTCTTATTCATCCCTCTTAGTCAACAGTGTGCCTTATACTGTAAATATTTCACTTCTTAATTTATGAAAGGTCATATTATTGTTTCTTCTACTGCTTTATTTTAGTAATTTCTCTTATTTTGTTAAGGAAGAAAATGCAAAGCATGAACAACATTATGGGGTATTTAATCTTTCTTAGCTTTAATGTCCTAGCTTATCCAAGTTTCTGTATTATTGAACTCTGACCTTTTGGCAAAGTTCATTTTCAGTTTCTATTTTGCTTTTCCAGTGCTGGAAAAGGTCTCAACAGTCACCCAGGTGGTAGGAATCTACCAGAAAATCTAAACTGGGAAAATCCCAGAAGTGAAAAGAATTTTTTAAAGAAAAACTACCAAAATAAACAAGCTCAGCAATACTCTTTTTTTTCCAGTAAAACGTTTTGTAGAAGAGCCCAATATGATAAGATGCAGGAATAATGAAAATATCAGCTAATGTTATAGATATTTCAAAGCTCAACTTCTAGGTAAAATACATATTAGTAAACTATTCTATGCCTTAAGATACTTTACTTTTGTTTTCAGTATTCCCCTGACAATGTTCAGGTATTCAAACCAGATGGGGATGAATTTTATGCAGAACCAGTTTAGAAGTCTGCAGATCAAAAGAAGAAGTTGTGTTGCAGCTGAAAGCAGACACATCTGAGACATTTTGCAAGGGTAAGTTCAGAACTGAATGCTCTTTGAATACTGACTGAGTATTGACAAGAAGATTCCAGTAAACTCTGCAAACAACAGCACCTTGGGAATTGGTGCATCTTGAGAAATAATTTGAATGGCACACATTTAAGACAATCATTCATATTTGAACAAACCAACCAGTTTATATTTTCTGGATATCAGCTTGAACAGGTTGGAAGAATGCTGATGTTTCTTTCACTCTCATTTTAAATAAAAATCATAGATGTCATGTCTTCACACATTAGTTTACATATACTTTCATACAAAAGTATACCAAGTAAGAAACAGAAACTCCATGCATTGCTGTTGAGAGTATAAATTGTTACAAATGTCCATGAAGGACAATTTGGAATTTCTATTCCCAAACTTAAAATATATTAACCATCTTTAATTCATCAGTTTTTTTAAGCAAATAGGAAGATAGATGTTCAGAATTATGTAACTTATTTATTATGTTTTCTAATAATGAAAATCTGAAAGGAACATACAGACCCAGAAACAGGAATGTTAAATATGGCTCATTTCACATAATAGAATACATTACATCATATACAAATGGTAATATAGACTTGTAACTATTGATGTAGAAATATGTTTTTTAATTTATAAAGCCAGGCTACAGGCTATTTCAAGCATCACTATTTTGGTGACAATATTATTTTGTTCATTTACTGGATTGTGATTAATAAAGTGGCAAACATATGCTTCAGTTATCTATTGATGTGTGGACAAATGTAGAGTAACTAAAAATGTAACAATTTATTATTTTCCAGGGCTCAGGGAAAGTCTGCTTTATGCACTTTTTTATTACATACATACATATATATACATATATATGTATATATATGTGTTTATATATACATATATATATAATAGTTTATTTTTACATCATTTTGTGCAATTTTCCATCTCATTTGCAATCCCCTTGGGCTTTCCATCACCAAATCACCCATGTGTCATCACTATAGTCCAGTGCATTTCCCTCCCCCCACTGTTTTTGATCCTATTCCCCACTCTACCCTCTAAAATGTCTCTGGTATATAGCTGTTCATCATTATCATTATTTTCTCTCCTGTTCCGTTATACTCCTGCTATGAGAGAAACCATCTGGTATTTTTCCTTTTCTTTCTGGCTTATCTCACTAAGCATGATCTTTTCCAGCTCCATCCATGTTGCTGCAAAAGACCTATGTTTCTTTTTTTTTGGTCACTGAGTAATATTCCATTGTGTATATGTACTACATCTTTTTAATCCAGTCATCCATTTTTGGGCATTTGGGCTGTTTCCATGTCTTTCCAATTGTGAATAAAGCAACAATAAACATGGGAGTGCAGGTATCTTTTTGAATCAATGTTTTTGTATCTTTTGGATAGATGCCTAAGAGTGGGATTGCTGCTCCATGTTTAGCAGTTTGAGGAGCCTCCAAACAATTTTCCATAGTGGTTGTACTAGTTTGCATTCCCACCAGCAGTGCAGGAGAGTTCCTTTTTCTCCACATCCTCACTAACATATGTTGTTGCTAGTTGTTTGAAGATTTGCCATTCTCACTGGGGTGAGGTGGTATTTCATTATGGTTTTAATTTACATCTCCCTTATTACAAGTGATGTTGAACATTTTTTTCATATATTTGTTGGCCATCTGCCTTTCCTCTTTGGAGAGGTGTCTTTTTAGCTCTTCTACCCATTTTTGATGGGTTTGTTTACTTTATTTTTGCTGAGTTTCATCAGTTCTCCATATGTGTGTGTGTGTGTGTGTGTGTGTGTATTTTTTTTTTGGAGCACTGCAATTTTATTTTATTTTATTTTTACATTTTTTTTTTATTCATATAGGCCAGAGATGCAGAGGTTGATAGGATTCACTAGAGATAGTGGGGAGCAGAACAGGCAGACTGATGAAGCACACTGCTGAGAGGAGCAGTGGGCGAGCCAGGAGAGGTCTGCCGCGCCATGTGGATCTCCCCCGGGGCAGGCGGAGATGAAACTCATGTGGAAGTGGCTCAAATTTCTTAGTGCTGTGCTTTAACCCACTATGCCACCAGGGAGGGCCAGTTCCCCATATATTTTTGTGATCAATCCTTTATTGCTAGTTTTGTGTGAGAAATTTTTTTCCTAGAAGAGGGATGTCTGTTTGGTTTTTGTAATGTCTCTTTTGCTGTGCTTTATGTAGTTTTGATAAGACCCTGGGATAGCTGGGAAATGTAAAATGTCCATTTGATGCGAGTAACAGTGCTGGCCACCAGCTGGGAAGAAGTGCAGTGTTTAGCCAGGATCCCGCTTCTTCTATAGTGGACTCCGAATGGATGCCTCTAACATGTCAACTAAGTCTTAAGAAAAGGCAACCTAAGAGTCAAGAAGTAGAGGCTACTAGTGCTGGTGAGAACTGGACTCAACCATCCTAGAAAGTTTCTTCTGCTCTTGATTAGGCAGAGACAGTCTTCACTCAAGGGGAAAGGAGTGTAATGGTGCACAAAGGAGAAGTGGCTAGCGAGGCCATCTTTGGAATCTAGCTATGACTCTGGGATCGGTCAAGTGGACGTACTTCAGGAACCAATGTCCATACATATATGAAAAAGTGACCTGAATTTTGAACTAAAAGGAAACTCAGAGAATGCATATTAAATTACCTTATTTAACTACCAAAGGAATAAAGAAAATGTTAGAAGACAAGGCCAACTTAGAGGTTATGAGAAGGGAAGGAGAGTGGGTAAGTTAAGTAAAATGAGTGAATTGTATGGTGAAGGATGAAATTAGACTTTTAGTTGGAATCCCGATATACAATAGTATGCACAGGCATGGATTTGTAATAATGCATACCTGAAACCTACATAATGTTATTAATCAATGTTGCGTCAGTAGAATTTTTAAAAACTAAAGCAACACTGACAAGAAATGATTATATTTCATTCTGGGTCTGTCCAGAGGCTATCAGAGGGAAATAGCTTAAGAAGCATCACATATTTCTTTAAACTCTATTCTGCATCAAAAGAGAGTCAAGAAAATATTCATAGACAGCCCCCTAAAAAGATAGACTTAGCAGTTTACAATCAATTGTTTGCAGTTACTTAATTGAAATTTTTACAAGATGTGACTTCCCTAAAATAAATGCTAAGAAATCAAATGGTAGGGTTGAAACACAAAATCTTCAGAAGAATGCATAGATGTTTTAAGTACATAAAACTTAGGGAAAACCAGGGGTGCAATAAAAAACTTGAAAAGAACAAACCATTATTTCCCTTGCTAGCACATATCCTTAGAAGTCCTATAGATTGCATCTTCATCTCAGAATATATTAAAACCCATTTTAATGTAGATAAGTCATAGTACAAGTTCTGTAAATATTCAATATAATGCTCAAATATCACAATGCATTGTTCCAGTTGAATTCTAATATGTATGAAAATTAAACTCTGCTACACCACATGACAATTTCATAAAATATTTATGACCAGGCTAGGCTTTGTTGAGGATAACAAAACATGTGACATATGCAAATTAGCAAACATGTGGTTTAGAAATGTGTTTTATGCCTTTAAATTTATTATTGGAGGACTTAGGCTACAAATAAATCTAGGACTTCAACAAATTTAATCCATTGTAGGGTCCAACAGGTTTCATTTCTTTTGACCATGTATTCAAGGATAGTGTATATGTTCAACAAATTAACAGTTATGATTATTAGCTGTGACTTTATTGCAAATTATATTTATCTTGTTAGAATTCTGTTGTGACTTGCAGCTAAACAAACTCAAATCATTTTTTAACTTTTTAAATTACAAGCCAGGTATTTTGAGTTATCTTCCTTATAAATAAAGGATATTACAGTGTCAGTTAGGGTTATTGTTGGGCTTAAATGACATAACATAGACAATGTCTCTAATGAAGTACTTCTCATTTAGTAGAGACTCACTCAATGGCTGTGTGCTCATTTTTGCATTATTTTTATCATCAAATTTAAACTATTTGAACAAATATGGACACTTAAAACATACTAGGGAGAAAAATTAATTTGGATGCAATTGAAAACTTGCAACTCAACTATAGGAAGCAATAAATCAGGGCTTGAGAAAGTTACTTAGGATTCTAGCAATTTTATGAATTTCGGTGGGTAACAGGTTCCAGAAAGGAGCGCTCTTCAATCTAACTGCGTCTTCTTCAGGAGCCCTGCGTTGTGATAAAAAGTGTATATGCATGTAAAATAAATCGTGTTTTTGTGCCATGGAATTAATATTCCTGTAAAATTGAATCAACTTGGAAGAAAATGTTAATTTAAAAAGCACATTCTGAATAAATAGCTCAAAGAGAGAGTACACACACACACACACACACACACATATACATAAACTTTGAAAGTGGACAAATCAGTGAACATTTGGAAATAAATAAGATATGAAGAATTGTAAACTGGTGACTTAAACTCAGAGATCCACTAAATAAAATAGATACTGTATTGTTATTAATAATTCTCAAGTGTGGAATATCTACTGTATTGTTATTAATAATTCTCAAGTGTGGAATATCTAGCTATATGAAAAATAGTCACAAATTAAGTACAAAAGAGTAAAACACATAATAGCATGTTTAATGGCTGTAAAAATCCTAAGGAAAGTCAAATTTACATTAAAAAATAATCTAAAACAGGGCCCTTCCTGGTGGCACAGCGGGTTAAAGCACAGCACTAAGAAGCTAAAGCCACTTCTGCCTCAGTTCAATTCCCACCTGCCCAGGAGGAGATCTACATGGCATGGCAGAGCTCTCCTGGCCCGCCCACTGCTCCCCTCAGCAGTGTACTTCCTTGATCTGCCTGTTCTGCTCCTCACTCTGTCTCTGGTGAATCCTTTCACCCTCCACATCTCTGGCCTGTACCCCAGTCCTGTATGAATAAATAAAATCTTTAAAAAAAATAATAATCTAAAACAGACATGCAATAATAAGGAAGTACACTTCAAGTTTGTGGCTACTCTACTGGCTATATCAAATAAAATGTTCTTAAGAAATATTACTCTATTCACATAAAAGCAATTCTTTCCTTAGTCTAGCTTTTCAAAAAAAAATTTTTTTTTTTGGCTTGCTCAAACGCATTGACAGATTTTTTTTAGTGAAAGCATCCTTTCTACTTTAAAATACAGTGTCACACATAATACTTGCTATCTTAAAGACTGGTAAAAAATAAGAATTCAAACAAAGCTTATTAAACTAAAGTTTGATGTAATCTATGCAACCTAAAAGTCTGTTCTAGAACTTATTGTCCTCTATCATAAAAATTGAAATAGTTTTGTGAAGTTGTCATTTTTATACAAACAAGAAAATACTCAAAGATGTTCAGTGGGATAAATGTGGTTTGCCTAATTATTAACAGCAAATATTTACTTATTCTTTCCCACTATCTGTCATAGCCTTGTGGGAGACAGATACTCCTCACTTTTTTGGAGTTGAGTGTGAAATATGGCTGGTTTTGGTCCATGAGATGTTTATGGACATGAGATGAGAAGAGACTTATAAAGAGCTCATACAGATGGAAAGGACTTCACATTTATGTGAAAAAATACAACCTGAATAGTCACTGGTCCCTAGCAATGCAAGACATGAAACAGACCTGGTCAACTTCCTCATTAAAGACAACGTAGATCCAGGTAAGCCTGGTTATATCAAATGCTAATTCAAGGATTCATGAGAGAGACATATTATTGCCACGTGACATGGAGTTTTGAGATGACTTATTACACAGCTTTATTATGACAAGACTGTCTGATACAACTGGTATAAAAGAGAGCTAAGATGAAGACTGACAAGTTATCCATTTTAATTTTCCTTTGTGTTTAGTCTTAAATATTACACTTTACACTTTAGCTTCTGATATAGTTTTTCTTCTGCGAATAGCAGTTCTCTAGACTTTGAATCAATTTTTTTTTTCTTTTGGCACATCAGTCCAAATTTGAAACATAATTCTTAACGTGGTTCCACCAAAGTCTTATAAGTTCCATTCCACAATGCAGCGTGAATTAATGTCTTTCTGATATCACCAAATTGTGAACTTAACATTTCCATAGCTTAACTTGTTTGTGTATGTTCATAACCAAACTGTGATCTACATGACTCAAGGAAGGAACAAATCATTTGAAAAAAATTAAAATCCAGTTGAGAATTAGCTGATAAGTAAAAAAGGTTTGCTTAACCAAGTTGAACACTTACAGGGTACCAATTACTTTAAGAGTTTTATCCTTTATGTTAGGAGCCTCCAAGAAATACTAATTAAATGACAGTAGGAATATTGTATCTGCCATAGCTATTTCCAACAGATTATATTGTAAAAAAGCTTATCCAGAATGAATGTTCTAACACCTACTCAGCATACTAGTAAGAACAATTCTTTTCTAGAAATTTAAAATTTGATGAAAGCATTTTCCAATCTTACAAAGCACAGTACTTCAAATATATCTAGTGAAGCCCACTTTGTTTGGGGAAATATTGCTGATTTTCATTGCCTAGAACTGTAAAACTGTGAGTTATATATAATAAGGTTTGAATATCTTTAAAACGTACTTAGAGTTGATAATCATTCCTAGTCACACTTCTCATAAATGAGTTTAAATTTTATTAATTTCACAATGCAAATGTTCTAATTCACCCTGTACGGTCTTGGTGAAATATTTTTATTAGTGCCATTCTAAAGTAGTAAGCCTGCTCATCTGTTTTGACATTTGCAGCTTTATAACATTTTTTTCCTTTGAAAAGTTGGAGTGGAAGTGAAAATTAATATGTCATTAACTTCATGTGTTAGTGTAAAAAAACAGAAATTTATTTTTTTACACAATGGGATTTACCATCCTCATTCACTATCAGGAGAAGGACTTGTAGAGACAGATAGAAGCAATACATTCTTTTATAAGAGCACAGGGGACAATGAATAGTAGAATCAAAAAGTTAAACTAAGATCTCCTGACTTAAAAAAAATTCCTTTTTTCAGAAGTTAAAAGTGATTTTGAGTCTGTAGATAAACACCAATATGAGTTCATATTATAAAAGAAGACAGAATGGCTATTTCTTAGCTGAAGGTGAAACATTCTGCAGTACATTGATCAAGTGGCTGGCAGTGTGATAAATTTCTTTCACCAAATTAGGACCTCTGGCCTAGAGCAAGATTTAGGGTGCATATTGTGAAAAGAAGTCTTTCCTTTAAAATAAAATTTTAGGCCCAGGAATGCAACTTAATGACAATTTGGCTTGGCAATTTATTCATGGGCCCAGTGGGAATATATAAGAATATGGATGGAAAAAGGAGATGCCAAGGGAGCAGAAAGTTAATAAGAGATGGAGAACAAGGAACCCAGATTCAGTGAAGGTAATAGCAGCTTAGTCTTTAAAAATGTGTGAAGAATCTTATCAAGGTTTCTATTAACATGCTTTAGACACTCTATCCAAACCTTTTCTTTCTTTCTTTTTTTTTTTAAAGCTTTATTTATTTATGCATACGGAACTGGGGCACAGGCCAGAGGCACAGGGGCAGTGAGAGAATTCACCAGAGACAGAGTGGGGAGCAGAACAGGCTGATAGGTGAAGTACACTGCTGGCGAGATAGGAGAGGTCTGTTATGTGGATCACCTCCAGGGCCAGGGATCGAACTCGCACTGAAGCAGCTGCGCCTGCAGTCCTCTGTCCTAACCCGTTGTGCCAGCAGGGAGGGCCCTACCCAAATGTTTTCATTGAAAGGAATTAGCCTGAGATGAGGAGAAAGGATGGATAAAAACTATATTCCACATGAAATAACTGATTTAAACATGTGTTGATTAATACAATTACTACTTGCAATATGTTCCATTATTTCATAACCGGCATCAGTTAAGTTCCATATATGAGTGATGCGGAAAGTACCTATGGTAGCAGAAGTGACTTTTCCTTATTACTTTGTTGCTATCTGAATTCTGTGACCCGTTGTGATTGTCCATTTCTGCTCTCAGAGTGTGTGCCCACGGTACTTGATAATTACAGTAGTTTAAGCTAGTGCAACCTTATTTTCCTCAAGAATTTATGCTTGTTCACCACTCACACACCACACATCTTCAGTTTTTCCAAAGTGGAAGAGGGCTATTTTTACAGGAATTGTTTATTTTGGTTCATAATTTCAGTTGACTCTAAGTATCTCTATTAACTGATTTTCACAACATTTCTATGTGAAGTCAGAGATTTGGACAAGACAAGATTCTGCTTCCTAAAGACAAGTGGTCCTCACGCCTGGCCTGTGAGGGGCAATTAACACGTAAGAAATGGAGGGGATTGACCCTTAAGTTCAGGTCCAATGATTCAATCAAATGTAGGATGAATTTATACATTTATTCCAAAGCTATTACTCCCCATCACTCTTTATAAAATTACCTTTCTCACATCGCCTTTGTAAGCATTTTGGAATGTGACAGCTGGTTTTTTTTTGCCTAAATTGAGCTAAACAAATAAGGAATTTCCCATTGGTATAAAGTCCTCATGCTTCATTTTATCCTTCTGTAGACTAGTTGTGCAAATGAACCAACTCCATATAATTCTCTCATCCCATTGCCCCAACCACATCAAGCACTTGGATAATTCAAATTTTTCTCTAATTGTTTCCTGCTCGAGGTCTTTTCCATTACAAGCAACTAAAAATATATATTTCTTTCATTATATGAAAATATCCTCTTTAAAAATCTACTGAGATTGCCTGTTACTTAAAAGAGCTAGTCTATTTTAATTTTTTTTAAATACAGCTTTTCTTTTTCTCCTAAAATGTCTTTTCAGTCTATTTTTTTTTCCATCTCTGTAGTTCTTTAATCTGGAGAGTAATTTAAAATGTTGGGAAAAGGCCCTCCCTGGTGGCGCAGCGGGTTGAAGCACAGCACTGAGAATCTGAAGCCACTTCCGCATGAGTTCGATTCCCACCTGCCGCCTGCCCCGGAGGAGACCACATGGCGAGCCAGACCTCTCCTGACCTGCCCGCTGCTCCCCTCAGCAGTGTACTTCGTCAATCTGCCTGTTCTGCTCCCCACTCTGTCTCTGGTGAAGCCTCTCACCGTCCCTGAGCCTCTGGCCTGTACCCCAGTTCTGTATGAATAAATAAATAAATCTTTAAAAAAAAAATGTTGGGAAAACTTTTTGAAAACTTAATCTCTGAGATTTACCTCTAGAGTTTTTTATTTAAGTGATTTATGCTATCACTTTGAGAATAAGTAACTTTGCCTAGCAATTAATAGATTACAATCTTACTTGAACCACTTATTCTAAATTGTGAACCATTTATCTAAACTAGTGGGTTTCAATGTGTGGCTTCAGACCAGTCTCAGCTATATCACCTGGAAACTTGTTAGAAATACAAAATATTGAACCCAAACCCAATCTGTGGAATCAGAAATTCTCAGGTTGAGGATCAGCCATCTGTGCCTAAAAAAAACCTTCAGGTAATTCTGACCTATTTTCAAGCTACATTATCCAATATGGTAGCCAGCAGTTTTGTATGACTATTGAGCACTTTCAATGGGGTTAGTCCAAGTTGAGGAATATAATGTCAAATAGAAAATAGGATATTAAATACCTAGTACAAAAGTAGAATGCAAAAGTCATATGAATAATATTTTAAATTACATATTGAAATGATGTGTTGGGTAGGTTAGGCAAAATAAATTATGAAAATGAATTTTACCTATTTTCTTTTTAAGGTGCCAGAGAAGTTGAAATAACTTCACTGTGTCTCTGAGTAAAATTTCCACAATGATTTAAACAGACTACGTACGAGATTTTTAATTCCATACAATGGTGCTTCTCATATATCAGTTCTCATATATCACTGAAAAATGCTTCCTATTCCTTTGTACATGTCCTTCTCTGGCTCATTGCTTCAGGCTGAACTTTTAATATGTTCTTATTACAGAAGTACCTCCTAATCACTCCTGTCTATAGAAACTCCCTTCCCTAATTTTGCAACAACCAATTCTAAAACGTAAGAGAGTCAGAAAGGAAGCAATTATGACTAGAAAATTTAAAGAATATTTATTCTTAACTTTCAATACTGGAGTCTTAAAAGGAAGAAGAGGGGAGTAACAGGTAACAAACTGAGGTAGAAGGTTGGCGGCTCCTAGCAATCCTCCTTACCTACCCTTCTCTGCATTTACTGTAGTGGAGTGTGTTCTGCCAAAAAGAGCTCAGTAAGTGCATGTGTTAATAAAGGTCTTGGGCATTGGAGCTAGAGGGAAGGAAGGATCATTGCTAAAAAGTGGATAAAAGCCATAGGACCTAGTTTTCATTTTTATTAGTTTGACAACAAAAAATCACCTGGCTAATTAATTTCAATAACTTGTAGGAACCAAGTCAACTCTTTGGAGATTTGATGATGATAAGAATACTAGTGGTAACAGGATAAACATTTAATTATAATTCAACAACACGAGGGAATTTTTCTTGTATTTCCTCTATTTTATCTTCTAGCTGGCATAGTTTTGATTAGTTAAAATTTAGTAGAGAGATTAGATGCACTCAATACAAAATACTACTTTCTTTTCAGAACTCTATTGTCCACACCACACAAGACCAGTCAGTAATAGTGCAGGAGGTGGATACCCTTGTCCAGTCGACTTACAATCTCTGTCATTCTCCCTCCTGGCATTACTTTCTCTTCATTTTCCACCATTGTGCAGAAGGAAGGATAATGGTGTCACGGGTGTGAGAAGGGAGCTTTAAAATAGAAATGAAAGATATACCATATTTCTCCCTATATGTACCTCATTTGCTATCCCTCTGCTACTCTAGTATGTGACTTTACTTCATTACTTATCATGCATTTTTACAAAGTTAATGTTAAACACTTCCCAGAAAGGCCTGTGTAAACCACCAGACGTCACAGATGCTTTAACAGTTGCTTCAAGTACTTCAAAAGTTCTTGATTGAAAATATGGATTTGATCTTTGTAGGCTCCTCATGGGAACAAGCAGTACCGCATGAATTGATCAGAACTTTTTGCTTCTAGAATCCTTTAATCCTCATTAATAGGAAGAGAAATATCTACTTGCTAATACTTTTGAGGTTCGAATGGTGATGTTCTAAATTCAATCAAGACATGAGAATCCGAGACAATGAAATACCTAAGTAGGACATCAAGTTATAAATTACTAATTTCTCATCACTGTTTTTGAAAATTCAAAGGTAAAAAAGAACCTATTGCAAATAAACCATAAAATACCACCAGCCAAGATGGGACTAGGATAAAATATATAATCAAATTGTCCATATATCTTTTCTTTCTGGTTAAGATGAGTTTTTTTTTTTGTAAGTTTTTACTCAATAGACATTTTCATGGTCATATTGGAGAGAAATGTGATAAATATCTTGGTAGATTATTTTATGACAACAAGTTACATGACCAATAAGAACAAATAGAGTAGACTTAAAATTCAGAAATGAATTTCAAGTGGGGAATGGAAGCAAAAAAAAGATAAGTTATTTAATTTCAAAAAGTTGTGTACTCTCTTGGTCTATTAGACTTTTTCTATTTTTTCATTCAACTGTCATTTGGGTTTCCATATCCCAGGAACCATCTGTGATGTTGCTAAAATTGTGTTGCTGACATAGGTTTTCACGTTTAAGAGTGGTTCTGTCAAATCTGTTTTTCTAACGATGACTGAATGCTGAGTACATCTCCCACCCCCACCACAATTTGCCATTAACAGAATTTTATTTCTTTAAGAAGAAGCAATAGTAAGTACTTAGAGGGGTTATCTACATACTTCAGAAAGCTTCCCAGGCATGCATAATAAGTGAGTACTTTATATACTTCGAAATGTAAACAACGTCTACTTTCTTTCATGGAGCAATCTTTGGGGTTGCAAATTGGTCCTGGAGTCCTTGGTCATGACTAATTTGGGTAGTTGCCACCAATTCAGAGACTCCATGTTCTAACATGCTTTTCTTTCCTAAATTTAAAGAGTCACTAAATACATGGAATCTGCTTCTCTGAATATTCTGTTCTCAGACAACAAAATGTCTCTAGGGTGCACCTGTTACCCTCCTATTGATTTGAGATCTATCTCTTGCTAGCAAGGGAACACTCTTTCCCAGGTCCTTGTGTACAAGTAGGTTCATTCAATGTATACAACACTGGTTGTGGGATGGGAAGATGATAATGGCACTTTCCTTTCCCCTGATTTTCATGACTTCTCCAGCAGCCTCTCCCTCAGAGTTCCAGTTTGTGCCAGGCAGTCCCTTTCTCCACAATCCCAGCTCCCTCATGAAGTCCTACTACGTCTAGAGCCCATATGATGGCCTAACTGTGGCTATGGCAATACCGCCTCCTCTGAGTATCTTTCCAGCCAGGAATGATAACTTCTTCCTAGTCTTGTCAAACTCCAGATTGCCCCTAGGCTTCTATTTTCTTTCATTACCTGTTGCAGGAGATACTTGACTTCCTGTCCAGGTCTTCCTATCCTGGTCTTGTACAACTATCATGTTATTGTTATGAGCTTTGACTGTTCTGGGGTCAGAACTGGCTCCTTTCTCTGAGGTTTGGTTGGCAGGAGCTGTAGCCATGCAGTAAGAATGGAGAAAATGCTGACCCTCTTTTGCAAAGGAAGGTACAATTTTGGGGTATAGTTTATATTCCAGATCATCCTCCATATGGTTCAGGTCAAGACTGGTCCTGACCTGTGTCACTTCCTTGCATGTTCTTTTCTCTTCTCTCTCCAACACAAGCTTTTCCTAAAGAGCACACAACCAGACTGCAAGCTCCAAAATCCTTGTCTCAAGCTGTCATTTCCAGGCAATCCAAACTGAGGAAGCTGTGCCACCACATTCCTCTTTTAAAAAGTCTTAAAATGGTTTGTGTTTCCTGCATTTATCCGGAATGATCCAGAAGCCTAAAATAACTCTTAGCATCTCACTTTCTAGAAAAAGCTATATTGGCAATACCTGGCACTGGGTGCTAAAACAAACATGATTTCACATCTATTACTCATTTATCTTAACCACTTTCTGAGATGCAACTTCACCTCATATTGGGGAATCTTATTTTTTTTTTAAAGTTTCTTTAACTTTACAGTATACCTTTTCTTGCTCAGATTAATTTCCAAATTTTCTTACTGCTCTCATTTATGAGGTAAATGACCTGGATTACTTACCCACATAGCAACTAATCCAGGAAACAGCACTGTGTCCTAAAAGTGTTCTGAGATCTAGAACAGTGAATTTTCTCATATCCTTCTAACTAGGAAGTAGGCCTGTGGAAAATTCTTTAAAAGGAGGAAATTAACACAATAATGTTAAAGGACCTCTAAGGCTACACTGTAACTTCCTGTCCTTGCATAAGAGATAAATTCTTAAAGGATCTTAAATCCTTCTGAGAGAATTGAGTCCAAAATAAAATTTGTCCCCCTAGCTGTTCCATATTCTCCTCCAGTCAGGGGAATATATACACCTGTGCAATTCTTAGGGATTCCTGACAAATGAGCTACTATTATCTTTCCATGAGAATGGTAACCAGCTACTACCTTCCTCTGTATCCCATATTCTATCACTATTCTGCTTAGTTTCAATGCCAAAAGGATGCCCTTTTCCATTGCCCTTGTCTCTTGTCATTCTTTGACCTCTGTAACACCACCGACTTTTATGTCTGCTACCCTTTGAATTTGTCTCAACACCATTAACTGTCAAAGCCACTTAGCAAACTGTGATTTGGGAGACTTCTCTTTTGAAATAGCAATCTTCAATAATTCATCTCAAACTACTAATTGCATTTTTTTTTAGCATTTACCCCATCAACCCAGAATGCTTGTTACTGTCCTAAAAAGGTACACTTGATTGATTAATATTTTACAAGTCCTCAACTATTTACCATCTTAATTTTCTTCCCTTTTTTGAACATGGTGATCTGTGAAGTTCAGCTATAGAGTATGCAGGTGTATGTGGAGTGGAGTATTGCAAATAATTCAGACCCCAACTTCCTTTCCTTTCCATCTCTATCTCATGGTGCTGTTCCAACATATATATTTATAGTTTGTCTTTTCAATTCTATGCCCAGATGACTAAATATTGCTTAATGAAATCAATAATCACTCTTGTACAGTGAACAGATAGAAATTTCTTATTTCACTTAAACAAATGCACTATTAAGTGTGGCCTTACCAAATGCATAGACATGATCACCCTCATTCTAATCTGAGCACAAAGTTTCCTTCTTTCTGTTCAAAGATAAACCAGCCAGATAAACCACTCCCACCTATGAGTTCATCAAGAACATGAACAAGTTTTATTGTTATTTTATGATTTTTTACAACATGGGACATGACCAGTAGCCCATTTTCATTTAATGACTCACTGTTTCTCTCTCTCTCTCTTTTTTTTTTTTTTACAGTATTCTATTCTATTTACTTATGCTCTATTAAACTGTGAGTTCCCAGAAGATGTGAATTATTCCTCAGTCATCTTTAATTCCTTATACCTGAAAATGTTTTAATTATATAATAGTTATGAGCAAAAAAGGGGAGAGAAAATGAGTATCTTGGTGACATTGTTTTTATGCTTTTGAAAAGATTTGATTATTGATAAAGGGTTGAATAGGTGAAGGAATCAGAGATATGACAATTAAGGTGTGAAATTAAGGCAACTCTATAAGTTGCTGACAACCAAACATATTTAGATAATAATTTTCAGTTAAAATTTAATTATAAAGATCAATTCATTAAAAAATATATAGATTTTTTTTATTGAGGGATGGATGGCCTGAGAAAGGTTCATTTTTAATTTTGATTGTGATCTCTTTCTTTAATGTCTCATGATGGAATTAAAGATCCCCAACTGAGCACAAATCTACGTTGTTTTCTTTATTAATTTAGTTTAGTTACTTATTTGGTGTTCTTTAGGATATTGTGTTTGTGTTTCTTGTTTTCATAATAGAAATCATCCATTTTAACTCTTACCTAGCTAATTTATTACTCTATTTATAGCTGTTCACTGCTCTATCAGAGTAACATGCGTACGCACACATATGACAGAGGATAAAATTAAGATTCTGGAACACTGACATATTTTCTGGGCCCTTTCTAGACTTAAATAGGCCACACAGAAACTGCCAGACACTGTATTTAGTCTCTAGACACATCAAAAATGTTCTTTGGGAATCTTTTTTTTTTTTTAATTAAAGCAAAAGAATTTCATTGTGACTTCTATTTTACCACAAGCCTCCAAAGAATGTCAGATAAGAACAGAATTCTCCTTTCTTCTTATAAAAACCTGAGTTTCTGGCTACTCATGAAATAAGAACTATGCTTTTAGCCCAAGGGCACTTAATGATTTCTCAATATTGTCATTTCTTGATTATTCAGTGGTATGGGCCAATGTAACTCAGAGACTTCAGGAGTTATTAATTCTAAGTTGACTTTTTCCCTTTGTCCTGTATAGTTCCAGACCTACTCTCATACATTGTTTGTGTGGTAAGGGCTTATAGCCTCAAAAACATTAATCTAGTAAAATATAATTAGGGAATTAAATATATTGCCCCACCCCAATCATATCAGATAATAAAAAATAAAAATAAAGCATTTGGTGTAATCCCCAGATTTTTTCTCAGGATGGAGGCTTTTATTCTACTAACTTCAAAGATGGTGGCTTTCTAAGGACTTATAGAAAATCCCCCCTTCCCATCGCCTCAGGAATTGTCCTGGGGCAAATTACTGCTTTGCTCAATGTTGTAAGTTCTCCCCCAAGCCTCCACACCCAGTGGCTCTTCAGTTTAAGAAGTTAGACAAGCTGCCTCCTATTTCCTCCCTTCCATTTATTTGGGCAGGCCATTCTGGTTTCACAACTTCCCAAGCGACCAGTTGGAACATAGGAAGCAACTGTTTTTAATTTCATTTCTCTCCCATCCAATTCTGTTTCCATTGTTCCTTACAGATGTTGTTCCTGAGAGTATCTCCAGTCTACCACATTCATGCAATTCTACAATTCAGGATGTGTTCTTAAGAAATGCAATCAAAGATAACTGATGTCAAGTGTGGTCTTAGAAAAAGAGACTGATGACACTGGAGCTGGTCATGAAGCAATGAAAATGCAAGCATTTCAGGTTTAAGAGTAGCGATGAATATTTATAAAATTGTGTTTGTTTGTTTTAATGATAGTTTTAAAAAAAAAAGTGGTGATTATGGTACCTCTGTGGGTTAAAGCACAGCACTAAGAAGCTAAAGCCATTTCATCATGAGTTTGATTCCCACCTGGAGGTGACCCATATGGCACGGCAGACCTCTCCTGACCCGCCCGCTGCTCCCCTCAGCAGTGTATTTCAGTCAATCTGCTGGTTTTGCGCCCCACTCTGTCTCTAGTGAATCCTCTCACCACCCCTGTATCATTGGCCTGTACTCCAGTTCTGTAAGCATAAATAAACAAATCTTTAAAAAATTGGCTATTAGGGTACCCCTGCTAATTGTGTGTTATAAAATTCCTATTACTGATTTTTGAATTATATGGATTGTGTGCTTGAGGAGCAAATCTTTCCAGGGACCCAAAGAGGTAGACAAGCTACTAACGAGTGAAGGCAGAGACAACAGATGGCACAGCCTCACTGGCATGCTAATTACATAAATTTCTGCTATAATTTCACTGACTCTCTCTTGCTAGAGTAAGAATAAGTAATCTAAACAAACAAAACTGAAAGAAATCCATAAATAAGCAGAGAGGTTTCTGGCCTTCTTCTGTGTTTGTATATGTTTGTGTGGATAAGAGTAGAAAAGAAAACACACATAAAAAAGCTCATTTCCTACAGATTTTTAACTTCATCTATGTGGCCATATTTGTTCTGACTCCCTCCCTGAGCTCCCCTAACCCCAGGCACTTAATTGTACTCCATAATTTCAGTGTAACTTTCCCATTTTTGCAGGTCTTGCATTCCTCAAACACAGGAGAATAAAATGAACCATAATCACCAATCATAGTGTCCATGATTCAAATTAGCTTACTCTAATTCTTTGGAAATAGATCTGCCTTTTTTTTCTTTGTTAATATTAATTTAAACTTGGTCAAGTGAAGCATGCTTGTGTTTCTTGCCTAGTCAGGAAAATAAGGCAGCTATAACCCTACTGAGAACTAACTAGTGTTATGAATAAGAGAAGTTCACCTCCTGTCTGTTGACCATTGGAATCCATAATGCTTCCTGGAATTTCTGACACTCATTTTAAGGATGAAAATAAAGGGAGAATTTTGCCAGTTCCATTCGTCGCTCACACTTCGTGCTAGGAATGATGGGAGGCTCTAAGGGAAAGTCATGCTGTTTTTATGTCCATGTTGCTAAGGTGATTTTGTGGGATGAAAACACACTGGCAGCTCACTATTAATTTGTTTACAAAAGAATATGAATGGGTTTCACCTCCTACAGTCAGGAGCTCTTCAGCTTCTGCTTAACTCTTTGAATCCAACTGTAGGGGGCAAGGTCATTTTCTAGCAGACCATGAACCAACTAGCAGATTAAGCAAAATCTCCTTCAGCTTTGTGAAGATACAATTACTCTCAGCAGTCACATATACAATCTGTTAAATGGTCCCAATTAACTAACTATTTAGAGAACAAAGTGAAAAACAGAATATATGTGAAACTACATGAAGAAAAAATAATATTGGATTCCAAAACGAAATTTACCTTGCTTTTCAGAGCAAATAGCTGTCGTGGCATCAGAGAAAATTAACATTAGACAGATTAGGAGAAAATTCACATTTTAATAAGACACAGATGGATAATTTACATTGATTGTAAATTCTAAAATAAATTGGGACAAACGTGGGATATATATTCTGTGTTAAAGTATGGGGTAACAAAGAGAGAAGGGGGTTCACATAGCAAGGAGGAAATGACTTCATTTTTTACGCTGAGTGTAAAAAAGCTGAGTCCTCTGTTTGAAAGGACAAGTTTAGCAATGATGCTGCATCTTCTTGATACTGTCCCAAGCTATATTACTCTAGGTCCTGAAGAGAGTCAACAGCGATTGCTTTTTTGATTAGGAAAAGGGTAAAAGAGTGAGGCCGTAAAATAACAGTTTCTACCAGCCTCTAGGATGTTCTCTGGTCTTAAAATAATCTCCATCCTCTTAGTGATGTATCAGACTTCCCTGGCCCTATGAGGTGTCTATTGACCTTGGCTTCCCGAGGTCCAGGTGACACTTATAGAAGAGGCCTGCTTTAAGCATATTGAGAAAAGCCAAGCTGACCCTTTTGGGGAGACTCATTCTACATGCCTTAACTCTAAGTAAGATGACATGGTTTAGAAAAACAAATGTATTGATGGGGTTTGGATATGTGAATATGGAAAGTTTTGTTTCTTTTACTTAACACAGTCAACAGTTATTATTCAATACAACTGAGTGCCTTGCAGGCATACGGTAGAGAGAGTGATGACTGTCTGGATATCCATAAATAATATCAGAGAAACTGAGTAGGGGCTAGAATACCTGCCACAGTTTTTCTGCTACAGGACATTACATTTTGCTGGTTTGTTGGTTTTGCTTTGTATAGTTCTTATCAAAGCTAGGCATGAACATTTCATTTCTGCATCATACGAATAACTGACTAAAAGAATCTTAAAATGGAAAAATAAAATTCCTATCATGACCTGGAGATTATTATTACAATAAGGACAATAAAATGAACTGGTAGTTCATTCACAACTCACCTGTCTGGGTCTACCACTTTCTACTCTGATCCAGAGGCAAATGACTCATCTTCTCTGTCTTGCATCATCCTCTATAAAACAGGAAAAATAAAATAACTACATCAAAAATGAGCATATTTATCTGTTAATGTTAGGTAGAAAGTAAACATTATGTGAGCATGTGTTATTATTTTTAACATAGATGTAATAGATTGAATTCTTCAATTTATATATATGTGTGTGTGTGTGTATGTACACACACACACACATTTATCATAAACTTTACATTCCAGGTTCAGAAGTTATTTTTTCCTCCTGAATAGGTAAAATTGTACATTATATGGTTTCAACATAAATGACTACCAACACCTATTATTCTCCAAATCATTAAAGAATCCTTTGTCTTCAGTCTAAATTGGTGCTTTAAGTTATTGGATTTGCTCGATGCTGAAATCTATTTCCATGTTATAATAAAAACATAGGGAAATACTAATAAAGGATAATCACTTTTACTGCTTTTCCATTTATGTTAATGAGGAAAAGGAATATGAATTTTTATAAATTTAGAGCTAGGAATATTAAGACAATATAGGTGCTTCACTTGCTCATGTATTTAGTACACATTAAGGACATTTAGTACACATATATTTTATTTTATTTTTTAATATCTTGTCATTGATATAGTTCCTTGCACTAAGGCAATGCTTATTTGGAATGAAAAACATTACCCCTCCACTAAACACATATTGAGTACCTAATAAAGGCCAACACTTGGAAACTAGATCCTTGGTGGTGATTACAATGTAGTATATACAGATATTGTAATCTAAAACTGTATACATGAAACTTATACCTGTTTTAAAATGGCAACTTGAGAAGAAAAACTTAAGGAGACTTAGGTCATAAGAAGTTTGTAGAGCCCTATTTTTAAAAGGTACAATACAATATATTCTTCAATTTGTATCATGCAGAATGCTAATGAGTATGTTAATGTTTTACATTGATTTATTTTGTACCTCCCTTCACTAAAAGTATAACAACGAAAAAAATACTAGCTGTCTAAAGAAGAAATATTTGATCAAGACAACCCATCTTCTCTTCAGGTGAATATTCTCCACTCCTTCCAACTTTCCTTTTATTATAATTTCCAGCGACAAAACCTCTCCAATTTGTCAGTGATCCTTTTAAAATTGGAAGGCTGGGGATGGATGTGCTGTTGGGCTCCACACAGAACTCATACAGCTTCATAAAAGGCCTAGTTTATATCTTGCAGGACAGAACATAGTCCGTTTGCAGAAAGAACGTGGAAGCACTTTCCAAACTTAAAGCCCTCTGACAAATGCAGGCTATAATTAATCCTTGGCGGATTTTCTCTAGTGTTTATTTTAAATTGCATACATCAAAGTTGCTAAATGACTTTGTTCAGAGCCAGTGGCTCAGCAGTACCTGTAATAGGAAAAGGCAACCTTAGTTATTTCTTAATTAAGTCTCTTGTAGCATAAGGAGGTGATGGGAAATTAATTTGACAGCCTAAATTAACATGCATTGCTTTAACAATTATCTCTGATTTATTTTGGAGAAGCTAAGCAACTATTGATTCATTTCTCCAGTCTTCTATGAGTAATCATATTCAAAGTAAACAACATCAATTATTAAGAATCTGTTTTTGCATGGTAACTAACCTTATTCTGAAAGAGTAAATGTCAAAATGCATTGAAGAAAAGGTCTGAATTGATTTTTTGATAATTTTAAAGAAAAACTCACAGAAAGCAAACTTATTTATAGCGCCTGTCAAAGTTTCTGTATTACTTTTCACAGAATCACTATATTTTAGTGCAGAAACTCAAGACTATCCATTCCAATCTAAGCAAAAATATTAAGAATAGCTTATATAGAATAATGCAATGAATTTTATTATCACCAAATTTTTCAGTTGGAGAAATTAATACTTAGACATTAGCACTTAATGGCTAATATGTAATACTACCTAGCCATCTTACAAGGTTATGGTGGTAAAATTGTGGTTAAGGATAAATACTGATCCTAATTAAGGATACACAATAGTAGAAATGGTCAATTCCTCTACAGGCTATGTTCTGATTTTTACAGTGAAGGGTTAGGTCTATTGATCACTAAAAGCAAAGACAATTTTGATATAATATACAGTGGTCTATATTCTCTTTGTTCTCACTCTCACACCAACTCTACCCCTAGGTGAAACTGAAAGGGGTAATACTCAGTGAAAGAAGTCACAGAAGAAATACAAATATTGGGTGATGTCCCTTATGTGGAATATAGAGAAACCAAACTAAAAGTCAGATAAAGACAAACATAAAAAATAACCCTTGAAAGCTGACTATAAATTACTTTGGAAATTGCCTAATTTTTACACTCTGCATTGTAGGAAGGATGCAAAGTTTTAGGAAAAGGGATATTAGTGATTGTTTGTGATTACATAGCAAGGAAATGGAGAAACTCAAAAATAATTTTCATTAAGTAAATGTCTTTTCTTAAAATGCTTATTTTTTTCCCAATCTTTTTAAGATCTCCAGTCTTAAAAAGTTGATGTAATTCAGTAAGAAATTGAAAGAGAAAGACTGGAAGCACTTAGCATGTGAGAATAAAATGTATTATCCAGTGGATTTTGTTTTCTTCTCAAAACCAACATTTGATCATTTTTTCCTTTGCTTTAATAAACTTCCAATGCAAGTTGCTTTGGAAGATTAGAATTTGGATTTGCAGGACTAAAAACTTATTTTGCAAATCTATAGTATGAGCAGAATGAAGCTGATATTGGCAAATGCTCAGGTTAGGAAAATGATAATGATTTTAGGAAGAAAGACAGTCAGTCAGTTATTTTGTAGAACATTCTATATTCTGGATTTGATTTGTAAGCCAATCTCATTTTTAAAAATATATAGAAAAATTGACCTTATTTACATTTATCAATATGGTGGCTATGTTGGACTTTTATAACAGAGAATTATACTTAATATGGACATATTTACTACATGTATTCACCATATATAATACTTGTGATGTGTATTTACTATCATGTAGTTTTCTTTATTAAGCTTTTTACTTTATAATTTATTTGATACTGAATTGAGGTATATTCAATACTATTGCCTAAGTTAAAAACTATATTATTATATATGTATTTTACATCATTCTTCCTCTTTGTACAATGTAAGCTTTTTCATGTCAGTTTTGGTCCCTGTGGAATTCCCACCACCAATTCAACCATGAACCATCACCCTAATCCCTTGTGCTCTTCCCTCCCCTGTTTTCATCCCTATCCATCCCCCTCCCTGGCAGGGTGTCTCTGATTTATAGCTGTCAATTTTGTTTTTAATTTATTGTAATTTTCCTTGATCCCCTATATGCTTTCCCCTATATTCCTCCTATAAGTGAAGCCATCCAATATTTTTTTCCTTTTCTTTCAGGCTTCTTTCATTGAACATAATCTCTTCCAGCTCCATCCATGTTGATGTGAATGGCATGAGTTCATCTTTTTGATTGCTGAGTAATATTCAATTGTGTATATATACCACAGCTTCTCCACTTAGTCATCTTTTTGGGCATTTGGGTTGTTGCCTTATATTACCTATTGTAAGCAGTGATGCAATAAACATAAGAGTGCAGGTATCTTTTGAATTAATGTCTTTGTGTGTCTTTGGGTGGATTCCTAAGAGTGAAATCGCTGGGTCATTTGGAAACTTCATTTTAGTGGTTTGAAGAACCGCCACACAGCTGTTCTTTGTTTTTAATATTGAGAGATTTTTTACTAGAATATGTATCATGGATGATTGTTCTTGATTAATTTTTTGAAGTAAATATGGATTCACTCAATGCCTGGTTCTAAGTCTTTATTTTAAAAGATTTTTCTTGATTACAGTGTTACTATTTATTAGCTTCTGTTGGGAATTTGGCCACCTGAAAATAGGGTGAACACTTTGTGTTGTGCTATATATTACTTTTTCAAAAATAAATAAAATAGCTTAAAATTAAAATGTTCCTTTAATGGGTATGTTGTGCATGTGTGTCATTCATGTCAACAGAAATATGTTGAAATGCCAAAGGCACCTATATATTCAGCATATGATACATAAAGCATTTAATGAAAGCAGGTCTTTTTGCAAGGTCTTTTAAAAAATATAGATCAGTTGATCTATATCTAAACTATTCACAAAAGAAATAACTCTATTGGCTTAGTAGCAAGAAAAAATGTTTTCTCTTTTGATAATTTGATTTGATTTTCAACTTGTATATACAAACTGTGCTATTATCATGTTTTACTACTTTTGGCAATTGAAAATTACAACATAAAAGGCACTCCGAACTATAAGTCTATGATTTAAAGTCATAAATATATGCTATTAAACAGAATTTGAAAAACTAGAGTCATGTTTGTGATTTTTCCAAAGTTAGTGAATAGGATTGTCTCTACAAGATGAATTTAAAAAATATCAACTTAAAGTTATCTCATTTTATTATCCTTATTCTATTTATTGCTCCCCTGTTGTTTTAAAATAGTGCATAATAGCACATATGACTTTCAGAAAACCTCAATAAACATAAGTTAGATAATTTGTTTTCCATAGTTTAATATACTTAACCAAAAGCTTTTTTGTTTCAGCTCTGTAAAAAAAAAAAAAAAAAGATCCAGTTTTTTTTTTTAAAGATTTATTTATTTATGCATATAGAACTGGGGTACAGGCCAGATGCGCAGGAGCAGTGAGAGGATTCACCAGAGACAGAGTAGGGAGCAGAACAGGCCGACTGACGAAGTGCACTGCTGAGGGGAGCAGCAGGTGGGTCAGGAGAGGTCTGCCACGTCATAAGGTCACCTCCAGGGCAGGGATCAAACTCATGCTGAAGTGGCTTCAGTTTCTTAGTGCTGTGTTTTAACTCACTGCGCCACCAGGGAGGGCCATGATCTAGTTTTTTTAAAAAATTGAATTACTGAGTCTTATAGCCGCCTTTTCAAAATGTAAGTATGCTAAAGTTATCATTTTTAGAGACCCACTAGAATTTGGAGTATGGCAAGAAAGGAATTTAATATGTTACACATTGAATTTGAAAAAAAGAATTAAAACCTTGGGGTGGTGGGGGAGAATTTTTGAGAGAGGGCTTATTTATATGTGAATCTTTAGTTCAGAGCAGGAATAGAAGACTATTTGTCAGGTGATACTTTAAGAAGTAGTTTTAGGTAGGATTCAAATGTACAAGAGATTTATTGGGGGAAACAGTTGAAAAGGAGGAAGAGGAGAAGACAGGACCAGACAAGGAAATCCTTCAGCCCATGGTGCTGCTCTAATACTCTGACAAGGAGAGGAAGAAAGGAGAGTTGGGTGGGAAGAATCTCAGGCTGCAGCACCCGTCTAAGAAATACTGTTTGAGGGTCCTCAAACCAAAGTCACTATTAGAGGAGTATTGTGTGTTGTAGGGATTTGAGTTTGAATTAGAAGTTTTCGGCAAATTCACTTATTGACTGTGAGCAGCCCAGAGTACTGCGCTATTGGAACAGATTGGTGATTGGCCCAAAGGACAGTAGGGCTGTTGGTTTGCCAGGCTTATTGGTCAGCAGATTTTCATGGCTGCCACAATAAATGAAAATGAAAGGTAATTTAGGTCATATAATGACACTCACGGAGAAGAATGAGCATGAGAAGAGAAAAAGAACATGGGAAGTACGCTTGAAATACCATACATAAATGCGAAGGAAGATCAAGCAATCAAGATGATCTAGACTTTATAAAAGGGATGAGGGCCTGTATACAAAAGCCAAGAGGTTCAAAAACAAAGTCATAGTCAACTTCAATGTGAGCTTCAGGGTGACAAATGGGATAAATGTGAAATAAATAAAATATTGGAAATTAAGACTTGGAGATCATTGGTGACCTTGAGGAAAACAGGTTTAGTGGAGGCTTGTGATTACAGCAGATTATGAAACTTTCTGATGACACCTCAGCTAAAGGGTAGGAACAGATATCCTAGTGGAAGAGAGACCAAGACGAGAGAAAGGTTTCTTTTTGGTGGGAGGAGATGTAAAGAATTTGTTGATGAAGGCAAAGCACTAAAAAAGGGAAAGGTCAGTGATGCAGAAGGATATAGAAGAGATAATCTGGAGAAAAATAGAGGGGTTGAATGTGGTAGAAGGAGAAAAGTATTCATATAACTAATGTAGTTAAAGAAATTTGAATAAGCAAATTACCAAGCATATTCATTTTGTTTTCTAGGAAGCAGTAACTACCTTTTTCGTCTGGATATAAAAGTGAGCATTTGAGTAGGAATGTAAAAGCTTATCTTAACAGAGACAAATGAAAGAGTGGCCAAATAACACTGAGGACAGGGGTGAGATTGGAAATGGTAAATATAGAATAAGTTCAAGCAATCCAGTTATGCAATTTTTCTCCAACAGTGTTTGGCAGCTTTGAAGTATGTGGTGAGCAAACAGATGGTTGGATTAATCATAGGTTATTCAACTGAAAGGAGTGTGATATGGAGGTTTGAGTATGCCAAACCATAGTACTAACCAAAGTAGATTTCCTACCCAGAATGGATAGTCTTTCTGCCACAGAGACTGTTGTTGCCATATGAATGATTCACCTTAATTTCTTCATTGAAATCTAGCAATCTATGATTCATTTGGTTTCAACTCAACTTCCTCTTTTTTAAAATATGATAATCTCCCAGGACTTGAGTGATAAATTGATCTATTTTCTAAAAATAAGACCTTCAAAAGGTAAGAGAGAGAGATTATTAAAGCATGTTCAAATAATGGGGTTAGAAAACTGGGCACCAGAAGGTGGAAGGAGACAAATAGATCCTATTTGAGCATTACTTGTTTACTACTTGGGTAGATCTAAGAGTCTTCATATTGTAGCCCCCAAAATACATGCATCCTAAATAACGTAAGTTAGAGCAGTGCTATCAGAATGACTACAGACAATTCAAATGAGAGGTCAAGTAGCATGGCTAGAGACATATGTGGCTATTGTTTCAGTGGAAATATGAGTTTGGAGTTCAGAACCATTGATTTGTAAATAACATTTGGCTGTGGAACTCTTTGTAAGGGGGGGACAACTTTTACTTTTTTATGAATAAAGATGTTAAAGAGAAGAATTGCATCTTGCTAATAAAGTACTTAGTAGGAAGAAGTGTCAAATTAAAGCATCAGAAGAAATACTGTCTATCAGAAAAAATATTATAGGTTGAGAACTGGTAATTCAGGGAAGGTGGAAAGACAAGGGATTGAGGGACAGGAGGATATAGGCAAGAATACTTGGAATTGCTGGTGCAAGTTTACTAAGGAAGGAAGTAATGAGACTACTAATTTGAGAGATCAAAGTAATGTCATCAGTGAAGCAGCTACCTCTGCATCTGCCCATTACTGGCTTTGCCTGCACAGATGCTCAGAATAATGACCTCTCCTCTCCTTACTGCTTGAATCGTGTGTGAGTTCTTCTGTGGTTGTTCTCTGAGCTGCACAGAAAAGAAGGGGATATGGTTCCCTTCCCAGATGAATCAATTTGTTGATAGAACTATTTAATGTGGTTTCTAAAGGCAGACTCCCTGGACGGATTAGGGCTTGGAAACCGTAATTCTTCTGGGAATTGTCTTTAGACCTGATGAGAGATGTTTTTAGGAACTAAAAATTCCTCCAATATTAACTCAATAAATGAATAATAACAAAACACTTTTAATAAATGTTGGAAAAAGAAAAATAAGGAAAATTTCCTTCCTACCTGTTCTTAGTATTAGTCAAGGATGAACATATGGAAGATACAGGTGCACCAATTTTAACTCTATATATCAGAAAAAATTTTACCATCCAGCTAAGAATTGTGAAGGAATAGAGTAGACACAGTAAATGCTTTCAATTGTAAGCATTCAGACAGAAATTGATGACCTTTATCAAGAGTATTGAAAAAGGGGTTATTAAATCTCTGCAAAGATCGGATTGGAGGTTCTCTGAACTCTTAATTAAATCTAAAATTTGATGATATTCTGTTTCTAAATTTTATTAAGCAGTACACAATTATTTGAAACTATTGCTTAATTTAACCTTGGTTCTCATACTGGTCTTGAGACCACCTTCCACAGGTAACAACAACAACAACAAAAAAATGACAAGGACTCTTCAAAAGCTTACTACAAATTATAAATACAAAATAGACAAATCAATCATTTAGTCTGAAGAAGAAGGGATAGCATGTGTAAGATGTTTACAATACCGATTTTAGGTGGTAGAACTCAGTGATTTGTTTCAGCACACAAAATATTGTTTTTCAGATACTGTGCATGTTTAAAAAGTGTTAATAGGTTTTATTCTTAAAAATATTTACAATTAAATACACACACGTGTGTCTGGATTAGAATGGAAATAGTTGTAGGTACCAGGCTATGAGCATTGGGCAATACCTTTTACTTAATTTTTAATTCACTGAGGTAATATTGATTTATAACACTGCATTTGTTGGAATACAAAGGACTGCTTCCCTTCAGATGATGTCATCACATCACACCCATCACCAAGAAACCCACAGTTCTCTACCATAGTCAGACAGAAATTGGATTCCTTCCATCCTTCACTCTAAGAATTGGGTAATCTCCCCTCCCCCACACTGGTAGCCTCAGCTCTACAGGTAGATTTCTATAGTTTATTTTGACTTGATTCTGTTTGTTCATTTGTTTTATTTATCTATATTCTACATATGCATGATATCATCTGTTATTTGTCTTCTTCTGATTTATTTAATTTAGCATAATTCCCTCCATTTCCATCTGTAGTAACACAAATGACAAGATTTCATTTTTTATAGCTGATTACTATTCCACTGATTATATATTCCATATATATATATACTGTATCTTCTTAATCCATTCATCTGTTTATTGGGCACTTAAGTTACTTCCTTAAATTGGCTATTGTAGCTAGTGTTGCAATGAACACAGGAATGCATATACCCCTTCAATTAGTATTTTCACATTATTTTGGTAGATACTCAGAGTGAGATTACTGGATCATATTGTAGATATAGTTTTAATAATTTTTTAAAGTTTTGCTTATTTATGCATACAGAACTGGGGTACAGGCCAGAGGTACAGGGGTGGTGAGATGATTTACCAGAGACAGAGTGGGGAGCAGAACAGGCCGACTGATGAAGTACACTGCTGAGGGGAGCAGCAGGCAGGTCAGGAGAGGTCTGCCGCACCATGTGGGTCATCTCTGGAGTGGGGAACTCATGCTGAAGTGGCTTTAGCTTCTTAGTGCTGTGCTTTAACCTGCTGCGCCACGAGGGAGAGCCCAGTTTTAATATTTTGAAAAAACTCCACACTGTTTCTCATAGGGGTGAACTGGTGTACATTTCTACCACCATTTGATAAGGATTTGTTTTTCTCTATATCCTCACCAACAACATATGGTGTTGAGAAAACAAAATAATGAAACTAGACCATTATATCACATGGTACACAACAACCATCTCAAAATGGATTAACAACTTGGATGTAAGATCTGAAGCCATAACAGGCATAGGAAAAAAAGCATAGGCAAAACACTCCATTACTCTGGCTTCAGGGACATATTGAGGGCTCAATTCCAAAAGCAAGGAAAAGAAGAGCAAAAATAAACCAATGGGACTACGTCAAACTAAAAGCTTCTACACAGCAAAATAAATTGTCATTAAAATGAAAAGACCTCCTGCTGAATGGGAGAAAATATTTGCACATCATTCCTCTGAGAAGGGTTTGCCATTGAAGATCCATACAGAACTCATAGAACTCAACAAAAAGAAAACAACTGAATCAAAATGGGCAAGAGAGCTAAATAGACAAATCTTCAAAGAAGACAAACCAATGGCCAACAAACTCATGGACAAATGCTCATTATCACTCATCATCTGATAAATACAAATCAAAATCACAAGGAGACAGCACATGGTAGAAATGCACATAGCTATCAGATATGCTCATCTCTACCATAAACAGCATGCAGTATTTTTTAAGTGGAGACAATATTTTTGAAAATGTTAGCTCTTTTCTTTGTCGATTAAAGTGTGCAAAACATCTGTCACTGTATCTCCATTTCTCCTTTAGAATATGGTGATTAATCTCCACGTGGTCAAAGGGGCTGAAATAGTTCTAAAAATGACTTCAGTTATAAGCATACAACAGTTTCTATACCAATAGGGCAAATAAGCAGCATTTCTTAACTATGTGATCAGTGGCAGAAGGAGGCGCGGGCTACCATGTGTTCTTTATTCTGAATGCTGCATCCATAACAGACTTCTGTTTGGAAACGTGAAAATTGAGAACATGTTTTAATTAGCTCCATGAGTCAGGAAGCACTGAGAACTATATTTTTTCATTTCAAAACTTGCACCTAGTCTTGAACCATTCCTGACCATACTGCCAGCACTATAATCCAACCTGTTTTTCTGAAAATGATATTCCAGGATACTCCTTTGAGAATGCAAAGCACATTTGTCATACCACATTTTGCTATCTGTGTCCCCTCTTGACTTCCCAGTTAGTGAAATCCACCAGACTTTCCAGGCTGAGACTCTTACAGAGCAGTGAAGGCTTACCTCAGGTGCATAGAGCAAATGATGGGATGGGATTTTTTTGAGAAGAGAAAAAGCTTTATTGATAATTAATGGGTATCTTCTTGATTAAGAAAGAGAATAAAGTTATGTAGATATGCAGGACAGAGTTCAGCATAAAGAAGGTAAAAATTTTTTTTGGCTAAAGAGTATGTGAAGGGCAAACAAATGTGGCTTTGACTGAGATTCATTGGCTGGTAATTGGGATATTCATGCATGAAGAAGTATGCACAGACTTTACTTCAATTGATTGGAGTTTTAAATTACTGCTGGTAGAACTCTTCAGAGCCTCTTCAGAGCCTATACCTCTTGACTTCCTTATCTCCAGCAGACTTTGGAGCTCAGCACAGGCTATTTACTTCTAATGGCTCAGGCTGGTTCAGAGAAGCTGTGCTTATAAACACAAGACTCAAAGAAAAAGTTAAATAAGTTTTTCCCTTCCCTTTAGTGTTTTTACGGTCTGAGCCCAAATTTGCCATTAGCCTGAGTTTTGAGTCCATGACTCAATTAACTTCAAGTTTGCATAATTCTCACTCTCTGATCTGTGAACATTATGTTGGTATTTAATTTTGCATTATAGTTTAACTTCCATTTACATTTTTTTTTTGGGTTTCTCTATTAGATTATATTCCCCCACAAGGCAACTAACCATGGTTTGTTTTGAGTCTGTTACATTCCTTGCAAGTGGGGGAGTTTTCCTGGGCTGGAACGAATCCTAGCAGAGGGACTGATCCATTTGCAGGATCTCAGATGCCTGGAGCTCTGGGTGCCAGGTGCTGGCTCAGAATAGGGGAACAGGTTTATTGGTTGGTACTAAAAAGACCCAAGGCTCAAATGCATGCATGTAATTGGCCCATAAATCTCAACATCTTCAAGACAAAGCTTTCCTCTTTTTTGACTCCAACTTTCTTTCAGAGCCACATGTGTCCTTTTGAGTTATGTGATGTAACTACCCCAAGATAAAATGGTAAGTATGCATAACAAACTATGAATGTGAAAAAAAAAAAAGAAAGAAAGATTGCTAATCTACTGGAGTTAAGTCCTATAGAAATCTTCATGGCACAACTGATGCGCAAACCACTATTCATATTGTGTCAACGTTAGATTAGATTACTTTGCATATAGTAAATGCAATATATTGAGTACTACTGTTACTGCCATTAGTTTTTTTCCTGTTACTAGGATGAACTAGGAGTACAGGTGGGAGATTCTTTATCTGTTGATTTGTTCAAGATCTACACTCCCTTTCTGTTGAGCTTAGATTCCAGAGCCTCAGATGATCCTTTCTGTCATCAATGCCAAGAAAGTACTATGCAGAATGAGATAAGCCTGTCTGTTGAATACATTTGTTACTGACCAAAGCAAAACAACCAGATTATGTAGATATGAGAAAACAGAGCCAATATATATAAACACACACACAATTTCATGAAAATCTGAATGATACATTTTCACGTAGAACTTAAGAATTAGAGTTCCTTAGACATCTTGTCATGAGCAATAAATAAAACTGTGTCAAAGGACTTTCCTTATCAAAACTCATGAATTTCTGCAAACACATATTTTCACAGTTGATGAAAACATTTGAGCAAAAAAGTCAATATATTGAGTAAATATATTGACTTTTTTGACTTGCAATATGTGAAAGGTTGTTACATTTTGTTAAGACAAAAGCCATTGTTTACTGAGCATTTTACACTTTCAATTTACTATTCTGTTTGCTTTGAATCTATAAGCCTCCTTCTACTTGGGTTTAATGTTTTTAACTCATGAAGACAGATACTAGTTCTCTGAAAGCCTAGCATAGTCATAGGTACATAGTCAGGTCTATAAATTTTTTTGTTGAAAAAACACACAATTTTACATACATATCCTGGGTGCTATTTGGAAATCAAAAAAATTGTAGGACATTGGGAGAGACTTCAGGTGTTATTAGGTTCAGGTACTTCACTTAACAGCTTTTAGGTTTTCAATGAATGAGCAAGTATTCTCAAACTCAAATTTGATGGCCTTTGTTACATTGCTATCTCTTTCAAATGATCTGAGTTTTTGTGGGGAAGCCAACACATTAAAAAATACTCATAAAAAGATGTTCTAGTCAAAAAATAAATACTCATAATCCAGCACTACACATGAAATGGGAGCAATGAATGACAGATACTTACTGACATGTGAAGGATATTTTCTGTTGTTGGGAATATGGAAGTAAATTCAGAGGATCCTGTGTCCTTCTCAGAAGAAGTGATCAAACATTGTTTTATAAAGATTGAAAGGAACCTGATGGTTGAACACTGGGGAATGAGACAAAGATGAGGTGGGATGGAAGGCTGTTCTAGGCAAAAAGAATAGAAACTACTAAGGATGAGAAAGAGAAAAGAACTCAAGAGTAATGGAGAACAGCAGGCCAGAGAGAATTTTCTGCAGATTAAATTTCAAAATCTGGTATCATTGTAGCTAGATAATAATTGACTCTATACAATAATTTATCTTTGAAAAAGTGAAAGATTAGAAAAAAAATTAGCTTGATTAGGATTGTATTATGGAATTATCCAGGCTGCAGTGAATGGGTTTTGGAAGAAGATCTGAAGTCTAGGGAACATATAGGGGGCTATTTAAACAAGTCAAGAAAAAAGATACATACATGTGAATTAAGTCAATGGGACCAGACAGGAAAAGCATATTTGAAAGACCTTGAGACATAGAGCTTGCAGAACTTTACCACCTGTCACATGTAAGATAGGGTCTGAAGGCCAGCTTCATTCCCAGCTCCATAGTTAGAGAACTAAATTTTGAAGAATGTGGCTAGTATGGGTGTGAAATATATTATATTCAAGGTGTAGAACCAGGAAAACTCTCAAGTAGACAGGTAATACTTTTGTTACGGGGTAGCCCAGAGTGGACTGGGTCTCCTGTCTGGGGGGCCTCACCTGTGCGCTCACAACTCAGTTAAACTGTAGGTTTACTGACACAAAAGGGTCAATAACGGGTTTATTTACAAAAGGGGAAAGGAATAGGACACAAACCAGGGAAAGAGAGCAGGAAACAAAGTAAGTGGAATACCTTACTGTTAGGCTGACTGAGCACACCAATTCACGCAGTCCGGAGAGCTGCTTCCCGAGCAAGAGAGCCAGAGCCAGAGCCAGAGTGTGTGAGATGCAATCGCGCCCTATTTATCCCTTCAAATGTCCCAGAATCCATTTCTGCTAGCTTTGCCCTTGGGTCCTTGCAATCTCTCCCTGGTACTGCTGGGAGTTGTAGTTTCCGATCACTGGAGCCGGGAATAGGGTCCAGAAAGCTGGAGTAGGGGGTGGAGTCCATAAAACTCTGCAGGGTTCCTTTAGGACATCCTTCCCCTTAACACTTTCATCAAAAATGCAGGAGAAAATTCTGGATAGTAATTGTAGTTTGAATTCTGGGTGGGGGACTATAGAGTTTTTGGAGATGAATAGGTTGTCATTAAAGCTATTAGAATGGCAAGGCTGTAAATGGAGAGTGTAAAAGCAGGATATCTCATGATGACTTTTGAACAATATCGAGCCTAAATTATGGACTAGAGGAAGAAGATACAGAACTAAAATGTTCCATATTTCTAAAAAAAATAATCCAATGTAAATTTGTGATACCTCATACCAGTTTATATAATTTGATGCTGAATATAAAAAGAGCACAATTGAAACTTAAACAATCAACATCAGTATTAGGGGCACTGACCATATCCATCCTTGAAAACCTACAGATAGCTTTTGACACCCCCCAAACTTAACTATAGTTATCCTGAGGTATTCACAGGAGACTAGTATCAGCCATACCAAAATCACGTTTGCTCGAGTTCCTTATAGTTGACCCTCCATATTTGCTAGATGGTATTTAATCTGTGATGGCCAAACCTCAGGATAGGAAAAAAAAAATAAAAATCCTCATATAAGTGGACCCTTGAGTTCCAACATGTGTTCTTGAAGGGGCTACTGTAATCTGTATGCAGTCTGAGTCACATACTGAATACATATAATGAAATACCAATTATTTCAAGGCCTTTGAAAGCAGGCTCCTTTCTTGCAGTGCACAATACTGCAGTGAATTATATTTCAAGGAATCATCTTCTGAAAGCAGTACCCCTGATAATTGCTAAAATGTCATCTTGATTAAATCAAGGCCAATTTCAATGTTAGTGCTAGAATAGTTTTCATGTTTCTGTGTTTCCTCTCATATTATTTAACTTGTATTTTTGACAGCATTTTGTCTTAAATTGCAGTAGTGTAATGTACCATGGCACTATCATTTGCAATTTAAAATAACCCTTGCATCTGCAGTCTTGAGATTGTAAATCTTGAAAAATTTTTTGTAAGAGAATATTATTTGAACACTTTAGAAGTTGAGTGATTCTTGCTTGCTCCTTATTTTTTACTATTCTGACAATAATTTACACCTGTAGAGCTATCTAGCACTCATGTAAGCTAGTAAAAATAGAAGATGTTTGAGAGTCAATTCTTAAATCAGAATAAAGTCAAATTATTTGTTGGATCATTTGTTTAAAAACAATACTATGAGGCATGCTCACATTTGCAATTGATTAGACACAGAACTGTAAAACAATGCTTCATTAAAACATCTTGTTTAGAATGACTTTACTCATTAAAATGTCACAGAAACTCATCAAGCTGCTCATAGAATTCTATAGCTTAAAATTTAAACAAGAAGTTCTATATCTTAAGTCTTGCATGTTCTTTGAAATGCTTCTCAAGTAGATGAAAAGAAAACTTGTGGAAAATTCCATCTGGGTGGGATGTTAGGAAATAAGATTCAGTCAAAGACTTGAAAATTTCCAAGTCAAGATAAAACTGCTTCACAAGCTATTTTAAGTAAAAGATAAACCTTTGTTCTAGTATTGTTAATTGGGTAATTTAAACTGCCTAAAATATGATAAAAAAGAGGGAAAAAATCTTTATCCAGGTCTAGAAAGCAGTATTTTAAACATTAAATTCTGCTTACAAAGACTTCATAGATTTTTTTCAAGCTTAACAAAGCTCCGAGAAATTGCTAGTATAGACAAGATGATTTAAAAAGTTATTGAGCTATAACTATCCCATAAACTTACACTGTTAACCCACATGACACGTTATTTGTATTATATTAGAAAGTGAAGATGTATAAAATGATTGGCAGGATTTTTTTTTTCCAGAACAGAGTCTTCTAGAACTAAAAATAAAAACTTTTCTCCACACACAAACTCTTTGACTGGATAAAAGTATCCACGGGAACCCTTACCTGTTAGAAGTTCTAATATGCATATATAAGGTTACTTTCTTTTACATTTTATTTCAATAAAAAGCGTGAATGGAATGGAAAGCACTGAACTACTAGAAACCTCTGAGATCTTACATAACATTTATAGTTTTACATTTTTTATAGTTTCTGCTTGACACAAGAACAAATAAATATTCACAACATATTCATATACATATATACATATATATGTGGGGGGGCAACGATTATTAGCTATTATACTTATGTAAATAAATCAAAATGTAAAATGTGATTTTATATTTTTGTGCAGGGGTCATAGCTGATGTACATCTAATTTTAATAATATTTCACTAATTTTTCAGTCAAATAAAACATTTGTAATTAAAAAGCTAAGATTCCCACGTATAGCATCCTAAAGGGTGGTTTGCATCTAGGAGCTAGCAAGGGCGGATGCCTACAGAAAAGCCAATATTAGGGGATTATTCAAAGAATTTCTGTAATTGCCATGTTTGTGGAATGAAAGAACTATGGACATAAATGAAGTTCTCCCAAATGGGAACAAGCAAATACTGTTCATTCCAAGCTTGCTATAGCAAGAGAGTCAGCCACCATCACTTGTACTTTGGCAGAGACTCAAAGGCAGGCAGAGAAGAGGCATGGCTTTCTAGAGGGATAACGGCAAGGCTTCCGGTGTGTCCTAATAGGAGTTGTTGGCAAAGAGAAGCTACCTAGCTAATGAGAAGTAAAGGCATCCTCTGTGGTTGGTTATGGGAGTTTATTTGGCTTTCCTTTCATTAAAGAAAATAGGTTGTTCTTATGTTGGGAGCAGGGTCAACAAGTACTAATTGAGCACTGACCACATATGGGCAATTGCCTGCAGGTTGTGGTTTTGCCTCCTGGGCTGGGTCCTGCAGTCTGTGCCTCAGAGTTCTAATTTTGTATATTCTCTTGTTGTTGCCCATACGCAGATTCAGTGTTTCAAAGCCAAGGTTGTTTAATGATGTCATGAATGAACTAAAAAAAAAAATCTGAGTTTGGAGGCAGGCATCTAAGAAAAGTGAAGAAGCTGGGAAAAAGTATAGGAAAAATGAAAGAGAGTGGTAACAGAAATAATCAAAATGAAGAAATAGAAACATGTCCCCTAAAGTTTGGGAATAATATGGAAGTGGAAAAAAACAGAAGCAAAAAAGTTAACAGCCTTTTTTGTGTCTCTTTCTGAAAAATGGGAACCCCATATGCAACATTGAACTGAACACAGCAGGATCAGACATTCCAAATTAAGGAAATATTAAATACATGCGTAGACAATTTAATGAAATATGAAAATCCTTTGATATTTTGGTTATTTTTTAACATATGAGCAATATTTATGTAGCAGGGTTCTTTCTTTGAAGCTTGGTGAAATTATGTTTTTTTCAGGTTATATTTGGAGATCAAAATATCTTTAGTCAAGGGCATGTGGGTAAGGGAAGAAGCACATCTATCATGGAACATTCGAGAGTCCTTTACTGTCTGTGCTCAGATCTTCTGCCCAAGCTTCCCACAGACTCCTCTTGTCCTGCCGATCTGTATCACTCTCTTCCCAAGCCCATCTGCTATGTTGGCAGCTTTGAATTTACGTGCTATATTCTCTCTCTCAGGTGTATGTTTCTAAAATGAAAAAATATAGTAATGTGGCCTTATTGATTTTACTTTTGCATAAGCAAAGTTGCAATGTTACCAGTGATTGTGAAATGCTAGGAAACCCACATGAGGGGGCTCAGCTCCAAGGCTGTACAATGCAGAAATATCCAGTGGGACCCCAACAATATACCTATGCCATTTACTGTACCTACTCAGTTCTGTTCTCCACTGAAAAAAGGAGAAAATGTATTTTAATTTTTCATTTTGAAAGTAGTTTTATTATCATTCATACATTTTTAAGGTTCTGAAGCTATATTATATATACTGTGTTCCTTATGCACTTTAGTTATGGACTATTAAATCTCTGTGAACAATAAATTAGCAAATAATGAGCTATTGCCCTAAAGAGAAATAAAGGGTTAGTTTCCTGTGAGTCGCTTGTCACCACATTTTCATCATCTGATCAAAACGTATCTTTGTCTTTATGTGTACTTTTTGCTTAAGATATTTCATTGGTACATTAACACTGAACTCATAGCTAATAGTATTATATCTTATTTCTGAATGAAGACACCTAACATATGCATTTCCTCTGAAAGTTTACATCACAGTATTTTTGTGCTCAGAAATGTTAGATGGTACTTCAGAATGCTTCTTATATATATATAAGAAGATGGGATGAGAGATTAAAGATTTAATAGAAAAGTTGACGATCAATAAAAACTATTGTAGAAATAAGAAATAAATTAGAAATAGGAATAAAAAGATGAATTATCAACAAGAGTAGTTTGAGATCATCAAAGCAATGGAATAAAAAGAGACAAATGGAAGCCTGGGTGATGGGATGAAATGCATTGATACGTTAGTTGCTCAAAGTTTTTTGACATGAATGAGCATTGCATTTTGTCAAATGTTCTTTCTGTGTTGATATGAACATATCACTTTTCTCCCTAACCACTTAATGTGGTAGGTTACACTGACTGATTTTTTTAACTGTTTAACCAGCCATGTATATCTGGAATAAATCTCACTTGGTCACCTTACTATACATTATTGATGTGCATTCATTTCTGATGTGTCTTGCTAGCTTTGTTAAGGATTTTCCCATTTATTATGTTCATGAGAGATATTGGTTTATAGTTTTCCTTTCCTTTAATGATTTTATTTGGTTTATTTTTAGGGTAATGCTGGTATGAATGAATGAGTTAAGAAGTGTTTCTTCTGATTCAATTTTGGATAACTAATATTCTTTCCTTTATAAACTTTGGTGTAATTCACCAGTGATACCATCTGGGTTGTGTGAGGTTTATGAGAAAACTGCTATTTTTGTAACTTTTCTATAAATCTAAAATACTATAAAACAAAAATTTGGTTATAAATATAGATTCAAAATGTCACTCACATAATTATATCTGTCTGTATATTACCTATTTGTCTGTAATGTATAATGATATTCATGCATTAAACACAGTTATTTCAGGATTGCATTTTTAAAACTTTCGTTTTTAAAAATTCATCATAATGAACTGGTGCATTTTTATCAAAACAAGGACCTTATGCTAAAATAGTGAATGGTAGCTGCTAAAGCTAATTGTGTGGGATCATGTGGCGAAGTGTATTAAGTTTTAAGCTCATTATTCACTGTGTAATGAACTCTTGGAAAGATTATTACTATCATTATGTTAGAGGTATTTTATGTTCTGACCCTTGCTCATCTCATCAGTCTATTTTATCATTATTTCCCATCTCACAGTCGATGCTTCACCATGCTGTACTGAAGACACATCATGTGGTGATTAAAAGTTTGAACTATATGGTACAGTATGCTGGGGATTATAGCTTTACCCTGCTATCAATAGCAGGTCTCAGGTCTCTTATTTCACAAATTACAAATTATTAATATTGTCTGTGTTGTGGGATTATTATGAGGACAGAAATGGATTTTTCTGCTTTGTTTCAACGAAAAATGGTTTTTCATTTATGGCTTTCTCCTACCCCTTCTCCATGATGAGTTCTATATTAGTAAATCATTTTAACTATATAATGTATTTTAATTATATAAAGGAATATCTCCCCTCTTTACCACTCTTTACATATTTTCCTTTGGTATTGTATTTTTTCAGATAAAACTTAGTATAATTCAATTAATTTTGTTATACATTTGAAGAGAATGGAAATAAATACAACATTAAGTTTAATCACATAGAATCGTTGCATATTTTTCTATTTATTTAAGACTTCTATATTTCATTACATGTTCATACCTTTTATTGTTGACTAATTTTTTTTAAAGATTTTATTTATTTATTCATACAGAACTGGGGTACAGGCCAGAGATGTGGAGGGTGAGAGGGTTCACCAGAGACAGAGTAGGGAGCAGAACAGGCAGATCGACGAAGTACACTGCTGAGGGGAGCAGCGGGCGGGTCAGGAGAGATCTGCTGAGCCATGTGGTCACCTCCGGGGCAGGCAGGGATCGGACTCATGTGGAAGTGGCTTAAGCTTCTTAGTGCTGTGATTTAACTCGCTGTGCCACCAGGGAAGGCCTACTTTTAAAACATACTTTATTTCAAAAAGACTTATAATTAATAGGTAAGAAATTTTTCCCTATTCAATCATGTTCTTACATTGAATTAGCTAAGATAGGTTTCAATAAATTGTCTTGTTTCTTTCCAAGTTATTTCTTAAAAATTAAAGAGGGGCCCTCCCTGGTGGTGCAGAGGGTTAAAACACAGTGCTTAGAAGCAAAAGCCACTTTAGCATGGGTTCAATTCCCCATCCTGGAGGTGACCCACATGGCGTGACCTGCCCCCTGCTCCCCTCAGCAGTATACTTCATCAGTCAGCCTGCTCTGCTCCCCACTCTTTCTCTGGTGAAACCTCTCACTACCCCTCCACCTCTGGCCTATACCCTAGCTCTGTATGTATAATAAAACAAAACTTTAAAAAAGAGCACAATTGTCTACTACATTAGATCACAATAATTCAAAAATTATTTTATGAAACTTAATGGATACAATGAATTTGCTTCTTTTGATAATTCTTTGGTCTATAGCACTAATACTACCAAATCTATTGAATTTTCAATATTTTTTATCACTTGTTCTTGAGTTTTAAATGTTGTTTCAAATTTGAGAATTAAAATCCACAATACTATTGCTTGATTGAAACCTTTTTTTTAGCTTAATATTAAAGCAAATACATATGGAAGCAGGTTGGATCAGGTTGACACTTTCTAAGTGAGAAAAGATAAAATGTGCATTATGTGTATGCCAAAATCCCATTGATTTTGAATGTAGTAAAGTAACAACAGAATGTAATAAAGTCTTTAAACGGTTAAAGAGATAGAGGTATTTGGAAAGAATATTAGACTTTGTTCTGGCTCTATTTTGTTAGCTACAGGTGGTAACTTCTGCTAAAAATGCATGTGTTTGGTTTTGTTTGATTTTTTTGTAGCATTGTAAAAACTGCTGTTCTTACTCTTTTAATAATTAATGTAGAGAGGATCTTTTATTTGTAAGGATATTTGCCTACTGCCTTAAGGCATAAGGCATGAAAAACTGATGTTTAAAAGATTTCATTAAGAAATAAATGCTTTCTCCACATGTATCTTTTATGCATTGCTTTAGTTTTTTAAATTTATGTAATCAGTACATGATGTGCTTACATAAGCTCTTCAATAAATTCCTTTGAATTTTAGAAATAAACTGAAAATAAATTTTCATGAGAAAAAAGATTTTAATTTTCAATAGTTGATATGACGTATCCAGCATCTAGTACAGTGCCTGGGTTCTAGTCATTTGATAAGCACTTGTTGAAACTGAATGAAATGAGATGTTGTTGCTCTTTCAAATCAGCATGTATATATTTGACATATTATCTTTGCATAATTTAATACACCCCTTCTCCATCTGTTGGTCCCTAATGTTTCAATCAGTATCACCATTTCTAAAATAGCCTTTTCATCTAATTATTATGATGCAAATGAATATGAATTTCCTGCTTACAAGGCATCAGAAAATGTTTTTCACACAAGATTTTATGAAACTCCTATTAAATATACAAACATATGGCTTTTTCCTTACATTTTATTTAAGTGAAGTTTTCGATACTGATTTTTTTTCAATTACATATTCTCAACACAGTCTGTATTTCATTTTTTTCTATGGGAAACTTCACAGCAATTAATGGAAGGGCTTTTTTTTTTGGCTGCTTATGTAATATATAATTAAAAGCTAATAAATTTGATATGCTATTATGTCAAGCAGATTATAATTAAGAGAGACTATGCATTTTATGTGGAAGATAAATGCAAGTTATATAAAAAGATAAAATCACACATATTTCATTTTTATAATAATGCTAATATAAAACCTGAAGAATTATTTGTATTTTAACATTTACACTTTTTTGGTTCTCTGTATTTTAATTTTAAATTCATATGATTAAAATTACTTCAAACAAAAATTAGAATTTTAGTTTGTGGAAAATAAACTTTACAGTCTTTAAGTTTTTATAAAATTTGAAAATATTTGAACAGTTTGGTAGACTATATGGGGCATTCTACCTTCATGTTGTTGGTTTTAGAATCTATGCAGCAGTCCTCAGTTAAAAAAGGGAGAGAGAAATCTCTCCACACAATGTTTTCTGAGAGAGTCTTTAAATTTTGTAAGGGTCTTCTGGTTTTAGAGAAAATGCTAATCCCAGTTATGGCATAAAATATCACAGAGATGAGTTCTCTTCCTTCTGGTCTTTAGGAATTCCTATTCTTTGTAAACAGCAATAATAAATTGGTCCCTTTAATTGGTTTTATCTTGGAAAAATATGATAAAATATTATGATAGCATTGCTTTTCCTGTGTGAGGGAACGATTTTCTTGTTGAAAATTATGTTTGATTGTCAACATTGACAATCTGATTTGATCTATCATTACTGATTACCTTTGAAAATTAAGGAACTCAGGAATGGGCCAGTAAAGTGAACTTGAGATGAGAGACCAAGTGGTATTTGAGAAATTTTGAGAGCAATCAAGGTGGCAATAACAGATAAGGTGCATGTTACATTATTCACAGCACTGAATATTTTTGAAGTGTGTCATTCTATCTTGTATTTTATATTGGTACTATTATATACTGTTAAGTATGAGAGTGAGAACTCTCCAAACTAGACAAAAAATGAAGTCAGACAGAAATACACAGAAGTTGATGAGGAAAATTTCAGGCCACTGTGGGGCTATCCTACTGTAGAACACAGTATCCTACCACACCAAAACATGAGGCGAATGCCCCAATATCTACCATGAATATTTCAGACACTGAAGTTGGAAAATTCTCTCCTCTATTTAAATACAGCCATATTTATATATACAAGAGTTGTTCTTAAATTTAATTTCACATTACATTCACCTGGGGCACTTGAAACACACTACTGAAGCCTGGGTTCCATGAGACTAAATAAATCATCTCTGGGTCTAAGACTCAGACAATAGTATTTTTAAAAACTCTCTATGGTACATTCAGAATCACTGGATGAAATCAATTTCATCTATTGGCAAAACCACGTGTTAACTGAGCACATCTATGTTTCTGACTTCTGTGTCAACTACCTCAATACAAAGTAGAAAAGTAGGCCCTCCCTGTGGTGGAGCGGGTTGGAGCACAGCACTGCGAAGCTGGCCGTGGGTATGGCAGCTTCCATCCAAGTTTGATCCCCGCCTAGAGTGACCCACCTGGTGCAGCAGACCTCTTCTGTCTCACCAGCTGCTCAGTGTGTACTCCATCGATCTGCCTGTTTTGCTTCCTATGCTGTCTCTCATAAAGCCTTTCGCCATCCCTGTACCTCTGGCTTTTTCCCCAGTTTTGTATGCATAAATAAAATCTTTTAAAAAATTGATTAAAAAAAAGAGCAGAAAAGTATTCTCATAAAAATGTCAATAATAATAAAAAATATACCAGGTTTGAAAATAAATGACATTAGAAGTGTATCTATTGTAAAACATTTTATGAAACAAAAACAAAGTAGTAGAGCAATCTATGCAGAGGAAATAATAGTGAAAGGACCCCTAGTCACAAACTTAGATTCAATCAGTGCAAAGAAAAAAGAAGAAAAGGTGTCACTATATCCTTTCAAGTTCCTATTTATTACATAAAGATGTTTTAAGCAGAGCCTGGAAGAATAGTAGAATTAAAGCAATTACAAAACTCTATTAAACACAAGAAAGGGAGGAGGTTAGAAAGGTTTTAACAAACTCAGAGTCAAGAGGAGTTCTGGAGAACCAGGTCCAGAGAATGTGCACCTGAAACAGTCTGTGTATAAGTGAAACATTCATTCCGCTGCCATTCCACACATACCACATGACACTTGCCTCAGCTCCACTGATACCAGTGAAAATTATTACACACAAGATGAGAGCAGGAGGGAGAATTTCCTCCTCACACCCATAATCTTCTTTTGATATTTCCTCCCTCTTGTTTTGAGACTTCCTCAACAGTCAAAGAGTGTAAAGACAGGAAAGTCTGAAACAATGATCACAATTAAAACCAAAATCCATTAAGTGAGAAGAACAATAACAGCAATTAGAACAACTAAGCTAATAGAGGAAATGAATGTAGGGGACAGAAGAGAAATCCATATTTTTCTGATTAATGTATTTATAGGAATTGCTAGAATTTTCACCTGTGATGCAAGCAAAAAAGAAAAAAAAGACACTATTATAAACAAGGAAAACTATGTAGAGGAATGATTTCCTGAAGATTAGAAAAAAAAAATTAAAAAAATAGTTGACTTATAAATGAAATGAGGTAACTACAATAGTATCCTGACATGCCTTATATTCAAGTTTGTGATCTGAAAAATAAATCTCTTTTTTTATAGTAGAAATAAAAACTTATTAAAAGTTAAGGAAAAGTTAAGAGATTGATATTTGCCTAGGGTGAGAGAAGTCATCTACGGAAATTTCCAGAGGGTGAGTACAAAGAATAGAGAGAAAATAAAATAATAAAGAAAATAAGTAAGAGTTAACAAATCAAAGCACAATTTTTAGTGTATAATGAACATATAATCTTTGGATGAAGGAGCTCACCAAAAATGTTGTACAATTGATAACAAAACCACTATATCTTAACAATTCATGATTGAAATAAAGATCATTTCTGGAAATACCAAAGAAAAGTAAACAGTTTACTCATGGAGGAGGAGTATCAGAAAGATATCACTTTTCCCATTAGCAACACTGGCAGATGTAAAAGACACTGAAGAATCTTAAACTTTTGAACTCATATTGTCAATTAAAAGTAGAGGTAAACAGGCTCTCCCTGGTGGTGCAGAGGGTAAAGCATAGCAAGAAGCTAAAGTCACTTCAGCATGAGTTCCATCCCTGCCCTGCAGGTGATCCACATGGCACTGCAGACCTCTCCTGACCCGCCCGCTGTTCCCCTCAGCAGTGTACTTCGTCAGTTGGCCTGTTCTGCTCCCCACTCTGTCTCTGATGAATCCTCTCTCCACCCCTGTACCTCTGACTTGTACCCCAGCTCTGTATGCATAAAAAAAATAAATCTTTAAAAAAAAAAGTAGAGGTAAACAATAAAGAATATTGAACACATAAAAATTTTTTCAATGATTTATTTATTCATACAGAACTGGGGTACAGGCCAGAGATTGTGAAGGGTGAGAGGATTCGCCAGGGACAGAATGGGGAGCAGAACAAGCAGATCGACTAAGTACACTGCTGAGGGGAGCAGCGGGCATGTCAGGAGAGGTCTGCCACGCCATGTGGTCACCTCCGGGGCAGGCGGGGATCAAACTCATGCGGAAGTGGCTTAAGCTTCTTAGTGCTGTGTTTTAACCCGCTAGGCCACCAGGGAGGGCCCAGAACACATAAAATTTTAAGAATAAAACACAACACATGAAAAAAATATTTCAACAAAGTAAAAAAGGAATCAAAGGGTGGCTAAAATATAAAATAACTGTTAGCAGCTAAGTGTGACCCTGAGAAATATAGGGATTTAAAAATCCACAGCTTTATGTGATACTAAAGAAATTATTCTGCTTAGTGACAAGGAAATGCTCCATATATTCTAAAGAATCATCCATGTTCTGAAATTTTGCTAATGATTGAAGTGTTGGTATAAAAAAAATATATATCCATTGCAATTTAGCTAATAGTTTTCTTATTTTAAGAAGGTAGTTTACTAACTATACTTCCCAGCTTATTCAAAACTTCACTTTGCATCAATATTAACTCATGAATCAGGTCATGAATTTGTGGAGCACTTTGACATAGAAAGAAATAACAAGACTTTGAAATTAGACAGACTGGATAAATCTTACTTCTGCCACTCCCCAGCTTTGCAAATAAGAATGAGTCATTTACAATTTCCAAGACTTAGTTCCTTAATGGGTAAAATGAAAGTGTATCAATTATCTTGTGGGTCGTTCAGAGGATTATGTTAGATGGTTTCTGCACATCTTTGAACATAGTTTGTACTTGATAAATGTTTGCAATTATTAATATTACACATCAAGTTACTTATATAAAAAATGATTTTAAATTCCTTTCATGAATTGCAATCTTGGTAAAAATTTCCATCACCTCACTGTTGTCTTTTTAGCTAAAGTTGTAGTCCTGAAAAATGAAATAGTTACAGTAATCCAGATGAGTGATTCCATTTTATATAAGACCCATTGAACAGACAATCAATGAAATATTAGGATCTTGGAGAATTCTGATAGCAGATGTGAATCACAATATAAGATGTATTTCTTAATAGACCAGTTTGGTTTTCAACTCATTTCACAACTTTTAGGCTCCAAACTCTAATGGACTTTCTTTGTTTACTGGTGTGCTAGAACTTTAACATTTAGTAAGTTGCAAGACCTACTTCTGCTAGGTCTTAGAGTATAAAACATGCATAAATGGATCAAACCTATGCCAAAGAAATTAAAAAAAAGTCTCAGTTACTAATGTAAGAGAGATTAAGAATTGTTAAGAATGGATTTGGAAAGCCAGAAAATTTGGAAAATCTGGAAATTTGGAAAATAGGAATTTTGAAGCATAGAGGCTACTTCAAAACTGTCTCTGGTAAGGAGAAATAGAATCAATAGTGCACAAAACAGTCCCTAATGACAAGAAATAAAGTCCTTTATTGAAATATCTGACTACTAATGGGAGCGGTGGTTCTTCATATTTATGAATAAAATTTGTCATCTGTTTTAACTGATGGACAAGGCTTTACAGAAGCAAAGGTAGAATGAATAACCATTATAGTTTCTTTTAATTCTATATTCTGTAATTATTTTAATTCTATCATTCTCAAAAGGGTATTGCTAACAGTTGGCTAATAGTAGCTCAATAAAAGATTCATGAGTCTTTATATATGGCAAATTTTTAGGCAATCATATTTAAAACATGGTTGGAAGCCTTAGGCCCTATGTATTCAGGAGAAAATTGTGTTCCATAAATTTTTAATAAAGTAAACAGTGCTACCTTCAGGAAGAAATAAGTTATGCTAAACAAGAGTGACACGAATTCCAAGAGAAGTGCTGAAAAAAAAAAGATAGTGTTTGGCACTTTTATCTTTCAATGAAGCTGGGGGAAAAATTGTAGGAGTTGATAATAATAGTACCAGATTATATGTAATAAAACCTGGAAAACTTCTGATTTGCATTTTTTACATAAATTTGCATCATAATTTGGAAGTCCTATCTGCAAATATTTAAGAGAGGCTTAATTAATTAATATAAATCCCTGCTGTTCTATCTCATTCCACCATTCAGAATATTGTGCAAAATCCAAAAATTCTATGTTAAAAACCAATTTTATCAAATATCAGATATGCTAGATCATCAGGGTCAAAAGTAAAGATGAGATTTCAAATGGAAAAGAGGATATAGAAACAAGAACTTCTACCAAAATGGGAAGAAAAGATTAGGAAGAAGATCAGGGTTATTTTCTTCTTCTTGAGTCTCTTTCTCTACTTCCACATTTTCCCTCCACTTCCAATAGGCCAAACTCATCTGTTTGGGACATTTTTTTTTTTTTTTACTTACATTGTGTTATTCTTTCAAATTCACTCTCAAAGAGGAAGCTTATGTTATTTTTAATTGTAAGTGCAAAACCAAAAATCTAACTTACTCATTCAACTTAAATGTTTTTTAAAAAATATTTCACAGAGAGGAAGAGAAAGACAGAGACAGAGGGAGAATATAAAGGCAAATCAAAGATTTACCAAAGACCTTTGGCAACTTTGAGATGGAGGAAGAGATGGAACTAACAAAGCTGCCAGCAAGGGGTTCATTACATGGGCTAATAGATAATTCATGAATGCCTCAAGTTCTGGAAACTTCCAGAAGGAATGGTTGCAGCTAGAATCATGTCACCTTAATTATAGCAAACTAACAAAACAATTATGTCATCAATTAAACACCTTTGGAAAAAAAAACTTGAGTTTATGATCTGATAGGGTGTTTCTCTCAGAGAAACATCACTGGCTGTTTCTCACAAGGGCAAAACTTTTCAAAAGAGTCATGCTTATCAGAATGTCTAAGGAAGAATATGATTTCTTTTTTGGAAAGTTGTCACAGAAGTTGAGGTACCTGAATCTTTTGTGAAAAGTAAAATATGACTCAAAAAAGTTGAAATATTACTGAATTCAAACCAGTATAGACACTCATTCTCAGGAAAGAGCCTAATGAGTGTTTTTCTGGATTAAAATTTGAGCCTTAGGGTGATTAAGGGATATTTGCATATGGAGGTCTGATGGATACTTCAGAAATTGTACAGTGATATGAATTAGTGTCAAGTCAATACAGTTTTAAAAAAAGAAATAAGAAAGGAAGGAAGGAGGGAAAAGGAAAAGAAAAGAAGGAAGGCAGAAGGAACCAAAAAAAAAAAAAAAACCCGAAAGAATAGAAGAAGTACTTAATTTCAGTTATGATTAGGTCATGATTTAAAACATGTCAAGTTTTTTGAGAAAAAGAAGTACGTATTTTACCTAGGTGTTCTCATTATTGATTTTTTTTTCAGAAAAACCAGATTTTAATTTTTGTTTTCAGTTTTTTTCCTGCTTTACTGAGCTATAATTGACAAAAGAGTTTAAAATCATTAAACATTGTGATGAATTGATACAATGTTCTGAAAGGATTTCTTCCATTTAGGTAATTATTGCATCCATCACCTCACATACTTTTACTTAGCAGTAAGACAATTTAGGATCTACTTTCTTAGCAAATTGCAATTACACAACATTATTAAATTATTATTTATTATACAAGAAAAGTGAAAGATAAAATTATTAGTCATTTATACGTTGTGATTTTGATAAAAAATTTTCACTTGAAGAAAAATTTACCAGCTAAATTTGGTTGAATCATTCTGATTTGCCTGTGTTATTTTCTTGTTCTCTAGTCTCCCATAATACAAGCTTTTCATTATAAAATTAAGATAGTCTATGCAACCCAGGATCATTGGTTACCTTGCCACCTAGAGGAAGTAAAAATAACTACATGTTTATCTAACTGATGCTTCATTCAACATTTATTGAGTGCTATTAAACTCAAACGCAACAAGACATACATATGAAGTGGCTCTCACAACTGAAATAAAAATTTTGCCAGTACTAAGACATCTGTAAGTATCATACTTTCCACCTGTTCAAATGAAAATTTAAAAAAAATGTCTTGGGAGAATGAAAAAAGTTGTTCTCCACTCTACAATTCTGACTTCTATGTTTCAGATGCTAAGGCATCAAAGTGGAGCTAACACTAACTGGGCTCCAGGCTTTCATGGTTTGCTGGGAATTATGAGACATTAGGCTATAAAGAACTACATTTATTTGGTATAAAGCACCTGAAATTTAGGTAAGAATTTACCACTAAAAGTTAGGAAATTTTATTTTAGTCTGCATATATCTACTAATCAGTTGTGTGGTTTATATAGAAATCTTCCTGTTTCTTTAAGTATATGTGTCTGTGGATCCAAGGTTTAAGCAAGAGGTTTAAAGGATATGACTTACAATAAAACTTAGCAAGAAGCATAACTAGTACATTTTCTCAGATCAGACTAGTGGCAGGATATACTCTTTGGTGATTTTTAAAACCAGCACTGAAGAAAAATGAGAAGTTACTTCTAGAAAGAGTATCTAAATTTCAGCCAAGGACTGGATTCAGTCTATTCTGCACATCTCTTCCAAACTCTGCATATACTGAGTGTTCCACAAAATAAAATACTATTGCTTTGTCTTAATTCTTTAAAGATTGATGCCAGTTAATAGGAAAAAAGATCATAAGATTGAACTGTCAACTTATAAGATAGATAATATACATAATTGTTTTCATATAATATGATGGGAAGGCCTAACTCAAAATATAAAGTTGCAAGATTTCCACTCTTTCCACATAAACAGAATAGCTCTATGGAGACTGAAAAGTCTGCATAGAAAATTCTATTAAGCAACCGCTCAAAAATAGCCGAATGTATAACTAAAGTTCAATAGATAAAAATCTTGTTCTAGAAAACATGGACAAAAAAGAGAACATGGGAATGAAAGAAGAGCTGACAAGCAAAAAAATAGTCGTAGGTCTTAAGTCAATAATAATATCAAAAATGTATTAATTTTTGTTAGTCAGTTAAACATCCAATTTAAAGGTGGAGATAATTGGAATTGGTTAAAAAGATCAACATCGAGCTATGTGATAATTTACAAGAAATATCCTTTAAGCAAACACAAGAGGTTTAAAATAAATGTATGAAAAAGAGATACATGCAAATAGTAAAAGTCAAAAGCCCAAGGCAAATATATTAATATTAGATAAAAAGCAGAACAAGAATAATATTATCATATAATGAATATGTTTAAAAAGTAAGATAAAATAAAATAATGAAATAAATCTAAAAATGATAAAGGGTCACTTCCTTAGGAAGACATAGCAATCTTAAATGTTTATATGACCTATAGCCTTAAAATGATAGGCTATAAAGACAAAATAAAAAATTGAGAAAATTAAAGGGAGAAATACACTCTTTCTCTTAGTGCAAAGGGTGGCTGGATACGAGAGCACAAGTTTGGGGGTCCTATGATGAACCCCTGGTTGTGTGCTGACATACTGATTTGGATTGTTCTAATGTCCTATTATTAATTGTGTTTGGATTTCTAAAAACTTGTCTTGGAAATGATGGCTTAAGAGGTGAATTGAGGTAGAAAAATTATATGATGGGTTGTGTGTGTTTGTGTTTGCTCAGTTAATGAACAAGCCTGGTAGTTCTTCATCTATGAGACATATATTTCAGCATTTTTGAAAAGATGCTGGTGAACTGAAGTATCTTCTATTTTATTCCAAAGACATTTTTGGACTGAATATTATCAAATATGAATTCAATTAAATTCAATTAAAATGATTGCAAATTAAAGACTGTGAATTTTATTAAAATCAAAATCATGTCTCTCATGGAGTTTCTGATTGATCTGATATCACCGGTGGAAGTATTCACTATATCCCAAAGCTGTCAGAGCTCTTGAAGATACTGAGAGCAGTGCGCAAAACTTTTTACTGAAAAATGCATGCTAATTAGGAAATGTGATATAAAGTAACAAAATTGTTCTTGTGTGAATATAATAGAGCAAACACTGCATCCTCAAGAAATTTGCATGTCCTTGTTGAAATATTTAAGGTAACTTTGCAATATTTCCTCTTAACACGCGCCAGAATATGTCTCATTATTTACCTCAAGTTGAAAGCTGAATTGCTCTGAAAAGAAATATGGTTTTAAAATTGACCAAAAAAAAAAAAAAAGATTAAATGGTCTTTTTCTTTAAATGGTAAATCATTTGATGTTACAAATTTGCAGAGCTCTGAGATGTTGGGCTTCTCATCTAAGACTCTTGAGGAATTGTGGGTTAGAGGAAGAGGCCAAAACTTTAGGGTATTGAAGGAGTGATCTGGATTACTGCACAGACATTTGTGGTTTCTCCTGTCCATATGCTTTAAATGGAATTTACTGAGGACACAGAAATGAAGGCTGGTCAAACAGTTCTTTTTTTCTTTATTCAAGATTGGCATGTGGGGTTGGAGGACTGTGGTCATCAAGCTGCTTATTTAGGTCAGTGGTTATAGACAGTCAGTAGGCAAAATCTGCTGGGTAGATACTTTGTACGTATGGAAATGTCACATCAAGGCATGGTTTTAGTTCCTCTTTAAAATTCTAGGAACTAAGGCAAGAGGCCTATATTCCTGCAGAACACAGCTTGGCAGGAGAAGCATGTGCCCTGCTCAGCCTCCTGCTGTCCCACACCTGCTTCCTTAAATAATTGGTCTGGTCCCCTGCAGGCATCTGAGTGTGTGACCTCTTGTTTAGTACATCTCACCGCTTCTCAGTGTGTAATATAAACTTAACATTTTTTAATTTTTGCTGTATAGTGTGATTACAGATTAAAATTTCCTGCCAATATGTGTGGCTATGAAATAAGAACTGGCTTTTAATCTAGTTTCAAAAATAGCCCACTTTGGTAAACTGAAATTGGCATGGCTTTAGGATATATACATACATATAATGATATATAGAGATCACATATATGATAGATAAATATATGGAAAGAATAAATATATAAATGTGTGTGTGTGTGTGGCACATAGGCATATATGCATAAAAAACCTCTCAAGTAAATTTATCTCATAAATAATCATGAACACATAAATGAATGAAACATGACATGTAGTAAGTTACCATTTATATCAAAATATGCTTAAAAATATATCAGATCATATTTAGTTTAAAATTTGTATTCTTGCCCCTTTTCCATTAAAGTGAAAATGGTGGTATGGACTACTCTCTTAATTAACATGATAAAACTAACTGTTTGATTATTCAAAAGGTCTGAGCAGGTCTGAAGTGGTTTGAACACTTGAGACCATTCAAAGGCTGTTTTTTATCACTTTAAACATGTGGAGACCCTTCTAAACCTTTCTGAAGTGGTCTGAGCTGCCCAGAAACGGAAAAACCGATTTGAAACAGCCTGAACTGGTTTGAACTGGTCTGAACCAGTTTGAACCAATCCAAACTGGTCTGAACCTACTGAACATGTTTGAGCACTTGCGATTGTTCTAGGACTGTTTTTATCACTTTAAAAGTGTCGAGATGCTTCTAAATCTGCCTGAAGTTGTCTGAATGCCTGAACCAGTCCTAACCAGTTTGAACCAGTCCAAACTGGTCTAAACCAGTTTGAACCAGTTTGAACTGGTCTGAACTGGTTCAAACTGGTTGGAACCGGTTTGAGCTAGTCTGAAAGTATCTGAGCTGGTCTAAACTGGTCTAAACTGTTTTGTACCAGCCTGAACTGGTTCGAACTGGCCTAAACCAGTTTGAACCGGTCCAAACTGGTCTACTGGTTTGAACCAGTCTTAACTGGTTTCAACTGGTCTGGTGCTTTTAAGTGATAGAAACAGGCATAGAACGGTCAAGAATGCTCAAATCAGTTCAGACATGCTCAAACCAGTTCAAACCAGTTTAGATCTAAGCCTTTCTGGTTCAAAGCAGATCAAAACAGCTGAAACTGAATTAAACTGGTTGAAACCGGTTCAAATCAGTTGAAACTGGATCAAACCGGTCAAAACCGGATCAAACCAATTTAGACTGGTTCAAAGCAGATCAGACAGATCAACACTGGTTCAAACCTGCCTACACCAGTTCAAACCAGCTCATACCACTTCAAAACCAGATAAAGCCGGTTTATACCAGTTCAAATCGGGTCAAACCGGTTACTACCAGTTCAAAACCAGCTGAAACTGGATCAAACCGGTTTAGACCGGTTCAAACCGGTTTGGACCGGTTCAAACCTGTTCAGAATGGCTCAAACCAGATCAAACCTCTTCGGAACAGATCAAACCGGATCAGACTGTTTCAAAACGGTTTGAATTGGTTAAGACCAGTTCAAACCAGTTTAGAACTGTTTGGACTGGTTCAAACCAGTTCAGACCAGTTTCAAACTGGTTCACACTGATTCAAAGTCGTTCAAACCGGTTCAGACTAGCTCAAGCCCGATCAAACTAGTTCAGACTGGTTCAGACTGGATCAAAATGGTTCAAACTGATTCAGACTGGTAAACACCGGATCAAAACAGTTCAGACCAGTACAAACCAGTTGAGGCTGGTTTGGAACGGTTTAGGCCAGTTTAGGCGCTCAGACACCTTTCTGGACACTTTTAAAGGTAAACAGGCTTAGAAAGTTCACAAGTGCTTAAATCAATTCAGATGGGCTCAAAACGGTTCAAATTGGATCAAACTGGTTCAGGTCACTACAAACCGGATCAAACTGGTTCAAACCGTTCAGACCCTGCTGCAGTCCCTATAACATGATTGACCTAACACCTATTTGGGGCATAGGGAACCCACTCTTATGTACCATCACGATGTTCTGCTTCTGGTGCAACAGTAAATGCTGAATATGTCCTTATAGCATAGAGATTGCCAGCTTGGTATTATGGGCATTTTGGGTCAGTTAATTCTTTTGTGGAAGCTGTGGACATTGTACAAAGTTTTGGTTGAAATGTAAACATCTTCAGATATTGTCAAATGCCCCCTGGGGGACACACATCTTTTAGTTAAAAACTACTATTATAATATATTCTGTGTACCCAACTGAGATGTATTGTTGAAATTTGGAGGCTCACCACCATTTCTCTCATAATTTGAATAATAACTAAATTCTTGAAGGGTAAATTCAGAATGAGGTTTCTAGATATTATTTGAACACAAAATAGTGATAGTAGTCACATACTCTGACTTTCAGAGTGAAAATTAACCTTGACAAGACAGAACACTCCTCTCTGGCTAAGACATAAAGAGCCACCCCTATGTTTTAGGGATGGCCAACTCTTCTGAAGATGGGAGAACTATAGTCAGGTGGGAGACTCTTGATGGAAAATCTTATTTTTGGAGATTTAAGTGTAAACAAGAACTTGGTTGAAATAACAAATACAAAATTGTCGTGATCTGTGTGAGAGTGGCATTCTGAGAGTAAAAATATTTGGTGTTCTGAAATGTTTCATACCCAGTAATTAGAAATTGATGAAAACCTCTACCAGACAGGATTTGGGAGAGTTTCCATTTTTTTTCAGAATTTCACTGCTGGTATTGACCAGGTTCTACTGAACATTTGGTGTCCCATTTTCTTTGAGGCCATCAGTCTTTTCATTAGATTAAAACTTTTGTTACTCAAGGACAAAATCCCTGACCCTGGTCACAATTCTTTAGCAACCACAACACTGAAAATAGACTTCCTTCAGTATGCTCTGCTAACTGCCTGCTCTCAGTAAGTCACCCCCCAGAAATACCTATCCTTTGTTTTGTTTTCTCTACAATTACAAGAGCAGCTTATAAGTCTTTTACTTGGATGGAGAGCTAACTGCTAGGTTTCGGATTGATCTATATATAGGGTTTTAACAGTACTTTCTTGAAAGCATTTTTTTTTACAGATGACAAAGTTGAGACAATGAGATGTTATGTAACTTGTCCATATTACAGACATATAGGGACATAGTTAGAATTCTAATCGAGGGCTGTATGATCCTTAAACTTATGTGTCACACTCAAATGCATACTTACTCCCTTCATACACACCAAACTTGTGGGAGATACAAAAATGTAATACATAGTGCAATGTATTCATAGCCTGTAGGAATTAGGAGGTAGGCATCTTTGGAAGGTCATTATTTAACCTACTATACAAACTATGTCCCCAGGCACTGACGCTGCTATTTGAAATACCTTTTATTGCTCTACAATGCTCAGTGCAGTGAGGGACCTGGCTGGCACCAAACAGAAGGGAGAAGGGGAGTGGGGTGGGGCAGGAGACAGATACTACTCCACTCTGTCACATTTCAGAAGCACAGAATCAATGTCTCCAGAACAGTCTTTCAGAATTTTCAATTTCCCAATTCTCCTTACCACTCACTACATTTCATTCCTGCAGTGGATAGTCACACGTAAAACTTCACGTTAGTTGACTCTGTTTTTGCTATGAAAGTCAACTTATGCACATAGTGCTAGAACTATTCACCCTTCATTACCACCATGTCATAAACTTAGCTCAGATCAGTGGTCTCCTGGTGCTATTCCGTCATTAGAGAGTTCACCAATTCACTTTAATTCATTTCTAAAGCACCATTACATAAAAAATATTTTCATCTAATTTAACGGAAAAATCATGATGCATTCTATCCCAACTAGTCTCCTCCCAGGATTTTGGAAATACATGAATAATTAATGAATTATTCAAACTTATTCATCCATAATATATAAAGAATGGGGCTACAATGTGGATAGCTAAAGGAAGTCACTGAAAAGGAGGAATACCTCTATAAGACTGCACCCTGCCTCTTAACTAGTAATAAGTTCTCAAAAGCTTTGAGTCTTGCTTTCTTTCACTAACTACCCAATGCTGATGGATTCTCACTTATACAACCTATGTACTGGCTCTCAATTTGTTCCAAATGTCGTTATTAGTGGTAGTTTGACTTTGACATTCCTTGTCTCACATTGGTACCATTGTCTAGTTTTAACATTAGTGGAATTCTTCCAGCTATTTTTGGATATTTTTCTTTATTTGTGGGGTTGCAAAGAAGGCAGTAATCTCACACTCAGCCTTCCTAAAGTTCTCCAAAATTAGTTTTTATTTTTAAAATATTATTTTGAATTAATATGCCAACAATGCTATAAATAAAATGATACTAAAAGTGGTCCTGGTGACAATCATAAAACAATAGACCATTTATCATCTTATTTCATTTAAGCTAGATGGCCAACTTGATTTTTTTTTTAAGTCTTTAAATTTCCACACCCCTCAAATGCCAGTATTCAATCAAGTGCTTTTCCCTTAGTTTCCTGGTGATAGTGTAATGACTTGATTTCTCTTTAACTGGTAATTATTCCTTTTAGTATGCTTGCATTACTTCTCAGGTAACAAAATAAAACTCTGATATGATTTTCTCTTTCCTTTTTCCTTGCAGAGAAACTAAACAATTGGCCCATTTCTGATAGTTTTGCCTATACCAACATATCCTAGTGACAATGAACCCATTATGAACCTCAGAATGTCAGAGGAAGATGAATGAATGGCTTTGAATATTTTCAACAATATAAATTGAATAGAATATAGTATATCTGACATTGCAAACCAAACTCTATTTTCTGGTAAAAAATGTGATGCAATGATTTGCAGGGGATATCAGTCAGGTTCTTGAAGAGTCACTGCAAGAGTTTTATGTACTGATCAGAACAAAATCTTTGCTTTTACATGACAGCATATCTATGAGTTATTTGCTGGGATGGGGAGGGTTTCCAAGATTACTGATCATTATATACCTTTTACTAACATTAACTTTACTGAAAAATGAGATCATTTTAGTTAATCTGTCAGTTCACTAGCTGACATTCTAAGAGTTAATCAAGTATAAACTGAAAATCTTTTCTCTGGATCTAGTCTAGTAAATTCTGCTCCCAGTCCTGGGGGCTACTCATCATATTCAGCACCCCTGGGCCAGAGTTCCCTTAACTCCTTGCTTCTTAAAATGTGTTTGCTTCAAAAAAAAAAAAAAAAAAAAATGTGTTTGCTTCACTTGTCTTTGTTACTGTTTTTTCCCCATCACCTTGTGCAGGGAAGGTAAGCGCTAGCTCTTTTGTATGGTTTTGTTGCCATGGTGAAGAAAATAGTACAATTCTACAGTTAATAAAGAGTATCAGGGTGAGGAAGCTATTTCTTCCTAGCTCGCATGATTTTCATTTCATTAATAGTGGAATGAAGGCACATTGACAGGCCCGTTGAAGCAAAATCTTACGTTAGATGTAGTTCATAATGTCATGCTATTCACTTAGAATATGGTCCTTTTCTTTGAGAAATTATTTGAAATGCTTGCACTAGAGGAATGTTTTAAAAGGGGTTTCATGTGGTCATATTTTTTTCCTAACTAAAAAGGAACTGCCATTCTACAGATTTCCATTTTGAAAAATGAATGGTCACAGAGAAACATTGTTGCAAAGGGCCTTATTAATTCAAGCTTTGAAAAAATGATTTGTGGCTTTTCTAAAGGAAAATGTCTTCATTTAGCTAGCCGGGTCCAAACTTGGGTGCGGAAAGCATAAAGGACCTTTCATCTTAGTACATGTCTAAAGAGTGAAGCACTATTAGTATTTATTTGGTTCTGAGCAGGAAATATCTCCCATGCCTCTGTCCCAATTCTCCGTTCCTCAACCTGGCTTCTCCTGCTCCCCTAAACCTCTTCATGGGCACAGGTACATTCAGAAGAGACAAATGTTTCAGGAATTATTCTGGAAGAGAGAAAGGAATAACTAAAGTCCAAGAATTAAAAGTCTTTGCCCCATAAATTTTTCAGTTGTTGGAAGGTATGAACTAAAATTCAAAGTATGACTGCTGAACTTTATGTAACACCTCATATCAACTTCACACAATCTTTCATAAAAATAGAAGCAAACCAATTTCCTAATAGCAATATTTTTCTATCACTATGCACATGAGAATGAAGCCAACTTTGGTGAAAATTCCTTTGCTTCAAAGAAAGACTAGGAAACCAGTTTTCAAAAATCTAACTTGGAGAGAAGCAACAATATTTTAAAATAGCCAGTTTCTAATTTAACCCCATTGTGTGGGTGCTAAATATTTTATGAACTCAAATTGTTAGAACTGCCACTAAAGTAGAATCCAAGATTGAACTGACATATTGAAGTCTGCTGATAGAACACACAAAGGTGTGTTATATAAGGATTCTTCCAGTTAAAAGGGATGCAAGTGAAAAGAAAAAGGAAGTCGAATGCATAGAAAGATTTCTTTAGAGTAAAGGGGGTTACATTGACAGCAGACATTTTATCAAGAAAAATTATTTTAGAGCAGTTACTTGGGATCAATTTGTGGAAAAGTGGAAGAATGAATAAATTGGAGCATACACACTGTGCTATACATATTTGACTTTACATATTTTATCTCCTGAAATCTTTCTCTATGTCAACCCAAGGAGATTGGTAATAATGTTCACATTTTTCAAATGACAGAGAAGTTATTTTCTCATGATTCTAGAATATAATGCTTAAAGTCAGCTCCCTAGGAGATACCTTAGTGTCTGTCTCCTGCTGGTAAGAGAAACAAAGATTTTTACTATTTTGGAAAAAGGGTCAGATGAAGAGGAGCTGCAGAATGATTAGATTTATAAATTTTGCCTGGTCACATTGAAGTCTATCTTTTTTTTTTTATAAAATAATATTTTTGATGATCACATAATCAGGGTATTTAAATTTTTCACTTGGATCATATATTTGTTATAACATTTGTATATTGAATGGGCATAAAGTATTGAACTTTTAGTAGTGAGTTGAAGGTAGTATATACAGATGTTGATTTAAAATGATGCACAACTGAAAATTATGTAATGTTATAAAACAGTACCATTTCAATAAAAAAAATGCAAATCCATTACAAACGAGTAATCTTAAAAATCAGATCAAATTGATGAGAAAAATTTGTACTTTAAAACAGGAAATGGGAGATATGGACACTGAAATTTATAAATTCTAAATGTTGAGTCCTAGCAAGACAATAAATTGTGTAGTAAACATTTGCTGCTCATACCATGGAATACTGCATACATGTATATCAATGCAGATTGCTTTGCAGAGAAACCTGGAGTATCCTGACTGATGACAGCCCGGAAGCTATTTGGATACATTGTCTACTGGTTTCTACAGCAGCTACCCACAAACTACATAGCAGTAGACTTCAGCAACACTAGTAGGAGGACTTTGGGTGAGATTGTTTTTTTTTTATAGAAACATAACCATACGACTAGAAACAGGCTAATTTTGGGAAGAGAGGTTAGGGAAACATCAGTTTCTAGTAATATAATATTTCAGAATAAAGATAAACAGTGGCTAACCATCTTACTTTTGGTATTTCTATAATACTGAATTTCTTCATTTACTTATTCTTTTATTGAACAAATACTGATTGTATGACTATAGTTTACTAAGCATTGCATGGGGCACAGTATGGAGAAATTTCTTTTATATTGAGTCTCAGGGATCATACAATCAAAGACAAGATCACAAAATTACACTAACCCACCCCCTGAAGGGCTCTGTGACCACACTTGCTTAGTTAGCATTGCAGTGGGTGTTAGTCCTTTTTTAGAGAGGAAATCACAGTTGCATGTGAATGTAGCAAAGTCAAGAAATTCAGCAGGAAAGAAGTCCCTGTAGCTTCACCAATTCCAAACTGTTTCTTTAAAAAAAAATAGTAATATCCCATCATGTGAAACATCCTTGGGGAGGTTTCAGCCCAGAGTGTGGTCTATTCAGAAGAACTAATTCTACAAAGTTGTAAGGGATTACCACTGAAGCATTTACCAGAGTGGGAAATACTTCATCTGTACAGGAGATAAACATCAGCAGAAATAAATTATCATTCAACAAACATTTGTTGAGTGCTCACTGTATGCCAAACATTTCTCTTTCAAACAGTAAGGAAATAGTAGGAAACAAAATAACTCCCAGCAGGTGCTGAGCTTTAAAGTAGTGGGAAGAATCAGGCAACACAAAGTTAAGAAGATGAACAAGGAAGATGTTAAATGATAAGTGCTATGGTATCACACTAGTCAATAACATTTACTGCATTTTTATTTTACAAATGCACATATATGCATGTATATATATATATATGTGCATAACATATATACATACATATTTGTGCATAATATACTCACACACATATAATATGTACATATACACATGTACATATACAATTCCAGAAGTGTGTGTGGTGGGGGTGTGTATGTGTGTTCAGGACTGCTAATTCAAAGGTGAAAGATAAGCAACAGCCACCAGATTCTGGATTCTGGAATAGTTAGAACAGAAATATTTTTTCTAACTTGGCTACCAAGAGAGCCAACATATTTGGAATAACATCAGCTGGAAGACATGGGTATGTATGCTCTGAGGCCACAGAACCCTCACCCAGTCCCAGTCCAGCCCTTCCTCCCTTCCATATTGGGGGGAATTCAAGGGAAGCTAGCGGTGGGTGGGGTTGCCTGGGGGCAATTATATTAACACCATTGAGCTAGGAGCTAGTTACTTAGAAAGTCTGTATAGTAACACCTTTCCATGTCTAAAAATCTCTTTATTTTAGCTTCATAAAGAAGGGTCATTAAAATAATGCTGAAATTTTACATCCAAAGTAATTTTGCTTCTAAACACTGACTATAGTTCTGACTTCTCTCTCTTTCTAATTTTTTTGGTAATTTTAGTTTTTTCTATGGAAATTTAAAGACTTTCCTGAGTCTTTCCTGTGATTACCTCCCTCTTTTTAATAGTCAGTATTGTTTATTTTCATCTTCTCTCACTTACCTTGATTAATCTTGCAAAAATTTTGTTACTACCTTGGCAGAAATTTTAGGGTATATGAAACACTAACAAGCATATAAAGACGTATTTGACATCACTAATAATCACAGAGATACAAATTAATTTAATAATGAGATATTATACAGATACCAGACTTGCAATCTGAGCAATGGGAAGTGTTCACAAGGAGATCCGGGCACCTCATGTGCTGATGATGGGAAGGCTGGCTGGGGTAGTTCTTCTGGAGAACAAAATTGCATTAATTATGAAACCTAAGCTTATGTGTTCCTGTGAACAAGAGATTTTCCTTCTGGACATGCCAACCTAAAACTAGGCCCAACACTAACCCCATGCATACTGGATTAATCTATACAACACAATTAAACCTTAAAGCACTATCCTTTCTCTGGACCTCCATTTCCTACCTCTCTGCAGATCAGAGAATATCCAACTGTGAGGTAAAGAAAGATTTGTGCTTCATCTGGGAACCAACAACCCTTTTCACAAGGACAAAACCCAGGTGCCTTCGTCCTTGGACACAGCTCCCATGTGCCTACAAATCCACAATAAACATGAAGCTCTGGTGCACTTCTACAACACACTGAGAGTGGAATTGACCTCTGCCCAAATGACTGCCATTGATTCCCCGATTGTCCACCAGAAAACCTCCCTATAAAACACCACACAACCCTTTGATCCGTGTGTTTGATTTGAGGCTGCCTCCCACTATCTGGGTTGGTGTCTTCAAGATCTTAAATTCTTTCCCTTTTTCAAACACATGCTTTTCAGTATTTGATTTTCTGCTATGTGCTGAGCACATGAACCAGTCAATGACAATGATCCTTCTTATTCCCCTCACTGTGTTATGGATAAACAGATGAGAAGGAAAGAGAGGGAAAGGAGGATAAACAGGTAAAAAGAGAGAGTAAGGGGGGAAAGACAGAGGGAAAGAGGAAGGGAGGGAGGGAGAGAGAGAAAGGGAATCCACAGAAGCAAGTATTTGGATTATCATTGCACTGATTTTGTTATGGAGGAGAGTTAGACATAATTTGGGGAAATAGATTAATAAAATACGGTGGATTTACATTCATAGGAATAAATATTTAAAAAAATTGTACATTACAAAGAAAAAAGGTGGATGCCATAGAAAAAGGAATTTGGAAGGAGCAAAGGAGAGTGAGTGCATAAAACCAAAAGAGCCTTTAATTTTTTAAATTTTCTTTCTTTATTCTTTTTCTGTCTCTCTGTCTCAGAAATTAATGTCATTGTATTCTGTAATTATCTTTACCATTTCTCTTTCTTGTGCTTTTGGTCTTATTCTCATTATCAAATTTCTTGAGGTCAATGTTTAGGCTATTTATTTTCAGTAAGTTTTCAAAACTCACTTCCCTGCATGCTAACCATCATAAAATTCTCAATGATAGCTAAACAAAGAGCTTCACAGATAATGAAAATGAGGATTCAAACCCAGGAGAAGAGATGAGTGGGTAAAGGGGGTAGGGAGTCCCAACTAAATTCTTCCTCAACCTTCCTCTAGGATTGGTTTATAAACTGTTAAGATAGTTGGAATTTTCTCAGGAAAAGGAAGAATTCAACCACAAGGCAGAAAAAAAGAATTTTTTTTTTCTTAGAGCAAAGGTAAATTTCCAGGCAGGGTAACATGCATTCCTTAAATTCATCATCTCTGGTAGACAATTTGTGAGAAATGCAAGAATTAAGGAGACAAACAATTTTATCTTAAGGAAACGCCTGTGTGGTTGGAAGTATGGGTTGCTCAGAGGAGGTGACTGGGGCTTCCAGATGTGATTTCCCTACTCCCCCTTTGCACCCCCCCAAATGCCCTTGGGGCATATTGCTGGATCTTCACAGCAGGCAGGTCTCTTTGATCTGCTGACTGACTCTACCTCTGCAGACCCTTTTACTTTGCCCAAAACTCGATTTTTCTTTCACCTCCCTAATATTGAGACCATCTGTCTTATAATTCTAGATTCTTTTTTCTAATATGAAGTGAAATTCACTTCTGAATTTATATATGATTTTACTGCAAGCCAAAACAGGCAAAAGTGTACCTGTTGCTAAATCCTCAGGCACAAATAATGGCAGAAAATACACAACTATGAACAGAATATTGAGATAGGCCCATAAGTAGGCAAATTTTCTTTGTAATAAAGTACGTTTCAAATTGATAAATAAAGATAACCTATACAACAGATGTTTTAGAACAAGTACATATTCATTTGGCATCAATAATGTCATTTGTAGAGTACATCACATCTGTCAAAATGAATTCAAGGTCATTAAATAGCTAAGCATAAAATAACATAATATTATAAAGAACATTTATGAAAAATGTTTAGAACATGTGGGGTGAAAATATTTTCATAAGAGATTAAAACCCCCAGAAGTTATAAAGAAAATTGATTGTTTCTAACATAATTCCTGAATTCTCTAACAGATATCATGAAGGTAACTTAGGTTAAAAGTAGATTTTGTAGTCAGAACTCTAAAAGGGTTTGGCAGCTTGATTATATGGTCCTGGGAAGTTATGTAATTGGTCTATCCATTAATTTTTCATCTGAAAAGTGGAAATAATAATAGCACCCTCCTCAGAGCACCACCTAAGACCATGCTTAATTCATAGTATTATATAGTTGTTTGAAACAATTAAAAGAAGTCTGTAACATATTGGAGACAAATAGAATCAAAATTCAAAATATATAAAGGACTCTAATAGGTTATTAGGAAAAAAAAAATCCCAATAGGAATAATTAAGGATATGAACATATAGTTCATAGAAGAAAAAGATTTGCAAAAAATAAAACTGTTTAGCTCTATTATTAAGTAAAAAGGCATGTGATAAATTAATATATTCTTATTTATACATAAATTTATTGTCAAGATTTATAAATATATGATACAAGTATATAGGAAGTTTACTGGGTGCCTCTCTTCCCAAAGTATTGGTGATGAAAATTGAAGGAATGTGGAGAAGACTGTTTAATACAGGGGGTATGGAAATCAGAATAAAAAGAGAAAAAAGAAGGATGGAAAACATACATCCTCCATGAGAATATAATCAATGCAACACAAAATGTACACACTCTATGTACATCTAGCTCTATGCCTATCAATTTAAGATTAGTAAAGAATCAAATTAGATGATACAGGTAAGGGTTGACAAAGTTCTTGGCACATAGTATATAGTAAACCCTCTGACATATTTGCAAATAAAATTGTCGTTGGAAGGATGAAAAGGCAACAAATGCTATTGACTAAGAAATGTCATGTTTCCCCTGTACCAGTACAATCCAGAGCACTTACTATCTCAACATCATTCAACATCTTTCTCACTCATCTGCTTAACTCTATGCTGGCTGTTTCTTCCCACTACAAAGAAGCTCAGCACCTGCTGGGAGTTATTTTGTTTCCTACTATTTCCTCACTATTTGGAAAAGAAATGTTTGGCACACAGTGAGCACTCAACAAATGTTTGTTGAATGATAATTTATTTCTGCTGGTGTTTATCTCCTGTACAGATGAAGTATTTCCCACTTTGGTAAATGCTTGAGTGGTTATCCCTAGCAACTTCCTGGGAGTATTTCAAAACAGGTTTTGAGTTCTATACTTTTACTAAAATTTTGCCTTGCTAAATAAAAACATCTGACCAAATTCAGCTGCTTTCTAAAGCAAGTTTCCTGAGCTGTTTTTCTGAACAACAAAGAAATGAAGGTTTTGAACAGAGGTTAACTTGTTCTTTCTGTGAAATGTCTACCCAGATGGGAACAAGCAAAATGAAATTTTATTGGTCCCCAGAATCCCAGACTGGCATCCGTACTTGCCAAATACAGGAAGGTGTCAGTGAGAAAATGATGTTTGTCTTCAGCTTTCCAACATAAACTACCTAGAGTGACAAGAGGAATGTGAAAATAGCAATTGGCAACATTTGTTTAGATTAACACCAGGAGGTTTTTACTTTTCTTGTCTTTTGGAAAAAAAAAAATCATTTTCCAAAGGGAAAAACTTTGTGTAGGGAAAAGAAAATGCCTGTTAAGCAAAAGGCTTTTAAAGTTTAATTTCCGCTTCAAAATGTTTGAGCACCTACCATGGGTTGCATTTTAGACAAAGTTTGGTGGTTTGTGGTTCACAGGGTCTAAGGATCAATGATGTAAATTTTCTCAATTTGTAATTACAAAGGTAGGAACCAGCCTGGTGGGCCCACGTGACTGTTTGAATCTTTTAATTTTGGTTCATTTATCTTTTACTCAATTAACTGGCAAGAACCCTTTGTAAATTGGGTTAATTCATTATTATTCATTCTGCAAATGCTTTTTTTTTTACAAACTTTTTTTTCTGTCTTTTACAATCTATATGTACTATGTTTATTTTCCACACAGAAAGTGTGCACTTTTCTGAGGTCAAACTATGTAATTTTTGTTGTTCTAATATCTGAACAAAGTTTCATGCTATGAAAGACTATTTCAAACCACAATTGCCTAATCAACTGTATTTTTTTCTCTTCATTTGTAGTTTTGTAATTATAATTAAATACTTCATAAATCTAAAACTTGCTTTGGTGTATAGTACAAAGTAGTGGTTAAATATTTTTCAAAAGGATTTCTTTCTCAAATATAAAACTTTAATACCTACAGGATAAATTCCTTTCACCTCATTACTTTCTAGAATTTTACATTTTCCACATTTATTTTTCCAGATTAAAAAAAAACTCTTCAAAATATTTAAATGAACATAGTCATATTATAAGTCATTGAAACAATGTGGAATAAAATACAGTAATTTATTTTTACAATTTCCTTTATTTCCACTTCTCTCCTCAGAAGTAATGATGGCTACCTTTGAACACATGTTTTTAGAATATACTCTATCCACTTACTTAAACATACTTATATTTGCACTTGAAAAAGACAGAAACAATAAAACTGGGATGAAATATGTTTCCATGAATTAAGATGGGATACCTACTTATTAAAAAACAGTCAATTGAACTACCAAAATACAAAAATACATATATTTGGCAACCCAGAAAGATCAAAGATATAGACAAGTATAATAGAAATAAAGTAAAATTCAAGATGAAAAATACTAAAGCTGTCTTCACTTCAAAAAAATATAAGCTATATAATGTATAAATAGCCATCATTAACCTTATGCCACAAATGACTATAACACTGAAATGTCTAAAAAAATAAACCAATGACATATTAATATAGAAATAGAATAGTAGAGAAAAATTTTAACATCTTTTTTCTGAGTTCTTCTTAGATTAAGTAGCTCAATATTAATTTAGAAAGGATCCAGGAATATCATTAATGAGATGATATATAGATAGATGTGTGTGTGTATGTATGTGGGTTATACCCACCCCATTGTATTTATACTTAATGTGTGATGAGCACACATGATTATAGATAACGTACAGTGCAATTTTATATGATTGGATATATCTATAGTAAGGTGATTAAATATATTTATATTTAATTATAATGATTTAGTTGATTAGGGAATGCATATAATTAAAATGAAGTGACTCATTATTAGTAAATTAATGCAGCCATTTTTTTTTATGAGGATATTGATAAATAGAGGCAAGAGAGTCAAGGAAAGATAAACACCTAGCTGTGAGGAGATGCCAAATCCAAACTAAAACTAACAGGAGGCCCTTATAATACAACTTTGAGAGCAGTATAAATATAGGAGTTGACAAAGCCAGTCTGAGGTGCATTGGAGTCCATAACTGGGGCGGGTCCCCAAGTTTTGGCACTGGCTGCCTGAGACTTTGTCTCGATGAGCAGTTTTACCTCCCAGAAAACTGAGGCTGCAAAAGAAGCTCTGGACCTGAATGGTCACCAGTTTAAGCCATGATTTGGTTTCTTGATTTCATCTAAATAGCTTATATCCAACCTGTTAGTACAACTGTAGGCCTATATTAGTATAACGTGCATTCCTCACAATAAATCATAAGCAATTGATTTGAGTTGTAAGGGAAACATTACCCAGTTGTAAATAAGCACATTGAGAACATACCTGCAAATAACTTCATCTGTTTATCCATCATCCATCCATTCATCTATCTACTTACCTACCTACCTATCTACTTACCTATGTCTCATATTTATTATTTGTAAAACAGATAATGTTAACTGTTCACTCACCCAACTATCAATAAGTCACCCTTCTTTCTGATTAACCAAAAGCTAATTTGAACATCTTTAATGACAAAGTATAAACCATGATGGGCCCCACCCAATCAAAGCAAAAAAGACATACAGATGGCCATCCGGCACATGGAAAAATGCTCAGCCTCACTGATTATCATGAAAAGGCAAGACAAAGCCACAATAAGATACCACCTCACACCTGTGAGAGTAGCCCATATCAGAAAGGTCAAGTATGGGAATCCTCACTTCCTTTTGGTGGGAATACAGAATATTCCAACCTCTGTGGAAATCTGTATGAAGATTTCTCAAAGTACTCAAAATAGATGAACCATTATGACTCAGCAATTCCACTCTTAAGTAGCTACCTGAAAAATACCAAAAACAAACAAACAAACAAAAAAAACAAAACAAAAAAAAAAAACCCACAAATTCAAAGGCATATGTGCACACCAGTGTGCATGGCAACACTATTCATATTAACCAAGTTATGGAAACATATTTGGTGCCTATGGAGAGATAAATGGATTAAAAAGATGTATATTTACTCAATGGCATACTACTCAACTATAAGAAAAGATGAAATTTTGCCATTTGCAACAATGTGGATGGAAGTGGAAGGATTATGTTTAACAAAATGAGTGTCATAAGGAGAAAGACATATTCCTGACAATTGCAATGGAATATTTAAAAAATAATAATAAAAGATAAAACAAAACTAAACAAACTCTAGAAATCTAATGGTAGAATTGAAGCTACCATAGGATGTGGGTGGGGCTAGAAAGCAAATGGAGGAGGTAGTCTAATGGACTATACTGGAAAATTCTGGGTGCTGTGGTTGTAGGCTTGGTGCGATAATATACATTTGAACAGGTGTGAACCTATACTTCTAAATCTACAGAGTTTTAAACCAATGCTAATTCAGTAAAAACTGATAAAAAGTAGTTATCTGATTTTCATTTACTAGTAATTAATGGGTGTGTGATTTCAGAGGGGAAACTTATTTGGGGGTTCTAGGAAATATATTACTGACTTGTAAAAAGAATAGTTTACTTTCTCTTCTTGCTTTCTGACATTGACATAAAATAAAATGACATTTCTAAATGTTGTAACCCAATTATCTTGACTCTATGAAGGAAGAAACTGCTCAAAGAGGAGGTAGGAAAAGCAATTTTCTTCCCTGATGATGTCATTGAACTGCTGGGCCAACTGTGGAAATATCTACTTCTAAACTTAAGTGAGGCAATAAATTGCTACCGTTTAAGCTATTTTCCATCAATTCTTCATTGCCTTCCATTTAAAACAGAGCACACATTCTCAAACCGTAAAATACATGTAGGAAAAAATAAAGACACGTGGGAAGAAAAATCATCATATGGAATCTTAAAAGGCTTTTTCTAATCAATTATTAAGTCAAAAGTTAATTAAAACTGTTATTGCAAATCATGTTTGTAAATAGCAATGATAAAATATTCCATATAAAACCTATGAGATGAGACTTAAGTACTACACAGAAGAAGTAAGAAATGATAATAGTAAAATGAAGTATTAAAAAGTTTGAAAAAGAAAACAAGATAAACTAAAAAGTAGAAGAGAATCAATTATGATGAGTTGGCGGAAAGCTGTTTGATAAATAAAATAGAGAATACCTTAAATTATTAAGTTTTTTATACTAAATTGTTAGTAAAGATAACACTAGTTAATATAATAAAAATCACAGGTATTGTCTTACACCTATTTCTTCTTTCTCTGACTAGAGAATTTATTTTAATTATAATTACGCATTTTTTTTTGTTTTCTGTCTCCAAATCAATTGCATTTTAACTTACTTTTACAAAAAAAGTACAAGAGTGATCTCTATATGTGATTATAGCTTACCAACAAGTATATATTAACTTACCCTATTTGAATATCTTAGTATAAATGTGTGAATAACATTTCTAGAATTAATTTATAGATTGCCTTATGAATTTATAAGTAAAAAGGAAGAGAGCCATTACCTTTAATGGTCTAATATTTCAGACTATGTATTTTCTTGCTAAAATATCTGGCTTTTGTTTAGTCAACAAATATTCATCAGACACCTATAGGTTAAAAGATATCAGCTGAGGTGAATAGAAATATTGTATAAAGCAAATTCTCATGGATTTGATATATATTTTTTTAAAGATTTTATTTTTTTTTGTACATACAGAACTGGGGTACAGGCCAGAGGCTCAGGGGCAGTGAGAGGCTTCACCAGAGAAAAAGTGGGGAGCAGAACAGGCAGATACACGAAGTACACTGCTGAGGGGAGCAGTGGGTGGGTCAGGAGAGGTCTGCCACGCCATGTGGTCACCTCCGGGGCAGGCGGGGATGAACTCATGCGGAAGTGGCTTTAGCTTCTCAGTGCTGGGCTTTAACCTGCTGCACCACCAGGGAGGGCCGGATTTGATATTTTTAATCTTTAGAATAAAGTCACATGGACCTGATTCGTTATTCATATTTTTAAAAATCATTTATTTTTTTCTGACAAATGGTGGGCTTATTAAATCTGAAGACTCATGCTTTCTTTCATTTCACAAAATCATCTCCTATAACTATTGCAGTTTGTTTCTTCAATGTGTCCTGTTGGCCCAGAGGAAATTGGAGTTGAGAAACAGGCACAGTACATCTCTTTTTCTTTATTCATTAAAAGACTGACATCAAGGCCACTTCTTCAGAATTTTACAGAGAAACTAACCCTCCTTGGACACACCTAGTAGTATGCCTAGAATAGATATATTAGTAATAGTTATCATTAACAGATTTTTGTGTGTTTGTGCTAGAAGTACATTACCAATCATGTATTTCCACATAAGAAAACTAAGACATAAAAGGGTTAATATGGGCCCTCCCTGGTGGTGCAGTGGGTTAAAGCTCACTAAGGAGCTGAAGCCACTGCAGCATGAGTTCGATTCCCACCTGCCCCAGAGGTGACCACATGGACCCCCACTGCTCCCCTCAGCAGTGTACTTCGTGGATCTGCCTGTTCTGCTCCCCACTTTGTCTCTGGTGAATCCTCTCACCACTCTGTGTCTCTGTCCTATACCCCAGTTCTGTATGTATAAATACAATAAATCTTAAAAAAAAAAAAAAGGGTTAGAATACCCAAGGTACATAGAAAAACTAGGGGTATATGAACTGGAAGGGATGTAGCTAATTAGGCATTATGGGATATTTTTTCTGGAAAACACTATTGAGTATATTATAATGATTCTTTGAGATCACTGGATGGAAATGATTAGTTGCCTACTCAGACTTCATTCTCTGTCTTTCTACTTCATAGTAGCTTAAGACTTTTGTCTGTTTTTTGAGGAGCCATCATTCCCCCTAATTGTTAGTTCCAAAATTCATCAGCAATCTCCTTTCACTTGCCAAAGTAAGTGGTTTGGAAATGAGCATGTAACCACACACCAGCCAAGCAAAGCACAACCTGCTCTTGACTGTACTGATTGATATAAGCTTGATTTTTGTCAGAGCAAAGCTCAGACTTTGAAAGCTTTTGAGGGAAGCCCTCTCACTGCCCTTTCTCTGATGAGAAATGTAACGCCTGTGGATTCTGGAGGCCAGGTTCTGACCATCAGCAAAGCCAACACAGAGGCAGAGCCCAGATGCAAAACACAGAGGCACAGAAAAAGGAAAAAAATAGAATGAAAGCCCTGATTCAACTGTGTTTAACACTTGCTCCATTTTTATTTTTTCAATTAAGATGAGTCATTTCATTTTTTTTATTGTTTAAATTTTGAGTTGGCTATCTCTCCTTCTTGTAACTGAAAGTATAATTGCATCAGATCTATACTATTGTTGTTTCATAGAAGAGGAAATCCCCTGAGGTCAGACTGAACCGCCCAATGTGTACTATCTATAGGTAGCCATTTAAATTTAATCATAACAATTGAGACTAAAAATTTATTTCCTTAGATGTACAAGTCAGATGTCAAGTGCTTAGAAGCTACATGTGACTAAGGTTACCTTACTAGACAACATGTGGAAAATTACCATCAGCACAGAAAGGTAATTTTAAGTAATTTGTCCTTCATTATACACCTGTTATATATACATCTTTTATGCATTCAGAGAAGTGTTCTTTATGTCATACTCCATTCAGTACCTATGGGCAAAATTGTTGTGTAGAATATATATTACTCGCTAATGAAATAAGACCACTTGTTCCAAGTTTACATTTCACATCTGTGATATGAATAAATGAATGATCCATAGGACACATTCACTGTTGGCCTGCGTTACCTCATTCACACTCTGCAAATCCTTACTCATGCTGATTTAGCTTGAGTTTCTAGTGCTTTCATCACCAAAAGTGTATTTGTTGTTCTTGTACAAATTTATATCAATGGTAATCCTTTTCCTAACACTTCAATTTTACTGCTTTAATTTTAAAAGACTCTTCATGAGTTCCATTTCCCTTATGAACGTGCTAAATGTCTGTCTTTGTCTTTTTTTTTTTTTTAAGATTTAGTTATTTATGTATACAGAACTGGGGTACAGGCCAGAGGTACAGTGGTGGTGAGAGGATTCACCAGAGACAGAGTGGGGAACAGAAAAGATTGACTGATGAAGTACACTGCTGAGGGGAACAGTGGGCGGGTCAGGAGAGGTCTGCTGCACGATGTGGTCACCTCTGGGGTGGGGATCGAGCTCATGCTAAAGTGGCTTTTTAGCTTCTTAGGGCTGCACTTTAACCTACTGTGCCACCAGGGAGGGCCCTGTCTTTTTATTTTCACATACTTGTACATCAGAAAGGATTCCCAAGGTATCTGAGCCCTCCTTTTGACAGACACTGTGACATGTACAGAAAAATAGTACAAACTCCTTCATGCATGTCTGAAAATGAATTTGACAATGCTTATTAATACCAGTAGCCTTCTGGCCATTTTTAAATCCAAGCATTCTGTTCATTGGCAGTAAAGCTTATTTCTTCTTGATTTTCTTTTTAATAAATAACCTATTGAACATATGAAGGGCTTGCTGGTTATCAAATTTGGAGTTAATTGCACTGCATTTCTCCAGGCAGATTAATAAAGCTCCCTGTTGTGGCAGAATTCTAATAGACATTTGTGGTACTATTGGAAATAGTACTAAACATTAATGAAATAAAGATTTCGTTTCAAGCATGACTAAATTCAGAGTCACATTCACTAATGGATTATGTGAGATTTTAATCTTTGAATCTTTAGAAATTCATTGTAACTTTTATAAGTGGTATATTCTAGATACTTTGAAATTAATGTAAAATGGAGAGATGGACATGTGTCAAAATGCTTTCCTAAAGCACTTTATGATGCAGATTTATACATATCCTCCCAATATTTGCAGTTTGCAATTTTTAAACTTTGATAGAACATAGGGGTTTTGTATTTGAGAAAAGCGCTTTAGCATTGGTATTAAAGTCTAAGAGGTAAAGTTAATCCTAGGTTTTACCACGGTCTGTTATTTTGGTGTCATTGCTAAGTTGGAGCTGGTGCTTCCATAACAGAGAACTCAATTAAGGTTAATTAGCAGAAAGGAGTTGACATCCATGATTAATAACCTAACTGCCACGCTAATGCACTCAGGTTCTTGAACCATGCATCTAGCACCAGGTGTGAGCTGCTGGCGTAATTGAAATAATAAAGTATCTTTTCTATATGCTTATTCAGCAGAAAAGATCTGTAAGTGAGCCTTAGTTATATTTAACATGATTTTGTCACTTACTTTTGAATAAAAATGTTTACCTCCCATTTTATTACCCCACTGAACTGATGACAACGATCAAGGATGGGTCCAAAATTTTATATGTATGTAAGATAGTTTTATATATATATAAATTCATGACTATAGCTACATGTATAGTCATATATGTATATGAAAGTTCTCTTTATTTAATACATTTTTATGTTGCTTGATTCACATTCTCTTTTCTTCTTGCAGTAGTCCTCTCAGCAGCATAGTGCTTGCAAATTAAAGTGATACATAACATAACAGGAAGCCAGCACAGGGCATAATGCATCTGAGCATATAGTTCTTTTTTTTTTTTAAGATTTATTTATTCATGCATACAGATCTGGGGTACAGGCCAGAGATGCAGGGGGTGAAAGGATTCACCAGAGAGGGGAGCAGAACAGGCTGCCTGATGATGTGCACTGCTAGACAAGAGAGGTCTGCTGTACCATGTGGGTTAGCCCCCTGGCTAGGGATCAAACTCATGGTAAAGAGGCGGCAGCTAGCTTTGTAGTGCTGTGCTGTGCCACCAGAGAGGGCCCTGAGTATATAGTTCTTTGGTTACATAAACATGGAAGCAAAACAAGATCTGGTTTTGGCAGCTGGAATTGTCCTGAACACTTGTTCTTGTCATGAGCGTGGTGATTGTACTAAAACACATATTTAGGAGATAACACTTTTCTGTAGGAACATTTTTTAATCTAATTAAAGTTGATTCCTAAGTTACCATAAAAATACCAGTTTCTCCAGCTAGCTGAAAGTACAGTATTTCTCTTTAGTATGATATGGTAGGTTTGTTTTGGGCTTGGGAGGGTCAAAACTTTTCTCATATAAATCAACCATCATAGCATTTCCAGACTTAAAAACTAACCTACCAAACAACACCAAAGAGGAAATTTCTACTGTAAAATCACAGGAGACACCTGTACTATTGGAATTATTCTACCAAATTCACACATGGACACAGTCAGTGCAGTGGAAAGAACACACCCTGGAGAGCAGATCGAGGCCCCAAATCACAGCCTAAGGGCATATTTCCTTTGTGGAATGTAAAAGGTAGTAAAATTGTGTGTTTGTTTACACAATACACTTATTACTTAGAATAGACCCTGGTATTTTTTATTGTTCAAAATAGCTATTGAATGAATGAGTGAATGAATGAATGAATGAAAAGAGAGATATGTGTTATGCTATTTTCCAGGTCTAAACATAATGATTTCCATACCTGTCCTAATGTGGGCTATGACTTTATTATACTTAACAGATATACAGTTAGCTTTTTTGGACTCTTTAGCATAAACTGAAAAACAATATGGTGACTACTATGCAATTTTTAAAGGGATAAATGTTTTAAAAGCATTTATAAATACTTGTAAATTTAAAAGCACTATACCAGTGCTAACCATTATTAGATCATCAATAAGGACACATCCTATTCATCACTTCACATTTTCTAGCATTTGGGGACAGTGGTAAAAGATGTTTTGCTGAAGCAAGAAAGATTATAACTAGAGACAATAGAATAAGAAAAACAGATGTTTAGTGGGATAAATATGCAAATACAATGGTGACAAATTAATTTGGTTGTGGTCTGTGCAAAAATTTCCATTTCATTGTTGAAATGTATATGCCAGATAAATGTTGGTTGAGATCAGAATATATCAAACATACTCTGAAAATTCTAACTGCAATTTTACTTCTCATTCTCCCATTAGGAATTCTGCATTAACAAAACAAGGAATGAAACCAGACTTTCCAACAGTGCTTACGGCAGGTCATTTGGGGCTATCAACTCCCTAGTGATGGAACCACCTGGTTTCGCTCCAGCCCGAATGATCCACCTGAATCTTGGACTTGAACTTCATCTGTTCTTTGAAGTCTTTCCCCAGCCCCTCAAGTTAGACAGTTTTTACATTCAAAAAATTACTATAGTGGCCCTCCCTGGTGGCACAGCAGGTTAAAGCACAGCACTGAGACTCTAAAGCCACTTCTGCATGAGTTCGATTCCCGCCTGCCCCGGAGGTGACCCACATGGCGTGGCAGACCTCTCCTGACCCGCCTGCTGCTCCCCTCAGCAGTGTGCTTTGTCAATCTGCCTGTTCTGCTCCCCACTCTGTCTCTGGTGAAGCCTCTCACCACCCGTGCACCTCTGGCCTGTACCCCAGTTCTGTAAGCACAAATAAATAAATCTTAAAAAAAAAATTACTATAGTATTTGATGACACACACTTAAGCATTTTTAGGTGATACAAAGCTATTTTGGTAATGTTATTGGTACATTTTTCTTTTGTCACTTGAAGATCTAGACACTTTATATCCTTGCTGTGTTTTATTTCTTTGCTAAACTATAGGCTTCAAATTCCAAAAGCATTGTTCAGAGCTTTATGTTGCTATTCTAAAGTCATAACAAATATTATAATTTAGATACCTAGTAAGTATGTGTTGATCTTATTAAGAGCACAACACCAAGTTACAGAAGTAAAAGGAATATTGCAATTATTGCCAGGTTTCAAAATTTTGAATTTAGTCATTTTGGGCAGGACATGTGGTCTCCAATTCACCACACCCCCCTCACTATTAGCCAGCTCTCTCCAGTTCCACAGCTATTGGTCTCTGAGCATTTCCAGCTGTCATACTACAGTGATACCCTCGGGACTGTGTGAGACAGCCCTTCAGTGAAGTGCCTGAAATACAGTGAATTTTCTTAATGACAATGCCAGATCTAACCTAAAGGATTTATTTTTAATTTTATTTATTTTATCACTCAGCGCTATTTTATCACAAGGAGTTGCCTCTTCAAGTGGCTTTTAACCTAACAATTCATTATAGATGTCAACTTGCTTCCTGCCCTGTAAATGCATTTTCTCTTTATGATTTGTAATATTTTTCTCTACTATACATTTTTAAAAGACTAGAGCACAAAAGTACATGAGATATACAAAATATGTGTTAGTCAATTATTTACATTATTTTAAGACCTGCAGTCAACAGTTGGCTGTTAGTAATTAAGATATGGGGAACTCTGGTGCCTCTCTGGTGGCCTAGGAGTTAAAGTCTCAGAACTATCACCTCTAAGGCTTGAGTTAGATCCCCAGACAGTAAAGTAACCCACATGGTGCAGCAGACCTCTCCTGTTTCACCCACTGCTCAGCAGTATATTTCGGTCAATTTGCTGTTCTGCTCCCCCATTTTGTCTCTGGTGAACCCTCTTATCCCCCCAACCCCCTCCCTTCACACACATACTCTGGCCTACACCCGGCTCTTATATGCAGTAAATAGATAAATCTTTAAAGAAAAGTTTTGGGAAACTCAGAAGTTACACATTGACTTTTCATTGTACATGGTTTGGCACCCGCAACTCCCACATTATTCAAGGGTCAATGTCAGTTGATTATTTTGTTATTGGGTTATAAAAAGAATGCTGTAACATATATGTGTATGGAATCTAGCTTTAAAATGCAGAAATGCATATCTTCATATCATCTTTATTTAAAAGAGTTTGATCTGGGTTTCCCTGAGTACCTCCTTGGATCAACTCTACACCTGGTATACTGATGACTGGAGGGAGGTAGCTCTCTTGACTGCTTTGAAGAGATAAGTGGATGTTTAAGATTTAGTTCTACTATCTGCAAATTGCATTTAGAACTACAGGAGAAAATGTGTTGCTATTTTTTAAACTAGGAAGATCATTATATTCATGAGTGTTAGTTGTACATGACAAATCATCCAAGGGGGAAAAAAAAAACTAGCTCAGCACTGAGTGATGTTAGTCCATCTAATGCATAAGTCTGAGCTACTCAATAAATTTAGATTGTGGTTATGTACAGTTGACTTGAATCATAAGTAAAACCTTTCGGCTTCTAAGAAGTTGGTACTTTTGAGATCCAAACCTACTATTACTCTTTATCTCCACCATATTAAATTTCATCTTTGGTTAACCTGTTTAAGTTGCTCTATTCAATCAAAAAAATTCAATAATTCCACATCTTTTGGACTGGAATTCATCCTTTTGTGTTCTCCCTCCAGTTCTAGTTCTAACTAATACCACACTCATTGTAAATCTGATGCCACGTCAGGAGATGCGTCGCTCTCCTTTACTCACTTTCACTTAAGTATCTCCATTTCCTTCATACTGTGAAACAGTATTACCCTGGTCATTCTCATTCACATTCACATTCACATTCACATATTATCAGGTTTGATACCTGCCACCAGGAGTCTAGTGCCTGGCATTAAATAAAGTATGATGGTTGAAGTTCCAAAACATTTAGGTATAACAAGGCAATCGCCACTCTGTGTTTCTACTAATGCAGCACAAGACAGTGTTAATGTGTAAATCTGTATAGTAAAACTCAGGGAAAGAAGTAAAGTCATTTGAGCTTGTAAATCTATCCTGCTCTACTTCGGGTGAATTCTGACTTCAAATGGAAGTTTTTTTTTACATATACTTTATAATTTTTAAGTTATTAAATATTGCCTGCTGTTTCAGACTGCTAAAAGCTGCCTTAGGTTTTGTCAATGAATGGATAATGCATGCACTTTCATTTTCTGTTACTTACCAATAAGATAAATAAATCATTCTAGAAGAAACCAAAGGTAAAGTTCAGTAGGAGACTTCCAAATTGACACTGCTTTTACATTTACTATTTCCTGTTGTTTAGTCAATTACAAATCTATACAGTTCTGCAATTACTAGCTCATAATCCTGTTTCACTCTGTGAATGAGTGATAAATACTCTCAAATTAAAATCAAGATACTTGTCAGTTACTTACTACCACTCCGATGATGCTAGCTATGAAAGCAGAAGTAATTTTCTAGAACTCTTTTGCCTTCTACTTATAGCTTTTTAAAAATATAATAAACAAAAAAATCTTAACTTGAAAAATATGCTGTGAAATTTTGCTTGGGATTAATGTCAACTACACTGTTATATATTTCTTATGGAATTTTTGTATGTGTTATGATCACTGCTTAATAACAACCAATTTTTATATTTTTACTTTCCCTGAAGAACTTCAAACTGATAGACTATTTCCACTTCCCCCATGTTTATTGATGGTGGCTTTTGTATTCACTAAATATCCCTGTGAGCTATGACAAATTACATTACAGTCTGGGGCTGTAAAAATTGCTCAAATTATCTTAAAAGTCCATAATACATGTAAAAAGCAATTCTCAGGGCAATATAAGAAACAATAAGTAATATCAACATAGTATCAGCAACCATATCAGACAATGTTCCTGATGGGGGTATGTTTCTATCTCAAAACAGAGTACCCATGTATAAGAAATCTCACTTTGACCCCAACCATGTATAAGAAATCTCACTTTGACCCCAAGGCTTGTTCCTCTGTTGAGCTGGTGCATTCTCCCAGGACTGTTTGCCAGGTTGCATTTGTAATTTCCTGACCTTTGAGGTCAGTTGTCTCTGACAGTCATTTGAGTGGTTGACTGACTCATACTGGCAGGTGGCAGAGCAGAACATGAGCTCGGCAATCCAGTTCTACAGGCACCTGCTTTTAGTACAATGCAACATGTGCTAGAAAAAGTCATAATTCACTAAAACCTATGGATGCAAAATTATGGGTTTTATGCTTGGCATTTGTTCATTTTCATAACTATAGAAACATGGACAGTAGTGCACACAGAGACACAAGATAAAATGTACTTTTGTTGTGAGATTAAATCACCCACATTAAGACAATCTGAAATGTGCCATAAAAAGAAGCAGTTGAAACTGCACCTTTTATTGATTGATTTATTTTTTGTTTCTGAAATATGCTGAAGTAAAAAATGTACCAAGAGCAATTTATTATCTGAAACACTAAAATGGCTTTCTGGCAGAGTAATATAATACATCTTCTCAGGATAATATTTTATTTGAATGATAGAATCGTTACATTTAAACTTAGTAATGCTACATTTCTCCACCTCAGTTGGTGGTATATATTTTGAGATCTATGACTGAAGAATCCAATTATTTATATCAGGAAAAGGGCACAATGAACAGCCAAAAAAGGGGGGAGGACTTTATGTAGAACTATAGCAATCATATTTTCACCTCTGAAAGGAAAAATATAAAGGCACAATATGAGAATTAATGAACCATATGCAAAATTTATTGAATAATTTATTTGGCAAAATAAATGGAACATATGAAAGAGGTATGTGAAAAATTAGCACTGTCTTTTCTGGGGTGTTTAATATTGTATTAAAATTGCAATACAAAAGGGGATGTAGAATTGGTTAAGATATATAATTTTATCAGTACAGAGTAATGATGCAAGCATGCTGATGTGTTTTTGATAGCACAGGGCTGTCATGCACTCACCCAAGTCTAGAATATTCAGAAATCCTTACAGAGATTTCTTTGCTTAGAAATTAAGTTTAAAAATATACATATGGATCAAAAGAGGCATCAGCTTAGAAGCACAGATAATGTTTGAGAAATTCAATTCTTAAAAATTTTTTTACAGTATACATTTTTTACAAGGATGCTGCACAGTCAGAAATGTAAATGTGCCTTGTCTTACGAATTAGATGAGACCCAGAAATTGTGCCTCCAGAAAACACAATTTCCCCCTTTGTACTATTATAACTCATATTTGCATCTAAAATGTAAGAAGTGATTCACTCAGAATACTTTCATGCCTGGTTTATATATCTTTCCGAAATGACTACAAAAAAAAATAAATAAATAACCAACAGCAACCAAATATCACCAGCTTTGCATACTTATCAAAACAAATAAAGTGAATTTTACTCAAAGAGCCCCTCAGCATCAGGAACAAACATTTAGAATTACTGATCACTTAAGAAGATGCAAGCCAGAGCCTTTATTACCCAGAAAGTATGGAAATTTGCTTTCTCAAATTGTCTGATTAAATACTTTAATTCAGAGAAGATAGTTTCAGAAGTTGTTATGAATCACTTCTAGGCTTGATTTCAACATGTTCACAAATCTTCCTTGACTAACTAATTTGTATCAAGAAATATCTAAGTCTGTGGGTAGAGGAATTTAAAGATGAATAAAATAGTCCTGGTTTCAAGGACTATTCAGTCAATCAATATGTAGTTTCCCCAGGCACTATTCCAGGACTAGGGATATAGTGATAAAGGTAAAATATGTGTTCTCAAACTATTTACATTCCAATTATACTGACAATAAACATGTCATCAGATAAATAAATCATAACTATTAATATGTAGGTCCAAATGGAGGAAAGTCTAATGAATAAAAATAAAGCAATTTTAGGGAAGAATGTATTTCCTACTAAGATGAGCCAACAAAGGACAATGTTCTTAGGATATGACATTTTTACCAAAACCTGATTGGATTTCAGCAGTGCATCATGGGAAAACAAGAGAAAGCAACATCCTATCACGAGGCAGAAATTCACTTAGGAAGTCTGAGGCCTGCAAGAACAGTGTGCTAGCACAGGTAAGGGAGGGAGTGAGATGACTAAGGTTGGGAACCAGATTATACACAGTCAAAATTTTAGATTTTGTTGTAAGTGTGAAGAAAAGCTACAGGTAGATTGATTGTAGGGAACAATTACCATATTTCACATGATTACTCAGGTCAGAATATACTTTTGAAGGTTGGTGAAATTGTGAATTGGTACAGTCACTTTAGAAATTACTATGGTGGTGTCCCAAATATTAAAAATTGGATGCCCTGGTATTCACCAGTTGTGCCTCTTGCATAGATGTGAGGAAAATGAAATTATTAGGTCAAAGAGATAGCTTCACTCTCATGTTTACTGCATCATTATTTATCACAGCCAAGACACATATAACATATAAACATACACCATGTAACAGCTAAGACATGCAGACAATCATAATGTGCTTTTGATGGATGAATAAAGAAAAGATGCTGTACTATTTAATGGCTACTTAGCCATTAAAAGGGCAAAAGAGGGCCCTCCCTGGTGGCACAGCAGGTTAAAGCATTGCACTAAGAAGCTAAAGCCACTTCAGCATCAGTTTGATCCCTGCCCTGGAGCTGACCCACATGGCGTGGCAGACCTCTCCTGACCCTCCCACTGCTCCCCTCAGTAGTGTACTTTGTCGATCTGCCTCTTCTGCTCCCCACTCTGTCTTTGGTGAGTCCTCTCACCTCCTCTGGCCTGTACCCCAGTTCCATATGCATAAATAAATAAATCTTTTAAAAAATAAAGGTAAAAGAATATTGTTTGACTTATAATAGGAAAACTCAAAAAAACCTTAGAGAAAAAAAGATCAGTTTTATGGTTACCAGACGTCTGGGTGAAGTGGTAGAATTAGGTGAAACTCATCAAGAGATACAAAATTCCCTTTAGAAGATAAATAAGTGCAGGAACTGTAATATACAACAAATGACTATAGTAACACAACTCTATCATATATTTGAAAGTTACTAGATGAGTAAATCTTAAAAGTTTTCTTCATTTGGAAAAACATTTCTATTCTTTGTGAGATGATACAACTCTTTGAGTCAGTCAACTACCAATATATAGAAGGCCAAGCATTATATGGATTATATGGTTGACCTTAAACTTTCACAGTGCTGTAATATCTCAACTGCAAGAGAACAATGCCAGTTTACAACATGACCACTAAGAAAGAAGTCTATACAAAGATGTAGGGAGGGTAAGAAAGGGCTGTATCTGGAGGGGGAGGAGAAGGCTTTACACTTACTTGTTAGTGTTTAAGACTAAATGCTAGACGAACGAGCAGGAAAAGCACATGTAAAGCAAAAGCTTATAAATGTCTGTGGAGTAGTGTAGTGTTAGGAAAAAGAATCATATTCACCAGACAGTGAATGTTACTGGAGATTTTTACCATATAACCCTTCTATTATTGTGGACGGTAAATGAATATAGAGAATAGAGTTTGAAAAATCACGTAAGATTACAGTATAATAACTTTGGGAGGGGAAATTGTACTCATGGGATTAAAAGAAAGATTTGAGAGGATAGCAGATGTAAGCCACTGGCTGTGGGGTTTGAGAAATAGTAATGCATTCAAAATAACTGTGAGTGGGCCTGCTGTGTAGACAGTAAGATCTCTGGCTGATCATGGCTGATGTACAATAAGCAAGTTTGCCAGTTTGGAGGATGAAATAAGAAATAGTATTAAGGGCCTTTTTACCCATTCTTTCCTTTCTTGAATACTTGCTGTTCCTCTGGGATTGCACTCAGCTTTAGAGAAACAAAAAGAGGGGTGTGAGTCCCACCCTTCAGAGGCTCAAAATCTTGTTTGATTTTGCCTGAATTTAGAGAGGAATGCAGAATGTCTCAAGCTCTAGGCTGGAACACAGAAGTCATTTGGGAGGCTAATTGCAGGTCTGTAATCTGCAGAAGTCAGATGTAAATTTCCCACATCCCCTGGAAGTTCAGTTGCCTACTACTGTGCTTCTGAGCTTTCATCCAAGAGAAATCAGTGTTCACTTTGCAAGGCCAACATCGATTCAGCCTCCAGCTGGATTATTGAGTCCCATAGGCTACTTCACATTCGCACTTTCATCCCTGTCTCTTTCAACTAGATTTCTTTAAAAAGAACTTTCCTATTAAAAAACACTGTTTCTCTGGACAAACACTTGTTTTTTGTTTTTTTTTTTTTTTTTAACATTCCTAGTCAAATATTCTTTACGAAATACTGGTCTCTTCTCACAGACTTTTGGACTTTTTAGTGAGGTAATGTTGGTTTACATTGTTGATTGTATTCTAGAAGATCAGAAGCCCTCCCTTCCGGTGTTGTTGCTATTATACACCCAGAATCTACCACAGTAGTCTGGTGAGCTCCCTGCTAAGAAAAATGCACCAGGAGAAAGGCAAATACCAGATGGGGAAAATACTTATATGGGGAACATAGAGAAACCAAGCAAACGGTCAGATAAAGTCAAGCTAAAAGACTAACTTTTGGAGATGTGGACACATTCCAAATGCCCATCAATGGATGAGCGGAAAAAGAAGCTGTGGTGCATATACTCAATGAAATACCTCTCAGGTATTTAAAAATGAAATCATGCCTTTGGCAACAACTTATATGGAACTTCAGCTGATAATGCTAAGCAATGTAAGTCAGAAAGTAGAAGACAGTTCCTTAATGGTTTCACTCATGTGTAGAATACAAATAACCAAAGCAAACAAACTGACAAAAGAGAACACAAATCACTCTTAGACTCTGAGAAAAGAATGATGGTTACCAGAAGGGACTAGGAAAATCATTAGCTCTGTTTTAAAGGAAGAAGGAAGCATTTTGTTAAGATTTCAGAAGAAATGAATAAGGTGGTCAGAACATCAAGCCCTCAAAATATCTATCAATAGGAGTATACTTTGATTTTTCTAAAATATTGGCACATTATATTCATTGTCAACTACCTTTGATTCCTTTCCAGAAGTCAAATACCTCGAAGTGTGATATACGAATTTTAGTGTTTCCTTTTCATGTTGTGTGCAAACACTTTGCTCACAAAATCCACATCCTTAAAATCCAACAAAGTGCCTGCCTGCACAGAGACGTCTACTCTGTGGTATTTTAAATACAGATCTGAAGTTGGCAGCCATATGTGCTGGAATCCAACTGCCACATTCATCTGATGACACAGGCAGGATGTGGACTATCCAGCCAACTCAGATTTCGAAGTTTATATGATCTCTGCTCTGAACAGAACTGCAAATCTTGGTGTTTTATTATACAAGAGATATGAAGTAATCACTCCACCAAAATATTCAGGTTTATAGAAATACTACCAGTACACAAATTTACTTTTACCCTTGAGAATAACATTGTCAAGCATACTGTTTCAAGCTAGCTTGATATTTCTATGTGAGGTTCATGTTTTTCATCTCTTGATTCAATTACTTAGAATACAGCCCTGAGGAAGCAGATGGTAAGTGGGTGAATAAAGACTTGAATTGCCATTCCATAATTATTTAGCTATCTAAGTCCCAGGAATTAGTTGGTAAAATGGGCTTCTCCCTGCCCAGGGATAGCTTTGCTGAATGATCTCCAAAGATGCCAATGTCAATGACTAGCTTCGCTGTATAGCTATGTTTAAACAAAGCACATATTTCTAGACCAAGGTTTTTGTTGCTATTTCTGAGGGGAAATAAGACATTCTGCTTCTACCATTACTAAAATTTCAGTGGTTACAGGGACAATCTGACATAAGTTTTAAATTTTATTTCAAGGACATCTTTAAGGCATCGTATTCCCAGATGACTTGTGAAGCGTGTTTACATCATCAAAGCTGGAATGAATGGATTTAGTATGAGTGAGGCTGCATTGGGCTGATGGAAAAATGTCACCAGACTCATGTTTTGGCAGATGGAAAACTATATCACATGTAATAGTTAATATTTGACTGCTTTTAACTTTCAAAATACAATTTCATATTGTTCAACTCAACACTATTATCTACTATTTATTATGATTTAATATGTATTCATCATTTAATCTTCACAGATTTGCAGTGTGGTATGTATTTTAACAACCTCCAATTTATACATGACAGGAATAAATCATAGAAAGTTTCAGGAATAATCCTCCAGTCAGTAAATCTTGGTATTGAATTTGGAATTCAAATGCATGGGCTTTAATTCCTGGGCTGTATTTATCCTATATTTATCCACAGGGTATAAATTATGTTCACACTTCAACATTGAACTGCAAAATCCCCCAGGTTACTACCCTTTGACCAAGTGTTAATAATAAATTCTAGACCCATATGGGTATGTATTTTCCTCCTGGGCACTTCACCTTGGGTATCCTGCAGATTTCTTTTCATCATCTGTAAAAAAGGTTTGCATATTCCTCCACAATGCTGAGTGGTCCATAACAGAATCTTAGGGACTTTCCTGGACATCTCTTCCTATTCAATTTAAACAGTGATCCGGTTTAGCCATCGCTAGTCCCTGACTACTCCTCACATTTTTCCCTTTCCTCCATCATTACTACCGAAGTGTCTACATAGACAATTAGTATGAGCCTCAACTAACCAAGTTGCTTGGTTCAACTCAATTTTGGTTAATTGAGGCTAATACTTTCATTATTAATAAAATATCAAATGAACAAAGTTTTAAAAATTTAGTCTTTCCTCCAATTCCATTATAAGAAACAGGACTTAGAACAGATTTTCTATAGGTAGTTAACCTGCTTTATTTTATAGAGAAAACACAGCTGAACGTTACACACACAGGTCTGAACTGTGAGTCCACTTACAATTGGTTTTTTTCAGTGCTAGTTCCAATATTTGCTAATTCAACCAATGGTGAAAGTCTGATTGTATCCCTGCGTCCAGAGATAGAAAGGGTTGACTGTAAGTTACAAGTGGATTTTCCCTGCATGGAGTTTAGTGCTTAAAATTCCATACCCTAAAAGGTCAACTGCATATCTGAAAAAGAAAATGTCCTCAATATTGTGCAGAAAGTATTGGCAGCACTATTTATTTAGCTCAGATATTGAAATAACCTAAGTGCCCCCAAACAGATCAAAAGGTATGGTGTATATATACACAATGGAAAACTACTCATTGATACAAAAAGATAAATTCACATCATTTGTAGCAACATGGAAGGAACTGGAAAGGATTAAGCTGGCCAAAACAAATCAGAAGGAAAAAGAAAAATATCAGATCATTTTATCTATAGATAGAATTTAGGGAAAATGAACAGAGTCAGGAAAAAGGTAAAACTTACAAGCTGACCCTAGATCTGAGGCATCGAGCAGGGAAGGGGGAGCGAGGGGCCAGAACAGGGGAGGGAGAACACAAGAGACGGTGGTGACAGTTCCCAGGGGCTATGGTGGAGGGAGAACTACAGGGAATATACCTGAGCAGAGAAATCAAATATTGTATAAGAAAGAACAATGGTGCAAACAACTTAATTAGTTAATTAAATGATATATTGACTACATGTCCACACACACACACACACACACATGCTATTATATAAAGACAGTGAAGTTCTCTTATCTGGTGATGTGCTTGCAGGCTTGAGGGTAGGGGCAAGAGTGCATGAGATCTAATGGGAAGGAGGTGTTTGTTTGGTGAGCACAGAGAAGGACAGGGGCTGAGACTGGAACAGGAAGAGCAAGTACCCAAGAGCTTTGTGACCACTGGAGGAGACACCCAGTCTACTAGTGCTCACCAAGCCAGCAAAGCATGTATAGCATTCTCAGGAGAGAAAGTGACCACAAAAAGAACCAATGCTAAAGTGAAAGTAAAGGAAATAGAGAGGGCAGCAAAGTGCTAGAAGACACTGAGTGACTAAGTCTTCAGGGGAGCTCTTCTGCTTGCAGAATCAGATCAAGAGCAGGATACAGACCATCTCGAGGAAAACACTTTGCTGTCAAAGTAAGTTAGGATTGGTTGTTAAAATTTAATTAGATATAGTACTTTTCAACATTAATGCATATTGTATAGGTATAATGTATTATTATTTGTAAGCCTACCTTTAGCTTTCTTCTTCAACATTTCAATTAGGAATTCCAAGAATTGAAAAATGTACAAAAGAAGAGTGATGTAATATATATAACAATAATAAAAAAGAATCCCAACAATTGATTATCTTTATAAACAATCTGATGACAGACATCTGATGTATTTACTCTTTCCTTTCTAAACTACGTGAGAATAAGATTTGAGAGTAGGCATCAATGGTCAACATTGAAATAATGAAAAGCAGTAATAGTTACATAAATACAGTGCAGTAAACAAAATTTTTGATATTTTAAAAGTTATTTGAGAACTATTTATTTTCATCATGATTATGCTGACTTCCAAATAATTTTATAAATGAATAAGTATAATATATTAAATCATTATTTGGGGGCTATTAGTTAGTACATTTTAAACCATCATCATTTGGGGCTAACAGTTGAGGGGCCTTCATAACCAGGGTCCTTTCACTTAAAAAGCCTGGAGAGAAGCCCTCCCTTGTGGTGCAGCAGGTTAAAGCACTGCACTAAGAAGCTTAAGCCACTTCCTCATGAGTTCGATCCCCATCTGCCCCAGAGGAGATCCACATGGCATGGCAGACCTCTCCTAACCCCGCTGCTGCTCCCCTCAGCTTATACTGTGTCGATCTGCCTGTTCTGTTCCCCACTCTGTTCCTGGTGAATCCTCTCACCCTCCACATCTCTGGCCTATCCCCCAGTTCTGTATAAATAAATAAATCTTAAAAAAAAAAAAAAAGCCTGGAGAGAATGATAAAGACCAGCTCATCCACACACAATGATATATCATCCCTCCTCTCTGCTTTCCCATTTTCACATTTTTCTTTATGCAATATGATTCCTACACATTTTCCCCAATATCACTCTATAGCATTCTTTTCCTCACTAAAAAAAGAACACTAATGAGGGAACAAATGGGAACTGTAATAGAGTAACAAGCCTGTTTTCTTTAAATATATCCTTAAATATACAAGAGTAGTTAATATATAAATAAGCTTTAAACTGTACATATTCTGGGTGCTCATTAGTATCTCTTATATGTCACTGTAGTCATTTAAACCACATTTCTAGGAGAATTTTTTCTGTGGAAGCAGATTCTGCTTGTTTACTTTTATATCCCTGGCATTAGTAATAGCACACAGCACATATTCGGCTTCATGGGTTTATGTGAAAGAAAGGTTTCTGAGAAATGTATTACTTTGCTTCTATTCAAAATTAGAATGAAAGGCATTAGCCTAGCAGAAACCTATAGCTGTACAAAGTCCCTGCCTTTATGTAGCTTACATTCTTGAAGGGGATATTGACCAGAAACAATTACGTATATAGATCCAAGATATCATTTCAGCTACTGATGAATGCTATGGAATGAGTATGTGTGTATAAATATACCATATATATATATTATATATATTATATATATATATATCATATATTTATATGTGAAATATGGATCAAGAAAATGATGAGGCAGAGATCTGTTTCAGACAGAGTTGGTGCACAAAAGCAACAGGAGAAAAATAATTGTGCAGAAGTCAAAAGGAAGTAGCTCCTTTGGTGGGTAATTTCTACTGAATGGAGGAGAAGCCAATGCAGGGTTAATTTCAAAGGAATGAGGCAATGTGGTTTCGCTTGGCTAAGCCATTGAGGAGTATGTAGTAGAGGAGGGTGAGTATCAAGGAAACTTTGCAACAGTCTGGAAGAAGAGATCAGAAGTGAGCTAAGTTTAGAAGCAGAGATGAGAGTGTTTCATCATGGGATTTAGATGTTAAATTATCAGCTTAGCACAGAAATTTATATAATCCTTAGTATAAGATTTTGTGAAATGGTGGTCATAATTCTCATTCTCTGATGTAAAACTAGTCTGTTTGGTTCATTTCATTTAAAGCAAGATAATAACGCATTCTTAAGCATGCATTTTAAGAAAGTTAAACATTTATTGAATTCCCTAGGAAAGTACCCCAGTGATCATTTACCTTTCACACAAAATCTTTCCGAAACCCCCCTTTCACCATCTCCTTATGTGTCCCCACAGGTGCCACCATCCCCTCTTGCCTGTAATTGTTCCACCACCAGCTCAGTCAGCACTTGTTATCTCCCCTATTCCTCTCTGTTCAGTGTGGAGATGACTGTCTTGGGACATTCTTGGTCCCTCTTTTTTTTTTTAAAGATTTATTTATTTATGCATGCAAGAGTTGGGGTATGTATGGTGGGGTGGGGAATAATGAGAGTATTCACCAGACACAGAGTAAGAACTAGAACAGGCAGTGGGCTGGTCAGGAGAGGTCTGCTGTGCCATGTAGGTCACCTCTGGGACAGGGATCAAACTCTGGTGTAATGGCTGTGGTTATTTCCATAGTGCTGCACTTTAATCCCTTGCAACACCAGGGAGGCCCTATTCTTGGTCTCTTAAAAAGAATATCTAGTTGGTGCACCTGGTGGTGGAGCAGGTTAAAGCGCAGCATTCCGTAGCTAAAGACCCTTCAGCATGAGTTCGATCTCCAGTCCGGGAGGTGAAACACATGGCACGGCAGACCTCTCCTGACCCATCCGCTGCTCCCCTCAGCAGTGTACTGTCTGTGAGCCTGTTCTGCTCCCCACTCTGGCTCTGGTAAATCCCTAATGGCCAGTGCATCTCTGGCCTTTACCCCAGTTCTGTATTCATAAATAATCTAAAAAAAAAAAAAGGATATCTGGGAATTGTGCTTTCTTCTTTCTGTCATTATTTGCACAGCACAGTGGAGGTCAGAAAGTTGGTTGCCACAGAGGTAGGACCACTGGAGCTTGAGGTCAGGATGTGGCAGGAAGAATCTGAGACTCAAACATTAATGCATATTGCTCCTTTACACTTTGTATAGGCCATAGGCCAGAAAGCACAGCACTGAAATATCTGGAAATTAAAACTAAATTAGAAATGTTAACAGGTCACTTTAAGAACTATATTTGAAAGTAATCATCTTGCCTTTGTCAACCAAAATTGAAATATTTATATTCATAAATAATTGCTTTGAAAATCAAAGGAATATTCTTATGTCATAAAATACAATATGTATTATTTGGGTATGAGAATGTCTTAAATTTTAACCTATTTAGAATTATTATCTTGAAGACTCTATTTGGGATACCCTCATAGTTCTTCTCTTAATGATTCAACTTACAGATTTTTATTATTTTTTTAGATTGTAGTTATTTCTATTACCTTTTATTATTTCTTTAATCAATTATTAAATGTGGCTATAATGCTAGTTGATTAGTATTTTAAAATATTGTTAGGGGGAAAGGATGCCCTGAACAAGCTCCACACAGGTTTGTGGACTCCACCCCCACTCCAGACTAAAGCCATCAAGACATGGGAAACTACAAATCCCATCATTACCAAAGGGAGGACTGCTGGGCCTGTGGGTGGAGCTGAGAAGCTGGGGTTAGTAGAAAACCAGACTTGAGGTCTGTGAGGGATCTCTTGGCTTTTGGCTCTTGAGCACTTGGCCTGATTCTTGGTTTTTCATGGGCTCTCCGTGTGCCATTGGGATTCCAGCTCAGAAAAACTGGTAGGAGGCATTCACCCATTTATCTCCCTCTCTTTCTCCCTGAGTTATTCACCTCTTCATTTCCCCTTCTTCTGAAAATAAACCCTTTATTAATCTTTTTGTATGGGCCTGCAGAAGAGTTTTATTATAAATTCCTTTAAGAGTACTTAAAGGAACCCATTTCAGGTCAGGGTTGCCTTGTAATAGTAAAACTATGATTATTTGCTTATAAAATCCTAGACAGATGAACTTTCATGGGGCATTTGCTTCATAACAAAGAGCAAAATAATTTTAGATGGGATATATACTTGTGTTTTAGTGAGTCATGTAATTACAATTTTAATTCCTTAGAATATACTTAAATTTGGTGGCAGAATATTAAATATATTATAATTGTGCCTTTTGAGCCTCTCATTCTAAAAAAAAAGTTATTTGAATCAGATCTTTTGTTCCACATATTTTCATTTTTTTTAATCTAATGATATAACCTCTTATTATGAGCTTGCTAAATAGTATTCCAAATATATACACACATGAGAAAGGTCACTTTGGAGACATAAATGAAGCATAAGCCAAACATCTTTTAAATAATCTACACTTTTCTGCTAATAAATATAGTTTATTATAAATGGAAAGTATAGAAAAACAAAAAAAAAACAATTGTGCAAAATACCATCATATAAAGATAAAGCATTGATTTTCATGTATTTTATTTCAGTTTATATATAGTTATGTATCTTGCTTTATGTGCTCAGTGTTGTTATCAACAGCATTTTCTATGTCAGTAAAATTTATATTCAAAAGATATTTGGTCAAATGTTACTCTGTGAGAGTGTTTGTGATGGAATTAACATTTGAGTAGACTGAATAAGCATATTGTCCTCCATCATGTTGGTAAGCTTCAGCCAGCCACTTATAGATTAAAAACAAACAAAAACTAACAAAACAAGTGGAACTTCATCCTGCCTATTTGAGTAGGGATTGGTCTTTTCTTTCCACTGGAATGAAATTGAATAATGACTCTTTTTTGGTTTTTAGCCTTCTGACTTTTGGAGTGAAACTTTACAGTTGTCCTGCCCTCAGGTTTTCAGATACACACTGGAACGACATCATTAACTTTCTTGTGCTTCCAGTTTGTGAATTACATTTCTTGGTATTAATCATGGTACTTCTTAATCTTCAAAGTTGTATGATCCAATATAATAAATCCTTCTAAAAATATCTTTTGTATATTTATATCTTTGCATGTGTATGCATGAATGTGTGTGTTTATATCTTTGCATGTGTATGCATGAATGTGTGTGTTTATATCTTTGCATGTGTATACATAATGCAGAGAATTGTGTTGGTGTACTTAATTTAACCTGAAAACTTTGAGAGTGGTAGATCTAAACAAGGCATTTGTTTGATGAGTTTTTGTGAGAAAAAGGGACAAGGCATGATATTAAGGATAGAGTATGTGGACTGTAAAGTATATGTAAAGTATATGTAAAGTGTTTGTTTTCACTACACCAAGCTTTCAGACAGGGACTAGGAATTCTGTTGAGAATAGTTAATCATTTAAAGGGTGATACCCCATAGCTTGAGGTTAAACGTCAAATTAAATTTAATCTGAAAAGTCAAACAGAAGTACTTTACTTATTTGTAACATTCTAGAAGAAGAAATTAGAAATGGAGAGTTTCTGTTGGTAGGCTATATTCAATATCTGATCAGTTAAATGCTCATCAGTATTTCTTGCTTTCTGATTTTACTTTCTGAGAGTAAAGCAGCATCCAGATCTCTGTATGTATCTATTAATATTTAAAGAGTGTATACATAGACAGTAAGAAACAGCTAAATGAAGACTATCAGAGAGCGACCTTCAAAAGCTCACAGAAATTAGGTAAATACTGTGGCTGTCACTGATATGTGGAATATAGAGAAGTCAAACAAAGGATCAGATAAAACCAAACTTTAAAACTAACCCCTGAAAGCTAATTATAGAACTGAGGCATCCAGAGGGGAAGTGGGGATGGGCAGTAAGGAGAGAGCAGAGGGGAAGCGCAATGGACTATGGGGGAAGACCGTATGGGTGATGATGGTGATGGGTGCACTAAGGTAACAACACCTGTAATGGGGGGATCCTAAACTTCTAAAATACAAACAATGTTAACCAACGTCACCTCAATAACAAATTTTAATTAAAAAAAAAGAATGAATGAAGTCCTTTGCTTTTTGATATAATTTCCCTTTTGCCCTCCCAAGCAACCACTATCCTGAAATATTCTGTTAATAATTCTCTTGGTGATGCATTTCTCGGCAATTGCAATATTTAGTTTTGTCTATATTTATAATTTAATCCCATTATGTTTTTAATATTATCATCTGTGAATATGTGTGTGTGTGTGTGTGCTTCCTTGAATTGCTACTCATCCAAAGAATGAACTTGTTGAATATATTATAATACATTTAGCTGTTGATGGGTATTTGTGAGTACATCTACATTTGTATATGTGTATGTTTGTTGCCAGGAAGCTTTTTCTACATGTTTAGAAGTTCTCTTTTAAAATACAAAGCTCTGCCTTCAGGAAAATGGGTACATATTTATGCAAATAGTTAGGGGCATGAGTGGGTCTGTGACAATTAAAATAATGCAGATAAAATAGACCTTTCTCTAAAGAAGACGCCCAGATTGCTACAGGCACATGAAAAATGTTCACCATTACTTAGCAACAGGGACAAACAAGTCAAAAACACAATGAGCTACCACCTCCCTCCAGTGGGAGTGGCCCACCCGTTAGTGTGCAAGTGGCAAGTGCTGGTGAGGATGTGGAGAAAAAGGAGCCTTCATACACTGTTTGCAGCATGAAGACTAGTCCAGCCCCTGTAGAAAACAATGTGGCGCTTTCTCAAAATATTCAGAATAGTCCTATCATATGATCCAGAAATTCAATTTCCACAAATCTACTCAAAGAATGCAAAAGCACTAATATAAAATTAATATACTCACTTTTATGTTCACTGTAACCCTACTTACAATAGCCAAGTTATGGAAAAAGCCTAAGTGCCCAAAGACAGAGGAGTGCATTAGAAAATGTGGTATACAGTCACAATGGAACACTATTTAGCTACAAAAAAGATGAGCTCTTGCCATTTGCATCAAAATGGACAGAACCACAGAGGATAATACTAAGTTAAATAAGTCAGAAGTAGAAAGACAAATATTGGATAGTTTCACCTATATGTGGAATGCAGAGAAATAAAAGAAAGGGTCAGACAAAACTAAACCAAAACAAACCACAGAAATCTGGTTTGTAGAACTGAGGCTACAAGGCAAAGGGGAAGGGAGGAGAACAACGTGGGGAAAGGCACACAGGACTATAGCAGAGGACTTTGGGTGCTTTTGTTGTGGGTATATTAGGGTGACGTGCATCTGAGGAGCCTATGCCTCGAAACCACATCCAATCATGTAAACCAGTGTGACCTCAAATAAACAAGTATAGTGTAGCTATACTTTACTTCTATAAACAACTTTACATTATCATCTTATCCCTAAAAACATAGCATGAATATAATGTGAAGATTTTATAACGTAGGTATTTGTATATGTTGCTTTCTTTAAACATAAACTAGAAGATCTATGTAATGCAATCCCTACCTAAATATTTCTGAACTAGTATTTTACAAAATAAATATGATCTATTTGAAGCTATTTTAAAGATACCATGGGAAGACTAATATCTTCACCAAATGAAGGCAATATTTTCTCTATCACTACACCTTCCATTAGTCTATGGAAGTATACTTAAGAGCATGCCAGAACCATGTGTGTTTTACATGTGTCTGGTCCTGAGCTCTCTAACTGTGTGATCACAAACAGCTTAGCCATGCTCTGTCCTGGGTACATCTATTGGGGCTCTTCCTCCTGAGCCACAGAAGGCAGAAGCACCCATGAACTTGCTTCACATGAAAACCCAGAGTAAGCATTTGATGTCATTGAGAGTTATTCAACCATTTTCAAATGGACTTTCCCTGTGCATTATGTTTGTACAATTATATATGACATATACAAAGCATGCATTCTGTATGAAGCAAAACAGAGTTATGACTCATTCCTCTTTTTTTTTTAATTTGTGTCTTTCTTTAAACTGAGCATCACTTAAGAAATTTCAGCTTCAAGCTGATTTGCAATGAAAATACAATGATTTGATAAATATAAAAGGTGTTTTTAAAAACTGAGTCATATCACTTGTTTTATGCATGATTTAAAACTTAAGTATTTTCACCTCAGATCCTAAAAAGCTACCAATTGATCTGTAGGATTGTTTAAGTGGGAGGTAGGCATTTACTCTGGCAAGTGTTTATGAGTGCTCTTTGTGTGCTATGTTTTATAAGAAAAAATTACTTGAAGACACTGAATGTTTGACACACTTCGCAAAATGTACACAGTAGGAATCTAGATAAAAAGCTTGCTATGTCTTTATTATAATTACAAAAGTATTATAAAAATACTTATTAAGTAGCAACTATGTGTCAAGCCTTGTTCATCACAGTAACATAAAGAACAAGACAGTCAATACTCCTACTTATTTAAAGTGGATATTCAAAAAAAAGAACAGATACCAAGTAAACAATGAAAGAAATAAGCAGCATATATACACATATATAAAAGGTTAGATACTGTATTTAGTGTCTGGAATGCAAAAGAATTATGTACTAGAGAATAGAAGCAACTGCCTTAGAAACAGCTAGAAAAATCCTCACAGGAAGCATTGTTTATAATCTTGATCTTTTTTTAACAGCACAAGTGTTTTTTTTTCTTTGTGTAGGTATTTCATGAGTCTATCAGTAATTTAATAACACTTTCATTTGTATTCTATTTAAATACCTGCTTATCAATTTGTCAACTTTAAGCTACAAATAGATTTCATAATTTAACCTTTTCAGTCCATAATTATATATTGTATGGCTTTTACAACATAATTTTTTGGTGAAGCAATAGCCACCACTACATAGTCTAATGTGATGCATTTTAATTTAAATTGACATTGGGCATAACTGTGCTTTGCTTTGTTTCCACTACTAGATTGTCATAGGAAGTGGGTCTAGCCCTAGCAAAAGGCTTTGTGTATATTATTATTATTTTTTAAATATTCCTTTAAGAATTCCTAAGTGAATATTAACAGAAGTCTTTTACAAAATATCTCTACCCAGTAGGGACTGATCAGGCATTAAGTTCTTTCTATTCTTGACTTAACCTTCACTCCCTCTTCATCACTGTGAAGGTTGGGGAACTTAAAAAGAAAAATCATCCCATGCCAAAGAATTGGTGATGTGGAAAGCTATTTCTGAGCATTAAGTTATATATATATCATTTGTACTTGGATTTCTCTATTCCCTTTAATATTCTAATGATACCATCCCTTTTATTAGACAGGAAAGAAGATTCCAGAAAGAACTGAAACAGAGAATTGCTTCTTTGCAGATCAGTATCAGGCTGATTGCAGTTATATGACATTTCTGCTGCTATTGGAATGACAGGATAATGCCAAGCAGGAGGCCCAGGGCAGGAATACACAACAGCAGTTGGGAAAACCATAGTGATTGATAGGAATGTTGCTAAATTCTGAGAATATTAGTATGCATTTAAGTTTCTCCACATGTTAGGTAATTATAATATTTATGAAAGTTGTGTGTTTACCCAAATTTTTTTTGATCAAACAATTAAAAATTGTTATGTGTATTTATAAGAATTCATTGCTTTCATAAAGGGGGTAGCTTTCCTTAATGAGTTCTATTTCATGGTCAAAAATAATGTAATAAATATCTGTCTCTGGGTTTGGTGGCATTGACTCTCCTATACTATTAGTGGAAGTGATAATTCACTTATCCATTCAACAAATACCATGTGCTGAGTTTGGTTCTAGGTGTCAGGGGTATTATAGTGAGATAAATAAAATCCCTACATCATGAAACTTACTTCAGCTGGGTGGATATAAATATATA
>NW_004567115.1:32969382-33004302 GCF_000260355.1 Condylura cristata | reverse complement strand
AGATTTATTTATTTATTCGTACAGAACTGGGGTACAGGCCAGAAATGCGGAGGGTGAGAGGAGTCACCAGAGACAGAGCGGGGAGCAGAACAGGCAGATGGACGAAATACACTGCTGAGGGGAGCAGAGGGCGGGTCAGGAGAGGTCTGCCTCGCCATGTGGTCGCCTCTGGGGCAGGCGGGGATCGAACTCATGCAGAAGTGGCTTTAGTTTCTTAGTGCTGTGCTTTAACCCGCTGCGCCACCAGGGAGGGCCCAATAAATTGGTGTTTTATATAGGTTAAAGGAAATGGCCTTTGAGAAGGGCATATTGTTTTTTTTAATATCCTGATCTTTGAGCATAATTGTGAAGAAATGGAGAGGCTAGCCATGTAGGTCTTTGAAGAAAGAAGGAAAAATTGATGGTATGGCTATGCGGCTATAGATTTGGGGAACTGGAAGCTGGGGTTGCTCAGTTAAGGGCATGAGGAAGGAATGGTGATGCTAGGAACCAGGTCAGACTCAGCTGGGTGAGAGGGTCATTATGTCTCCCAGTGAGAGCCAATAGTAGCTGGATCAGTGGGACAGTGATGAAAGTAGGCAGTAGGCAAATCCTAGATACATTTAGTATTGTGTTTGGGAATAAAAGAATGACTTGGTCAAGGGTGATTCTAGATAATGGGAAAAGACCCAGGCTGAAGACATCATCTTGAGAAAGTCAAAGTATAGATGGAATTCAAATTCATAATATGGGTTAGATTTAAAAGAGTCAAGCAGCTTAGAGAGTGAAAGTGACTTATTGGATTCAATTTGTCATGAGGGAAGAAATAGTGTCATTAAGATCATGGACTCTGTGGGCAGTATTGATATTCAAACCACATTTTTTAGCATCGATTGATTTTTTGACAGTGGAGCATAGGTAAATTAGTATTTTTATAGCTATTTATCTTATAGAAGTATTGTACAGATTAAATGAGAACCTGCTCATCAGGTAATTAGAATACCAGTGTCCCATAAAGGAAAGTCATCATTATTGGTATTATCAGACTCATCAGTAACAGATGACAACTTACAAGGAAAGACAGATGATAACATTAACCTAACATTTTCAGAGAATAAAAGAAGTGGTTGGTAGGAATTCATGTTTTGATAGCATTACAAGAGTAGTTTTCTCTCTGCCTCTTGTGTTTTACTTCCTAAAGACCTCAGTTGCTTCTAGTTGTCAGCCTTATGGTCAATATTACTCCTTAAGTTGAATTTCCTGATTTCTCTTTTACATTCTTGTATTTATTCAGATGAATATTTGACCTTTTTAATAGTTTATAGTATATGTACAATCCCAACATTATACACATACATATATACGTATATATATGTACACCAGTCATTTACTGGTTGAAACAACTTAATTAGAAGGGATAAATCAGGAGAATGATCCATTGAGAAGGGTGAATGAGAATAAGCCACCAAGGAACCAAAAAATGCATCCAAATGGATGAGGACCCAGAAAGGCATGTAGAAACAGGAGAGTCCAGAGGGTCTTCTCTGTTATCAGAGGAGCGGGTGTGTAAGTTCTCCAGAAGACAAAGAGCAAGAAGAGGATCTTGGTGGTACTGCAATCTGACCTAGAAGGCTGTTTGTTTCAAGTAATGGAGTGAGTAATAATAGTTATAATAATTAGGGACCTCAACAAAGGAGACAGTGGTATTATGATTAAAAATCAGCTATTTTCTTCCATGTTGATTTCATTCAAATTCAGTATTGCTAATTATCATGCATGCCAAGTCTAAGTAAAGTCAGGCAATGAGCCTAAAAGAATTCAACTGTGTTTCTATTTTAGCTAAATTGCCTTAATAGTAAACAGGAATGAAGTTTTAAAGACCAGAAATGTAGTTGAAAGAATCCAAGTTCCCCCCTTTCCATTTAAATTTTACAGAATTATCTGGAGAATTTTGTTTCTAAGGATTTGCTTACTTGTTATTTTTTTAAAAAATGGTTGATTTGTTTGTTCTTTTGAAAATGATTTATCATTGGTTTAAAACTTATTGTTTCAGTATAAATTTCTACTTTGGTATATGTATATACCACACTGCACCTATCAACAAAGTTCCAATGCCTCTGAGCAGCCAAGCTGGCCTCTTCTACCCATCCTCCCTTCCCTTCCCTTTGGGGATCACACCTTTCTGTTGGCGGTTGAGTAGTTTATATTTGCTTGCTTTGTTTTTTACATTCCATACAAGAGAAATCATTCAGTATTTACCTTTTTGATTTTTTCACTTAGCATAATATCTCAGTTCTATCTAGTTTTTCACAAAAAGCAAGATTTTATAACTTTTAATCCTTAAGTGGTATGGAGTATACATATATATAAATGGTGGACAAGATGCCCTTTTTTAAATCAAACTAGGCTCTCCAGCATGCCCACTCCAGCACTATGCCTACATTCAGAATAGTTCTTAAATAGCTCGCAAGAAATATGAGCAACCCTGGGGAAAGCTTCCATTGGCACTTGGGCTGTTCCCATCTCTTGGCCATAGTGAATATTGCTGCTCTGAACACTGGTGAACTAGTGTGTCCATAGTCATATTCTTCAGATAATTACCAAGAACTATGGCCATTGCTGCATCATATTGCAGTTCTATTTTTAAGATTTTGAGGAATCTCTATCATATTTTTCATTTGGCAGCTTTCCCCAGGGTTGCTCATATTTCTTGTGAGTTATTTAAGAACTATTCTGCATGTAAGGCATAGTGCTGAAAGTGGGCATGCTGGAGAGCCTAGTTTGATTTAAAAAAGGGCATCTTGTCCACCATTTTTTTTATATCAGCCATAAAAAATGGTAATAATTTAGGTAACTTGAGGTCAATGACAGGGCCTGCCCAAGAATAAAGGAGAAGGTTTTTGAGTCCAGCTGTTCGAGGCTTACCCAAGCACTACCAAGGAAAAGGGAGCGCTGGCTTGGCATGTGTGTGACCACTGAAAGTACTTCAGTGCCCCGCAATTCATCACTTGCAGAAGCTATGATAATTTGTCACCAGAACCAAAAAATCTTTGACAGCTTTTGATAAGTTTAGATATAATTTCTGATGTATGTTTTATAATGGCCTTATCACTGCAAAGTCTGACAAACTTCTCTCCAAGAAATGTTTCCCCCTATATATCCTTATTCATTTTATCTAATACTTATTCTGTTCTTGAGGCCATCACTTTATCTGATGTAAAGACAAGCATGTTGTTCCTGTGGAATACTGCCCACAGGTTAAAATTTCTGCTGATAGACAGGCTTTTGAAATTCTTTCTTCCAGTATATTTCTAATCATCAGGTAACAAACTAGAGTAACCCTAGCTGAAGCACGAAGAAACAATAGATTAAATGTGTATGGCACATTTATCTTCAATTTATCTTCAATTCATTGTCTTGCAGTATTTTTCTATTACTACTCTTACTCTTTTTGTTTGTTTGTGTTTTGTTTGTTTGTTTGTTTTGCTGTTGTTTTATAAGTCATAGCTGATAGCCAAATAAGCAAAGGACAGTATGTTTTTACAAAGCTAATTATTTTAAAATGACAGTTGATACAGATACAATTTCAAAAATTGTCTTAGTAAATACTTTCAAAACTCACTAATACATTTACTCTATCATACATTTTCCTCAAAAGGAGAAAAGGGTAAAAGAACATATTCAAATTGCTTCCACAGACATCTAACAAATATACCACAGTTAAAAACAAGAATATAGGTAGGGATTTGAAAGAATGAGGCCAATTAGGAAGTAGTTCACTGACACAGCAATCAGAGTTCATCAATTCAAAGTCAACATCCATCATTTCCACATGTTCTTATAGGTGCCATGCCAATCAAAATGGAACAGAAGGAAAATATTTCTCAAGATTCATCAGAGTTTAGCAACAGTGACAGGTACATGCTTCTCAAATCAAAACACACATATGTCAGTGGGAAAACAAACCAGCTACTACTAGAATGGTAAACTGTTACTACATCTTCAAAAGTAAATACTGATTCCTTAGCATATATAATTTTAGACATGAATTAGCGTCTACTTTCCAGAATTTTATGCTGATGATGCCTATTTTACATAGATATATTTTATCCATTAATACCAAACCTTTCGTCCACATAAAATCTAGCCCAATAATATTCTGATATCAGGATTCTGTATTAGTCTTCTAAGTGATTCTCATGTAGGCTGAAAGTTTGAGGACCACTGCTTGAGTCCATCAACTCTGGAAATATAGTGTCATCAAACATGTTATTAGTAGCTTAAATATTTACTTATATTGTAAATGTAAATGAAGAACATGACTACATACTATATTATTAAAATCTTAACGCACCAGTCAAAGAAAATCATTATGCAATAGTATGTGTTCTCTTGTCTGTGAGTCACTAATCTTCCCTGAAGTATAGATATAGTGATCAGTTATTTTAATATAACTAAGTAGCATAAATAAAAGGGAAGTCTAGGAAGATCCTGTACTCTTTGGCGAGGAAAAAGAACATCTACATCAAATTTTACAGCACAATTTTTCACAAAACATCTTAACCTTAGGGGTCTTAAGTTTCTCCTCATGTCACCCCCCAAAACATGTAGATTGGAAGGATTATATAATGAAGGATTGTATAATACCTCAATCCTATTACATGCATTTTCTTAATTAGAAACCTATGGTGTCTAAGCTAGAATTTAATTTACTACAGATTAAAATTAGGCCAATTGAAGCAGATTAAAAACAGTAAAACAAATGTTATTGCCAAATGGAAAGCAAAAATGCTATTTTTCAAATATAACAGTTGAGAAGGCAGTCTTATGTGAAGATTTAAGTAAAAACTAAAAACACAGACATACCTGATCTTTAGCTAAAGAGAACATATTGTTTATCTAATCATTGATAAAATATTTCAAAATCAAAACCAAGACTTGTTCAAGTTCAAATTCCCAAGGTATAAGGAAGAAAACAAAGTTAATATTGGTGCATTTTAGAAGTATAATTCAATATTTTTCTTTAATTAGAAAAAAATCAGGCATGTTAGATTACTGGTTTTTAACATCTATTCCATAAATACTAAACATTTACTCCAAAGAATAAGTACTGAAAATTATTTTTTATAAATTTTAAAATATAGTATAAAAACCTGGTCTAGGCCCTCCCTGGTGGCGCAGAGGGTTAAAGCACTGCACTGAGAAGCTGAAACCACTTCTGCATGAGTTCTATTCCCACCTGCCCTGGAGGTGACCACATGGTGTGGCAGACCTCTCCTGACCTGCCCGCTGCTCCCCTCAGCAGTGTGCTTCGTAGATCTGCCTGTTCTGCTCCCCACTCTGTCTCTGGTGAAGTCTTTCACCGCCCCAGAGTTTCTGGCCTGTACCCCAGTTCTGTATGCACAAATAAATCTTTAAAAAAAAAAAAAACCTGGTCTAAAAATTCTAATTTAGTGAATCACTTAGATACCTGTGTTGGTGAAACATGTAATTAGAATATTTGGGCATCTTTACAGTGACTATCAGGAAATGTAGAGTAGGTAGGGAAGAAATGTTACTTTGTCTAACTTAATAAAGTATATTTTATTGCTTATTGCCGTTTTCAGAGAGGTATCTTCTCTAAGTCCGTATATCATTATCTTGATCACTAGTCACTGTGAATATCCTGTGCTTATCGCTTAAGTTTATGCCTTGGAGTTCAGTTTCAATTCTATTTGCACTTACTGTCTTATTATCTACAGAGAAATAAACACATTGAAGAGATGTTACTAAATGGCATATTAATGTAAAATCAGGTTTTATTAAACTTCAAGTACTTAGGTATTTCTAGTTTAGCTTTGTACAAAAGGTTGAACCATTCATCTTTGTTTTCACCTTTTAAAATCTAGTTAATACCTATATTTTTGAGTTATTTTAATAGAATTGGTGTAATTACAGGTAGAGTAGGAAGAGAGCGAACTTACCACTTTCAAAATGTGAGGGGACTTCCCATACTCCTACCCCACCTTCATAGTCTCTGGTGATGAGCACAGTATGGGGTGAATTAATGGCAAGCTGTGCTATAGGGGGTAACGGAGAAATGGATTCCAAACCTCCAAACTGACTATGGCTGAGGGCTCACAGCTATAGCTTTATCCATCCATAACCAGCAACCTGGTTATGGTTAACCAAGAACTGAGGCAGGTCTGAAAGAGAGGTAGGTCCTCTGTGGAGAAACAACTCTTCTTTCCATTTTCCTTATGATGAGTATTTTCTGAGCAGACTATTGACAACATGTGTTGTAGAAAACAAGCTTTGTACAAATTTTATAAATTTATCTGTCCATGATCAATTTGTTTACCTAGCAAAGGTTTTGTAACAACTTAGGGATCTCCCCTTACTTTCATTCCCAGAGAGAATTTGTTCCTATGACTAACAGAGACTTCTCCCTCCCCTCAGAATGAAGGAGAAACTTTCCTGCAGAAGTCCCTGTTCAATCACCAAAAGTCATAAACTTCAGATCCTCTCCTAGAGGAAAGAGCTACCACTTTTTACAGAAAGGGTGACATATGGAGGTAATTCCAATAAAAATCCCCACATTGTTTTATGGTAACATAACAAGCTAATTAATTTTTTCTGTGTGAAAGAATAAAGATCAAGAATATTCAAGACACTACCATAAAAGAATGATGGAGATCTTGTACTACCAGACACTCAAACATAAATCTGTAAAATTTAAGGCAGTGTGGTATTGGCACAAGGATAAAATGAAGAAATTGATGGAAGAAAGTCAAGAAATAGTACCATAAACATAGAAAATTTGGTTTATGAAATCAGTGGGAAAATATGACTACTCCTTAAATCATATTAAACCAATTAACTGTCAAAATGAAAAAATAATGAAAATGAATCATTTCATAAACATGTGCAAAAATTCATTCCTTGTGATTTAAAGACCTAAACATGTTAAGAAAATCTTTATAATTTAAAAAGAAAGTAATATTAATGATGTTGGGATAGACAAAAATCTCTAGTCACTGGCCAAAACTCTACATCTTTGGGAAAGTAAATTATAAACTAAAAACAAATGACTCCAAGCAAATAGTGTTTTAATTATCTTGTCAATAATATCCCTGTAAAATTATACTTAGAACAGAGTTATAAAGAAGAAAAAAATAAAGTATGATTCATCCATTGTGGGCTGTCCATAATATGAGTTGGTATAGCTCAAAGTATAAGAGGGGCTTGACAATATTTTAACTCAAACATGTATTTTAATATCACATTTAAATAGTATGGCATATTAATTGCTAAAATGTATGGAGAAAATTAAAAAAGGAATTATGAATGTCTTTTAACATAAAGTATGACTTGAATAAAGCTTGAAAAATTTGATGTGAATTTTTAAGTTGTAAAATATGCACTTGCTTTTGCTTTGTTACTAACATGATCACTTTTGGGTTCCACTGAGCGTCAGGCAAAATCCTGATTGGGAATTCACCTCCACTGTCCAACAGTTGGCCCGTTAACTATAAAAGTAATAAAAAAAAATCAGAGTTCCTTGGATAAAAGCTGATTGGATGGTTCTATACAATGAAAATCTAGATAGTTATAGGATATTTTGCTGCCAGAAACAATAAAATGATCAGTTTAAAGGTAGTTTTGTTGGCCTAATTGTGATCACATGAGCAGTAATTTAGATAAGAATGATGGCAAATTGTATGAAATATGCTAAAGAAAAGGCAGAGAAAACTTTCTAAAACTGTGTAAGAAATACATAAACTACAAGTTCAATTAGGGTAAAAACTCACCAAGTATTGACTAACAAAGTTACAGTGTGGTTGGATAGCATGAAATAACTTCTATTCCAAATAATAAATATTAATCCCTGAAAGACATTATGTCTAAAAAACAAACAAATAAAAAAAATAAGTGTAGTGAATAATATTCCAGATGGCAAAAAATAAGAAGCAAGCAAATTTGATGATTCTGTTTCTAAAAGAAGAGATCCAACTCAGGTCAAACAATCCTGCAAATTCTCCCAACACCCCCTTCCTGTCGCTAGTGTTAAAGGCTCATTAAATCCGTCATGGTTCTGAATCTTCCACCAACAGGCTTATCCTGCCAAATGGCTATTCTGCTTCCCAACATGCCACTTGTTTTTCATAAGCTGCTATCTCCATAAATAAATTATCATAATAATAATGATAAAAAAAGAGTAATGATGAATATTTGGGAGAGGGTTTAAGTACAGGTAGTAATATACTAGAACCATCATGTAGTTTTAAAGGATGTTCATATATTATTTTAAATGTTAAATACAGTCAGGAGAATATGATTTACTGAATTTTGTCCTGTATTAAATTTACAAGGGTCTCTTACACGCCTAGAAGAATGCATAGATTAGTTACTTGAAGGGCTTGAGAAAATCAAATAAATCTGGGACCTGATTTGAAACGCTTGTAGAGTTTTAATTAAACTTTATTGTAAATGCTCAATTATCTAAGGGAATTTAATTTGTCAAATATATTAACTAGGTATTTACCAAAGTGAAAGTGAGTAACTAATGCTAAATTACTAATTTGTAAGTAAAATAAGAGGATTAGTGATTTGATATTTAAGACTTAAGAATTAGATACTTTAAATAAACTTTAGTCAACTGAATTCCAAATGCAAATAATCATAAATATGCATTACTATATCCTAGAATACTCTTTACTATTAAAAAACAATTCATAATTGTAGGTGACCTCATAACATAATGTAGTGGTTGGTTTCAGGCACATGATTTCTCAAGATCCATAGACCTAGAATGGAATCAGAACTCTGTTACTTAATAGCTATATGACCGGGCAAGTTACTTCACCTCTGTGAGCTTGGGTTTTCAATATTAACATGACAATGTCAATAGTAACTTTATTCTTTTGAGGACTGTATACTAAATGACTTGTTTTATGTCTTGATACAAACAGTACAAATGGAAGCTATATATTGGTACTTAATATTATCTATAAAATTATGAAGTGTCTAATGAGACCTGATTTATTAAGGAAAAACTTAAGGGTGATAAACGGGTAGCATGTATATGATAAGAGAAGAAATTAACAGGGAATTTCAGGTTGAGGCTCAGAGGCAAGAAAACAGCATCAAGCAAAATTGGAAGACTGTAAATGAATAGTTTTTAGCAAAGGTTTATGTGGAGGAAATAATCATGAGAAAATGGAGTATGTTTAGATTGTAGGAAATATGGAATAAAAAGAGTTTAAGTTTAAATTAGATGTTAGTCAATAATGGCTAAGTTATTAACAGCTGTGAAGTATAAAAAGATAACATACTAAATATTGAACACTAGAACTAGATAAAATGGAATTATTGTCAAAATAATATATATTAACAGGTTAAAATTTATGGAATACAAATTGCATCCCCAAGCATTTTCCAAGGGTAAAATTAAGTTTTATTCAGTAGAAGTGCATTTTAAATAGTACAACATTGTGATTTTTGAAAATGACAGATTTTGCTCTTGTGTTCTAAAGATTTAAATGACTGCACAACAAAAATCTGAATCTAACACAAAAACTTCAATTCCAAGTGAGGAGATGGTGTTGCAGTCCTTAAGGAAAAAAATGTCAATAATCTTGATCCTTAACTGAGAATATGACACTGAAATACATTGATTCTTTTCCTTTGCTTTGCTTAGGAAACTTAATCACCTCACATGATATAATCACATATTATGTCAACATGTGATGCTTAAAACTAATTTTGTTCAGTGTAAAGCAGAGAGGATCTGACATCCTTATTATGTTAGAAATAAAAGTGAAACTTTTAAAGAGTAAAACAAGTTGATTGTTGAAATAAAAATGACATAAAGCTGCTTTGAGAATTTGAGAGATTAATTCATTATATAGCAATGACTTTCTCAGGGGAATAATACTTTTAGGATGGACAATGCTGTTTACATAATTTTTCTATGAATCTTCTATGTAAAATTGTAAAAATTAGTATTAAAAGTAAAACCATTTATGAATATATATATATTTTGCTTTTGTTTAAGATTTATTTATGAATATAAAACAGGGGGATAGGCCAGAAGTGCAGGAGGTGAGAGGATTCACCAGAGACAGAGTGGGGAACAGAGCAGGCAGATTTATTGAAATACACTCCTGAGGGGAGTAGCAGGTAAAACAGGAGAAGTCTGCTTCACCATGTAGGTCACTTCCCTGAGTGGGGATTGAACTTGTGCTTCAGTGGCTGTGGATAGCTTCATAGTATTGCGCTTTACCCTGGTACCCACCAGTGAGGCCCTGGATATGGTCTTGAATCATTAAAGGAAAAAAAATAGCCCAGAAGTTCTCAAAAACAGTTTCCATACTAACAGTAGCAGGTGTGACTAACCACTCATATATTACTTTTTGAGTAGTGTTTAATACATGCATGTATGACCATACACATGTATGTATGTCTATACACATCACCCTTGCCAAAACACTCTACCTAGAACATAATGCTTATGTCCCTAGCTAGAATAATTCCTGGGTTTGTATTTGTTTTCCCTTTGGAAGCAATTTCTCAAATGTCCTATGGTGGTGACATGAAGTATTATATTTCAGGTGGAGTTCATTTCTCTAAGGCAAAACAATGTCAAATCACTAATCTTGTCAACAAATAATCCTCTGTGGTCTAATCCTGAATTGTCCTGGGAATACACAACTTAGAAAACTGTCCTGGGAATTCAGCTTTGAAAATTTTCCTGGTAATCCAGCATAATGTCTACTGGTATGAATCAAAGCAATGTTGGTCAACTCTTCTATTGCCTTCTTGGATAGTTTTTTCATAGATCTCCAACCGACTGAATATTTTATCTTTGGCTTGAAAGGTATTTGAAATCAATCTTATTTGCCTGAATTGTATCCCCTTTATTTTGTTTTCTCAAATAATGAGATTTTGACACTTTATCTGAACATCACTTCTATTTCTACACTAGTCTGCTTTTACAAGTGTTGTATAGTTAGAATAGTATTAATTTTTTTTCATTATGAAAGGTAGTTTTAAAATATTCTAATACTTTATCTGTTATTTAACATGACAGTACAATTTGATTTTTTGTAAACTGCTTTTGATTTCTTATGATCATGTTTTCCTAATAATATATGCTAAGTGTTATCAAGTTGCAATAAAAGTTAGTTTTTATGGTATTAAATATATTTTACTTAAGTAAGTACTAATGAATGTCCTCAAATTACACACTTAACATGAAAAATTCAAAGATGAAATCTACTAGAGACATTTTACAGGGGTGGAGTGGAGAATGGGATCAAAAATGGGGGAGAGGGGGTAAGGGGTACTGAACTATGATGATGGCACATGGGTGATTTGGTGATGGGAAGCCCATGAGGATTACAACTGAGATGGAACAAGGCACAAAATGATCTAAAAATAAACTATTTTATTATAAAAAATATTTTTAATGTTTTTCTGTATTTGTGTTATGATGAGTCATCTCTTAATAACAAATTTCCCCTCCACTACCCTCTAACATTTTTCAGTGAGAGAGAGCTATTTGTTTGGGTAATAATCTTGAAATTCATTAAAAATGAGTAACTATAGCAACCTCCATGTCACAGCCCACTCACTTCAGCAAAAGTAATAATGGTAAAATGTGTCAAGTTAAAGCAAAGGAAAAAAAAAACCAGACATGATATTCCATTGTTCAAATTTTGAGCTAGTGTGAAGCCAAATGATCACTTCACATTCTCTTGACCCCACTGCCCCATTTTCTTTTTAATCAGATTTGTTGTGGATTTTTTCCCCCTCCCTTTTGTTACCATATATTTTTAGAATCTCCAAAATCATTTTGGCTCTATTGCTTTCTGGAAAACTAATCCAAGTACTCACACACTTTTGTTCCTTTGACCTTAAGCTAGTGTACCTTATTAACCAAACTTGGTGTCTCTTCTGCTTTATTTGAAAGGAAGAAACTGCTAATGCTCTAAAAAAGGATAATTATAAAACTTGATCCTCCAAACCAATCCATTTCTCATCCTTTCAAACAACCAAGCATACCAACAGTCGATGGTTTCTGTCTTTTTCAAGATTCAATTGCTTTCCCATCTTGTTGAAGGATTCTGAATTTTAGCCTCCTAGTTTATTTCAACAGTCCTATATTTCTAAAACAATCCACAGATCCCTAAGTGAATCTTCACACATGACCAATGAAGTCCTTCATACTATGAAACATTAGAAAAGATACATTGTGGGTATATGTGTCCATTATATTAATACTTCCAGATTCCCTGAGGTTGATCACCCATTTTTTAAGATAATATTAGATTCAATTAAGACTATCTGGAGCCAGATGGGAATTATCTATTTTATCTTCTAACCATATATTTCCTCATGCTCAGGTCCATTTGTGTTCAAGCTCAAGCTAATATATAAAAAACCACCACAGATCATTTACAGTATTTAGCTAGAAAACCACTGGTGAAGTTAAATTAAGGATCAGAAGTGCCACCTCCTAATACATGTAGGTTATCTCTTGTTCCACTTGCAGGTGTATTGTTATCTGGGACACCATTTTCCTGCAGGCTGAGAAGCTCTCAGGAAAAACTTTTTTCCCCTCTTTAATTGTGTTTTACCCTAGAGGACACTGCCCTTTGTACCTGAGGTACTATCATTACATAGTCATTCTGTAGGTTTAGAAGTTTTCTATCAAAATGCAAATTTCCCTCAAAGGAGTAAGTGAATGGACATCTAAGAGGCTATTTATTAAGAGAAATTTTTAATAAACTTTCAGCTTGGGGATTCCATTACCTATAAGAGTATTTTGATGCAGATTTGAAACCAGAGGCTCACAAAGAATGGCAGAGTATTCTCTAGGGCTAGGGCAGAAAGGCAAGGAACAGGACCTGGAGCAAAATAGAGGAAGATCTAAAGGCTCAGTAATTGCATTCTGAATCAAATAGCATTAATGAGTCATCTGTCATCTGAAAATGCTCTTCTCACCCATGCTGGGAGGTAAGTGCAGTTTGGTAGAAAAATAAGAAGAATTTCATTCAAAAGACCTGAACTTAAGGCACTCACTTGAAAAGCAGTGCATTGTAATGCAGAGCTCAAAGTCTTGATGTTTGATGCCAGGCTTCATAGTCACCAGCCTTATGGCTTTGGACCAAACTGTTTCACCTTGCTGACCTGCCACAAGGTAGAGGCACATTCATGCTTACCTCATGTTATTGTTTAAAAGACTGAATCCAATGAAACATATGTTAAGTGCTGGAAAAAATGTTCATTATAATTGTTATTACTCCTATACTCTCTAACATATACGGAGTCCAAATATTAGAGGAACAACAAGAAGCAAATTCTGAACAAGTGAATGTTGCCCTGAACAAACCCCTACCTCTGATGTCCTTATGGAATCCACCCTTTCTCCATTGCTGCAAGATTTTGGGTTCTGAGAATTATAACCCACAGCATGCCATGCACTTGACTCCTTGAGTGGGCTTTGCTGGCAACTCAGAGTGGAGTGAAGTGTCCATGCTTGGCTTAAAACCTGAAGATAGGAGTGTTTTCACTCTCTTACTTTCCAGCGTTGACTTTCACCCTAGTGTCCTTGCTCAGATGAGATGGTGTTACTGGTAGAAAACGTTGACTGAAAACAATGGGACTAGACCATTGAAATAAGAAATCAAACACTGTACAAAAATTAACAGCAATGTAGAAACATAGAATAATTACTTTCTATCTCTCTTCTTCTACGTCCCAATCCTTCTCCTTCTCCCCATTCCCCTTGTAAATAATTTAAAAATATTTGTCTCTACATGTCTATTATTTGGGTCTTGTCCTGAGTTCTCCAGTATTCAGGTGAGAATTTATATCCAGGTCACCCCTATTTTCTCCTAACACAAACGACACTATAAGGCACTATTCTAAACATTTTGTCTGAAATTATTCATGTAAGCCTCCTCCTCCTCAACACAACAAGATATGTTCTTTCAAAACCCCTATGAAACTCAGTCACAGAAATACTGAGCAACTTGCCCAAGATTTTCCATTTAACGAGTAGTAATAGTAGTTGGGATTTGACATAAGAGGCAGCACTCTTAGCTGTATGTGCTGACTTGCTGTTGTTTATCTTAGTTATTGTCATATTAATATTGATACTAAAGGATATATATATATATTTTAAAGGATATATTTTTGAGGACTTTAAGATCTTCAAAAAATCTCAATAACTCAGTTTCTTCAAAACAATATTTAGGATAAAAGCAATTATCCTCATTGGTTTGTTACAAGACTAATAAAATATTGTGCTGTAAGCATAATGTAAACTTTTCTGGAGTCCCTGACCGTAGTTGGCTAGGCAACCTTACAAGTCATTTTCACAGATGTGACTCTGTATGCAAAAATCTACTATCTTTAAATATAAAGTCTTTTTGGATTAAAAAAAAAATGACTTAACAATGGGTGCCTAGTCTTAGCACACATTCTTCAGAGGGGAGAAGACTGTATCCTTCCTATCAAGAATAGCTAAGTTCTTGGTATCAGTGACTCACTGTTTCTAGCTATATAACTATTCAAAGTTGTGTTTATTGGAACACTTCTCACTGAGTAAAATGTTTTGGTCAGCTTCCCTGGTTCAAATCCTCACACTGATTATCTACTAAGCTCTTTGTCTACCTGTTTCTGGTACTTACCATTTCATTGAACAATAATTTCTAAGACAATAATTTCTCAATTTTCACACAATGTGTAATACAGAGGTCTTGAGTTGATATTGCTAATAATAAGTCTCTGCTTTTATAAGAAGTTTCTAGGTGACCTTGATGCTACTGGTCCAGGATCACACTCTGAGTGGCAAGGTGCTGTGTAACTCCTAGGAAATTCTGTTTCCTTTAGATGGTTTGTATCTTGGTATTTTACTATGTTATATTTCCCTTTTCTTAGCAAGTGGGGTTTGATAGTCTTGAAAAATTAAGCAGACTATTCTTCTGTTCTTATTCTCTTAAAGAATAAAAGAAGTCCTCTTTATGTACCTTCACATGAGAAAAACCCATAATCCTATAGAGTCACTCTCAGTTGCTTAGGACAAAAGAAATAAAGCTTTGCCACAATGCCCCTTGGAAATGGCAGCAGGCTAGCTCAGAACCATATTCTATCCACAGCTGAATCCTCTCCATTCCGAGCCTCAAGCTTTCTGCTATAAGGACTATGGAGTAGAGGGGTGTGATTATTCTATCTTTGGATACAAAAGCTCCAGCACAGGGCAGAGGGGATTACCTGATTATTTATTGTATCATGAGAGAAAAACAAAACTATCTTGGCTAAAAAAGTGAAATACATTTCACTGCTTCTGGGGCCTCAGAAGTCTGAATATCATATTTCTTTTTCTTTAAAACAAATGTAAGAACAAACCAAAAAGTTTTATCAATTCAATCTCACAGGAAAATTTTTCTTGACCTTAGGCTAGTAATTCCCCCAAAAATGATTTGTGAAACTTCTTATGATCCATAAAAACAAATATAAAACTTATCACCATGAGATTTCTTCATACACAGTTTTGTTTTTTTTTTTTTTAACCAAATAGAACCTCTACTATTTAGAGAGTTTTTTCATCTTGCCAATTTTTTTTTTTTTTGGTGGGGTGATAGAATATGTTACAGTGATTATTAAAAAGAAAATTATTAGAGGAAAAACAATGAATAAACTCTGGACCAGTGGGGAAGATACTAGAAAAGAGGGAGCTTTCCCGACTCTACCCCCATTTTCACACCCCATATCTCAGGCACTGAGAGCATTGCAACTCCCAGCATGCCTTGGACCTGGCTTCCTGAAAGGGGTGTTGCTGGGAACGAAGAGCAGACCTGCAGGACCGTGTTAGATTCAAAAGACTGAGCAAGTGAGTACCTGCTCTTTCTATTTTGGCTAGTGCCATCTATGGGCAATATAGACTGCATTTGCCACAGGCTGTCCTATCACCACCACCACCACGACTCCCTTTTCAAAGTAAGTAAACCCTTATCACTTTTCTCTGTATCCTGCTCTCTTAAGTACACAGGCAAGGAATCACCAAATGTATAATTCCCTTTATTCCAGGTTTGCCCTGTATCAAAGCAATAGGCACAAAATGGGGTCATCCATGATAACCCCACCAAGACTTAATAGCTAACCAAACTGCAGTTCAGCCTCTCAACCTGGAAATTCAGTCATCCAGTAGTGAAGTCATTTGCCTAATAGGACAAGGGGATATGGCTTGAAATAATCTTTTATTTATTTATTTAGTAGAGATTTTATTTATTTACTCATACAAAACTGAGGTACAAGATGGGGTGGGTGAGAGGATTCACCAGAAAGAGTGGGGAGCAGAACAGGCAGATCGACGAAGTACACTGCTGAGGGGAGCAGCGGGCGGGTCAGGAGAGGTCTGCTGCGCCATTTGGGTCACCTCCGGGACAGGCGGGGATCGAACTCATGAGGAAGTGGCTTAAGCTTCTTAGTGCAGTGGTTTAACCTGCTGCACCACCAGGGAGGGCCGCAATAATCTTTTATTTTGCAAGTGATCTCGTCCACTCTCTTTCTGTTTATAAAAACCTTCCATTTTGTAAAATATTTTGCAGAGCCTTTCTGCTTGCTAGATGGAATGCTGTCAGACTCTATGACTAATTTGGTAAAGTCAATTAAATCTTTGCAGTTTACATGGCTGGGGCCTCCTTGGGGGCACAAGGGGTTAAGTCAGCACTATGAAGCAATCCTCAGACACTGCAGCATGAGTTCGATCCCTGGCCAGGATGCTGACCACAAAGAGCTGCAGACCTCTCCTGTCTCCTCCGCTGTTCCCCCTCAGCAGCGTATTTGAGTACATCTGCCTGTTCTGTCCCCCCCACGCCCCTCGTATCTGGGGAAGCCCCACCTGGGGCCCACACCTCGGCTCTTGTATGCATAAAAAAAAAAATCTTACAAAAAATAAAAATAAAGTTTACTTGGTCGGATCTTTGTTATTTAATATGATGAATACTTGGCATTTTCAGTCCCTCCAGGACAGCTGACTTAGAAAAGAAAGAAATGCTGCATTTTCAGCCCCTTGAAACTTGCAGTGTCTACTGTGCCCATGTGATTGCTCTGATACCCATTTGCTCATTCTCACCACAATGCTTGAAAGTGTCTAAAGGAGAAACATGGCCAGGAAGATGTGAGAAGATGTTATGAGAGACTAACCTAACTGCCTGTGGGCTTGCCCTCGCTCATGCAAATGAATAAAGGTGGAATTGATGTGTGAATGATTTTTCTAATTTTCAAAAGAGAAGCATGGTATAATGCTGCTTATATTGTCAAAAAGTTAAAGTATATAGAAGTGTGTTATTATTGAAAGGGGACAGTGTTTTCATATAACTAGTTGATAACTCAATATTAAAACAGTGACCTCATGATGATAGTGTTCAAAGTACATAACTAGACTGGTGTTCATGCTCACAGGGGTGATTTTACAGATAAATGCACATTATGTTAATGTTCAACTCTGACATTTTGAAGAACAACTTCCAAATGGTGTGTGAGGCTTGTTTCATCTTTAGATTAATGTGTGATATGGAAGGGGGGGCACAGAAATGCCTTTCAAGTGTGAAAATCAGCATCTTTCCCTGGAATGCAGTGTGCTACCATACTGTATGAACAAAAGTTTGTTGTAATATATAAGTTATAATTAAAATGATAGGACTTTAAGAATGGACAAATACACTCAAAAGGTTTGAATAACATTGAAAGTAGATAAACATCATTCTTGACAACTGAATAGAACAGAACAGAAATAGGCAGAAGGCTTGTTTCCTTAACAAAGGGATACATTTTATAGTCAAAAGAAGATATTTAGCAAAATATTTTTGAGGTTTCCATATAAGCAGTTGAAATCCCTTTGAAATAATTTTTTAATGCTAACTGTGTTTACCGTGAATATGTTTTACTGCTACCTGCTCATGCAGAATCATCCTTATAAAATAACTGTTTTAAAATAATGGCACAGGCACCTAGGAATAGAGTCCATATTTTGGAAAAGAATATTAGTCGAGGAAATACATTCTGTGTGAAACAGTGACATGAATATGGGTGATGAGATGCACTGCTAGACTTTCCCTGGAAAAGCAAAGTATTTCACTGGCCCCCCAAACTTAAGGAATGCTTGGAAATTAAATCTCAGGTAATCCATTTTTAGGATGTGTGTTGTATACAATCAGTGTATTGTATACAATGCAGTGTAGTATGTCTATGTCAAATAACACTTCCAGTAAAAAGTTTTTTGCTGTTTATCTGACATTCACATTTAATTGGTCCTCTGTGTTTTATCTGCCAGTCCTATTGAGAGGGCCATTTCAGGTTAGAGTTATGAGGTAGAGGAGTTAATAGCAGTGTGGTCCAGCAGCAGCCATGCTGGTGACAATAGTGGTAGAAAAATGAAACTACATGTATTTCCTTATGTCCTGTATTCCATAGCATACTTAATAATCCCAATAGTCATCTGAGTTAAGGACTTTAGAAATGAAGAAATTATTATAGTTCCTGGCACACATAATCGCCAATATCTCTTAACCTTTTCTGTTGTTTTTAACAGTTTCTTCTCACATAACTGACTTTCTGAGACTCAACCTTATTTGAGAAAAGATGTTTGAACCATGGCTGTCTGGAGTGCAAGATTTTAGACACTTTGCTCTACTGTTTTAGATGTGAATTTCCCCTTTGAACAGCTGACGTGACCCAGGTGGCTGAATCATGGTGTACCCACCATTTCCACTGTTAGGGCTCCTGTTTACATAGCTCTGGTTGGCAAAAGGAAGCTTTAAACTCAGAATCAAGAATACCACACAGCTAGGAGCATAGATGCCCGAGATGAGATTATGGAGCTTTGGGAATGACGGGTATCCACAAACATGAGAATTGCGGTTGGAAACTGAAAACAACTTGACCGTGTTACAGAGGTAGTAATGTCTGCTAAGTGCTAAAATCCAGGTCTCCTCTGATTCCCAACAGTGGTCAAGCATAAGATCATCATCTTCATTTCAGTTTTTCCTTCTTACATGCTGAGTAAACTCATTAATAGACATGTCAATACCAACTAGCTCTTTGCAGTAAGCATATTCATCAATGCTAGCAGAATTCAATGCTAACATCATCTATTACATACTTCTTCAATTAAACTTATCTAAATCACTAAGGCTATGATTAATTTGGCAAATTCTTTTCTAAATCTACATTTATTATGAATTTTTCTTCAGTGCCATCCTAATAATACAATTTTGACTAGATCACATTTAGAGAAACATTTATTATTAATTCAATGTCTGAATAAAAAGATTTCATAAATAATAACTCAGACATGAGTTTTTAATAACTACTGTCTTAAGGCTTACAACCTGCTCCAGCTATCAGATTCATAAAATAGTAGAAGTGAGAAAGTGAAAATAGATTGGAAATCATTCTTATATTCTATCTATTCACCCAATTTCATCATTTAGTCAATGAAATCAAAGGAAAAGTACAATAACAGTTTCACTAAGACTTGTTAAAGTACCAGAAATAGCTAACATTGTTTTTAAGAAAAACAATTAAGATGGAGCTAAAAATTGACTTATTTAAAATTGACTTATAAATATTTAATCCCAGTATTGCTAATAGTGGGTGATTTGGGTAAACCATCAATGAATTTGAAGAGAAAACAAGACAATTCTTTTATTGCTGGCACATTATCACTGTCAAAGGGTTCACTTTCCAGTTTCAAAGTCACTCAGGATTTGATTAAAACTGATTGCTATGCTGTTCATTGATGCTCCATTGTTATTCCTAGTGAATGTATTTAATATTAAGGTAATATAATAATGTAATCTGAAAAGGAGCAGTTCCAGGTCTCTGGTCCACTTAATGAAGGGTGAGTTGAGTGGGAAAAGAAGGCAAAAAGAACTTGGAAGAGAAGACTTGGAAAAGGCACTTGAAGTAGAAAGACATGTAGAGAAGATATGTCTGCCTCTTGGCCTGTGGCTTGTACCAGGGACTTGCGTGATGTGGAAGAAGACAGTTTGAAAACCTGTGGGTGGAAGACCTGTGGGGAGGCTGACATTGGTAGCCGTTATCTTCACTTGTACTTAAGTTTCTCCTTTCATCCAGACTTGCCTGACTCCTTTTGCCCCTTTCCTATGGGTCCACGCCAAAAGGTGCCTTAGACTTGTGGCAAGCTTTTGGGCTGCTGTGGCTCTGTTTTGGCTAGACACTTATCCACAAAGGGTAAGTAACTGGCCATTTCATTGGGTGTTAATCCTTTCTTCTCTTTTCTTTCTATTGCACACTAATTCTTTTTTTAATTTATTTGATATGTTTTTTAATCATTCCTCATTTTTATGTAATGTGTACTTTGTCATCTTGAGTATAATCCCCATGAAATTCCCACCACCAACTCACCTATTACTATCACCATAGACACTTGTGCTCTTCTCACTCCTGTTTTTCTAATCCTACTCTCTCCTTCCCCACTGCAGACTCTGTGGTTTATAGTTGCCTGTTGATTTTGATTTGTACTTTATTACAATTGTTCCCCACACATGCTTTCTCCCCACTTAATCCCTAGTTTAGGTCCTCTACATTCCTCCTATAAGTGAAACCATCCAGTATTTTTCTTTTTCTTTCTTGCTTATCTCACTGAACATGATTCCTTCCAGCTCCATCCATGTTTCTGCAAATGGCATGAGTTTATCTTTTTGATTGCTGAGTAATATTCCATCATGTACATATACCACTTCTTCTTGATCCAATCGTGTTTTGGGGCATTTGAATTGTTTCCATAGTTTACTTAATGTAACTATTTCCTATTGAAATTCTTATGCACTAGAGTGTGCTTTATGTGTCTGATGGCAGAATTCATTTAGAGCACGCAAGTTTGGGTATATTTTAGTGTAATTAGTGGTAGGGAGGACAAGTTTAAAACAAGACTGAACATATCCATTTTAGATATTGATTGCATTTAAGAAATAAATATTAGAAAATTAAATTTCTTACCACATAATGACTATTTATTCACATTATAAAATGAAAGATGCTGAGGAGCTAATAGGTGTCAATTTTAGGTCTCATTTTTAATAGGTTGGGACTTGTGACATTAATTATCCATCTTAATGTAAAAAAATCTTAATAATAAAGCAAACTAAAATTTTAATTGATCTTTTTTTAAAGCCCAGTTTTGTGACTTATTACAAATATTAAGTTTTATAAACCCTTCTTTTCTTTAACATATGTATAAAGTCTTAGTAGTTGTAAGAGAGGCTGGCACTTTTTGAATGATGATGACCCATGAGTGAGTGTGTCATCTTTGGCTGACAATTCTTCTACTTTAAGTAGTTGAGTATATTGATGGATTATAGCAATTTTCAAAGAATATTGAATAGTGGCAAATTTTTAACACTGCCTTTGAACCCAGAGAAATGTTTATAAGAACACTGAAATAATTTTGGCAACTCCTTTATCCAAGTTTATCTCTGCTTTTGTGTGTAGATATCCCAACATACATTTGGCAACTCCTTTATCCAAGTTTATCTCTGCTTTTGTGTGTAGATATCCCAACATACATTAGTATGACATGCTTACTGGGAAGGATTGATTGAAACATGTAGCATCAAAATGAAAAATGTCAAGATGGGTTCTAAATAGAATATTCTTACTATTTGTGTTGGGAACTGTAAAGAGAATTGTGTCTAACTACTCGGACATGGTTTTGGAATTTTGTTTGTCAAATAATTTCATTATACAGCTGAAAGGGATAACTAATGGATTAAGAAACAGGAGGTCTATCAGAAAGGGTATGGTGGGGACTTTCAGTCCCAGAGCTACAGTTTACTGGATGTATTCCCCTAGCCATTCTGGATTCCACTTCACCCATATGTGGTTAAGATTATATTACTTATCACACATGATAATAAAATGGCATTATGAACATCAGCTGGCTGAATGACAGGAACACATATCAATAAGGAATAATAATGCTCAAACACTGAGTACTTTCGTATGTAATATAGTGACCTCTATTCTTTCACTCCTATGTAAAAATGATTCCATTCATTTCAAGAACTGAAAACCAAAGAGGTTTTTAATCAAGATTGAATATGACAAAAATAACAGAAATTAACCTAAAGTTCACTTGTTTCTCAAAAGAACTTCAAAGACCAGAAGCTATGACTTAGTAACACATGTGGAAAGTACCTACAATCCTTAATATCCATGACTTAAACATGCTGTGATATGGGTACCTCAAAACAGCTGAGTTGTGGGTTGGTTTTAATAGAAGTAGAATGGTAAAGGCAAAGAAGATGGGTTGCCTTTTACTCTAATCAAAAGGGAGCTGGTATTCTTTTTTAGGGACTGAAATGACATACAACATTAAGACTAAAGAGAGTGATGACTGATGCAAAATGCCACTTGTAAAATGACTGAAGAATCTGAAGATAAAAAAAAATATTATGATGTCCTTAAAAAACTGACAGATTGTCCCATGAAGTAAGACTGTTCTGTGTTAGAGTATTAATAGAGTTTCTTGAAAATACTTTCAGAAATTAGAAAGTGGCAGAGCATTGGCTGGATGAGCCTATGCCATGATGTTGTATGGGTGAACTAATCTGTAATACTCTTTCCCCAGGCCATGAAATGCTTTTTTTCACTGCTTTGCACATTCAACATACCATTTTCATGTTTGTTTGTTTGTTTTTTTAAATGATGCTTGGGACTTATTGGTCTTTTAGAAAATTTTAGTGTGTTTCAGCTTTTCTGGAATTCGATCAAATTCTTCAGTTACATTTTCAAAACCTCCCCTGCTTTACTTCCTAAACACTGCTAAGATGTATACAGACTAGGTTTTCTTACTTGAACTTCCAGGTTTCAGATCTAGCTTCTTTCTTACATTTCCTTACAGTATTGGTAATGTATTGCAGGACTCTATTCTTAATTAATTTCAGTTCAGTCATTTTACCTTTTAAGGGTTTCTTAAACTGGTAAGACAGGCTTCAATTGGAAGAGTTTATGTGACTTTCCACTTCTTGAGGACATGAAAGGCTGATTAAATAAAAACTTTATATATTACTCATGTATATAATGGATAGACATAGAATGTGTTTTTGTGAGATTTAATAATCTCCTGCCTTGGAAATAACGTATGGACTATATTATATATAGATATTTGTCTCAACTTACTTGAAAATCTCATATACAAAGTTAGGGCCACTTGAAGTAACTTAAGATAACATATTCGTTGGTATCTCTAAGACACTGAATCATTGCTTCAAGAAATTTGAATTTTTTTCCAATTAAAATCTTATTTCACATTTTGCATTTTTGAAATGCAAGTGACTATATTATTCATGCCTAATGTTAAAAAAAAATCCAAGAATATTTTTGGTATATTTAGCAGACTTTAAGAGTATATTTAATTTATTGCATATCTTCCTTTACAACATTAAGAGTTCATAGAGTTATTAAACATACAAATATTATCACTTTTGTATGTTTCTTTGTTCGTTTGTAAAGTAAGAAACATGCAGTGCTGATATATGGATTTCTTCTAAGTTTCTATAATGCTAAAAAAAAATGGTTATCAATTCATGCCTGCAGTCAACATTTTTGCTTGAATAAAATGAAGCTGGTTTAAAACTATTAAGCATTCTGAAATACCCAGAGGGTGTGGTTTTCTTTTCATTTCTTAGGTGAAATGCTGGATTTTGGCATCTATCCAGGCATATTTAAAAAATGCAATTTAAATTTTAGTAGTTATTTCCCTGAACTTATTTTGACAAAAATATTTTATCTCTGCATTTTTATAGGACGATTTAGGTGGTGGTGTTACCTAAATCAAAGGATGAGAATTAAGAATTATACATATGCAATATAGTATAGAATTTTAAGGTACAGGTAAAATCAGAGATAAAAACAACTTGAGAAAAACTGCTACTCCCTGATAATTGTATGAGGACAAAAAACTTTTCTCTAAAGAAATTCCATTGGTATAATCAGACTTTTCTTCTGACTCTTTCCTTTGGGGAAGCTATTTTACAAGTGTTTAAAATACTTAAGAAAAACATTTAGAAATATAATTATGGTGCTTGACAGAGGATGATTTACAAGCTTATTCTTATAGTCCATTTTTCTTTTATATATATGTTCACTAGATAGCATTCTTTCATTCACAAGTGCTAAGAATCTAATTTACAATGACAATATTACTTTGTCTAGTCTAGGTATATCCTTGAATTCAAGGGAGGTGAAAAATTCTGCTAGCATATGGTTTCTCTAATCATCTTTCTTACCCAACTCCTCGACGCCATCTTATTGGCTAGGGTCATTAATTCAGACTCATATATCATACAACTTGCCAGGATTTTCTTTTAGGAAATCACTTAAGATGTTCAGTTTTCAACAATCCTACATTGCTATTCAGAATTTTCTATGTAACAACAACAACAACAAAAAAGAGAGAGAGAGAGAGAGGAAAGCAGATATGGATATAATTGAAGTCAATGGTCACAAATACTTATCAGGGAGATAATTTTTATGCCTTAAGGAGACTCTGATATTCTCTGTGAAAGAGTGCATGAACAGCCACGGCCTTTGTTGGTATGCAATTTGTCCCTGCCCAGAGCAAGTCACCAGAAGAGAATGTGACCCTTGGTCAGAAGAGCACAAGCGAGCTTACTGTTAATATGAAAAGACACCCTTGCAAAAAACAAAGACGGGGACCAAAACCTTGTCAGTGAGATGTAAATGAATCCTGCTGACAGAAAACTCTTTTCTGCATCCAGGAGCCACAGTCATCATGGGAGGCCCTGTGAATGGCTGCCTGTCAAAGCTGGCAGAGCCAGGGCTTCCCTTCATGGTTTATGTAGCATAAGAAGAGGCGGTGGTGAGGAACATAATAGTGCACCAGAGGCAGTGAGCGCTGAGTCCTGTGGAGAGGTTAGAAATTGTGAGAGACCAGTGAGGTGTGTTTTTTTCAGGTTTCTCTCTCTTTCTCTCATAGTCTTTAGTATTTGCACTTGCAGAAGGCTTCTAATTGAGACACAGAGATGATATAAGCCAATGAAAATTGACACATTTTCCTATTTTAACAGAGTTAGGCCTCCTTTAGTGATTTGCTAGCTTCCTACATGGGTGTGAGGAAGCATTTTCCATTGTCATTTAAAGCCACTGCCAAGTCTATGAAACTTCCTTGGAGTTCTGATTCTCATTGACTTGAACATTAGGCCTAATAAGCTCTGGAACTTTCCAAATATTTTTAAAACTGAGAGAAGCTCTCATTACTGGGCTGTCTCTCCCAGGTGGTGTGAGAAAGTCTGCTGTTTGGAAAAGCTGACGATGGTCATTGGAAGGTGTTCTTAACACACGAGCTCATGTCTGTGGGAACTAGGCCAAGGAGAAACCACCCGGCTTCAGGCTGAGCAAGGGATAGCCTGAGCTTATCCATGTGGGCACTTTTTCCTCTCTCAGATACTTTTTTGGAGACAGAAGTTTCCTGGAACATAAAAAAAAAAGTGTTTAACATTTTGTAGTTAAAAGAAATAAATATTGCTATTATGGAATGTACTTTTATGCCAAGTGGCTGTTAAAAATGTGCATGTCAAGATTTGAGAACAATAATATTGCTGATTCAGCTGCATGGATTTTGGCAAATCTATTTTCTTCACCTCTGCTGTCTCATACACAGCATTTACAAGACTATAGCAGTGTTCCTGAAATCTCTTTCTCTTTATAATAAAGTTTCCTCATGGATATCCTACTGCTGTTCAAATGCACCTTCCCTCCTCCTCAGAAGGCTTCTCCCACTACTTCTGAGGCACCAGTTCTGATTCTACTTCTCACCTCTGTTGTTGGCAGATCTGCTTGGAAGAACCACCTTGTGTTCTGTTTCTTATTTATACCATAAAAAAATTAATTTAAAGATAAATTGCCCAAGCAGGCAAGTCAATTCCAGCTGTGATTAGAGCAGCATTTGGCATTGTGGCATCTTCAAGGGGGGCACTTATAGGACTTCACGATCATTAATTTAAAGAAACTAGAAAACTAAGGTCCAGCCAAGGGCATGGAAAGGAAAGTGGAGGCATTGCAAGAAGTTAAGAAGGGATCTTGGATAAAACTAATAGTGTCCTAAATTTGAATTACATTTACTCTATAATTTTGTAAATAGTGGGACTCATCTCAGCTGTTTATCACTATCTGATAAAATTAGGAGAGACAGTATGAAAGCTAATAGCTTGGGCCTACAGATGTTACATTTTATGTTTGATATTTAAAAACATGACAATGGAAAATACTTGGTACATACAGTAACACAAGTCAATTGAATTTTTGTTTCTGGAAGGATCAGGTATCCAAGTTGATGTCTGACTGTTCTGTACTTTACAGTCCAACTATACAAGGTTTTTTTCGGGGGGAGGAGAGGAGAGTTTAACCTAACCCTAAATGGGAAGATTTGTGTTTCTGGCATAATTATACTGACATGATTTCTATGTGATATTCTTCTTTAGACTTTTTGAGACAAGTTAGCTTCTCTGAACCTCAGTGTTCTCATCTATGAAAAGGAGAGCTGTACCTGCCTCTCAGGGTTATTGAAAGACATTTAATAATGTAGGTAAGAGATACTTACTAGACATTTGCTCTGGCAGTTGATAGTGATTTTTTCTATTGTTATGATTTTGGGATAGGCCTAACATTATTTTGTGCTCCTTGACATGTGAACCAGGAGATCTTCAAATTGTCCACCACAAGTTCTTCTCATCACACGGCTTCCATGAAGAAAGCAAGGTCCTCATAGGGAAAAACAATCAGGATGGAAAGCTAACATCTACTATGTACCCAACAAATGCTATGTGCTTATCTGCTTGTCCTAGTGAGTTAGATTTTCCCTGAAAAATATAATGGTATTTCCACGTACTGAGATCTCACAGTGTTTTACTTAGCACTTATGTCGGGGAAAAAAAAAAGACAATGTGTTTCATTTAAGGTTCTTAATTTAAGCTTCGTGGCTACTGTAAGGAAGGTGACATAAATGCAGGCTGTAAGTATGTAAATATTTCTAGAGTGGACGTCATTCAGAGCTAAAATGGTAAATAAGATGTGGTTTCTGCCCTCCCTAACAGATCTTTCAAGGAAAATTGAGAAAACAGATAAGCATTCTTTTAAATCACTTAATATATAGAAAGACCATTGTAGGTGCTACATTTTGATAAAATGTGATACATTAAAGTTGAGATCAGTTAATTACAGAACTTCTGAGAGGGAAAAGATCTTAGCGATGATTTTCGGTCGCTTCCATGCTTCCTGCTACCTCAGGATAGGATCCCTTCCCTCAGGATAGGATCCCTACCTCAGGATAGGATCCCTTCCCTCAGGATAGGATCCCTATCTGAGGATAGGATCCCTGTCTCCTGTCTGCTTGCCTCTCTGTTGCACCTCACTTCTGTCCCTGCTCTGATCATCCTTACTCTGATGATTTCTAGTCATCAACATTCACCACTACCTAACCATCTGTGGGTCTGTTCCTCTTTGAGAAAACAGAAAACAAAAAAACTAAAGACACAGTATGGACTTTAGTCTTTCTCGCTGAACAACAAGCTCTCCAAGAACAGAAATGGGGTGCCACCATCTTTGGTGCTTCCATAGTGGCTATGGAGGTGACACTTCAGAGACTAGCTCTGTTAATCATAAATATAAGGCTAATCATAAAGGCTAATCATAAACAATGTGAGGGATATGAACCCACTGTCAGAAGATGAATACATGTTCAGTATTAGAAATTAGAGTCTTATAAAGCAGGAAAGTTGAGAGTATTTACTATCTCTGGTGGTGGATCACTGACTGTAGCATAGGGATGAATGGAGTCCAGCTTTAAAAGACATAACTAGATTTAAGACAACTCTAAAACAATAAGGAATACAGGCATCTTCCTTTGAAGGAATTTGGTCTCATTTACCTTTATATCCTCCTTGACCCCTTCTACACATTCAAAGGTTAGGTAGGAATTATTGGAGAACTTGCAGTAAAGACATTGAATATAACTTAGAAGAATCAGATAGAATAAGAACAAGACTATGAGTTTCAAAGGTAGCAGGGTAATGAGTATAACTAGGAAAAGCTCTGAGGTAAGGTTACCAAAGCAACATAGTTCGATTATATGCCAAGGAAGAGGTCAATACAAAGCATATGGAATTGTTCAAAGGCATCTAGACATCCTTTGAGACAGATGTTTGAAAACTAATAATCTCTTCAATTATAGCAAGGCAAACAAAGATTGACAATATTTTACTTCTAACATCATTCAAAGGGATATGAATTTCAATGAAGTGACATTTTGCCAGAACACATATTGACTATATCACTTACTATTCTTTTTACTCAGTGACATGGCTTTAATGGTTTTTAAGTACTTAAGTTAGTGATATTTTTCTGAAGAAATCTGGAGACAGCCATTCTGTTAAGTGTGTGTGGGTGTGTTGTCCGTGACACCAATACATGCTAATATACAGAGATAGGCGGCTAATCGCCTTAGTTACAGTATATGAGACATACTATTGTGTACATTCCTTCAACATGAAGCATGAAGGAAACTCTCTAGATTGCTTTATTTAACTCAACTTCAAAGACAGATTTGCTTACTTCAATCCAGACATGCAGGCTGACCACAGTAAGGAACATTTAATGCAAAATAAAAGTTTAAAAAAGGCAACGATCACGCCATGTAAATATGTCTAAGAATAATATATAACACACATTCTTGAGATTTTTCTCAAAAATGATAACGATCTTAAAGTTAACCATCAACTCTGTTATGAGTACAATATTTTAGCTGTATTTATGTGCATACTGAAGATGACAGCTTTTTATGTATGGCATATTAATAAAAAGCTAAAAAATATGCTGCTTTCTAATGAGCAGAATCTAAAGAAGACACAGATGTGATTATTAAGAGTTTCTTAATAAGTTCTTTTCAGCTGGAATCTCTCTCACTGGGAACCTTGTGAATCTCTGCCTAGAGATTCACTTTGCCATCCCCTGTCAGTCTCAGACCCCTGTGGTCCTGACTGAAATGGTCCCTCTGCCTTTTGTTCAGTGAGTTTTAGAATTTCTTTAAAGGGGTGATAGTGACTTTATTAAGATGCAATATCCTCCAATTTCTTTATCCAAGTTGTAGAAAGCAGGATTTTAATGGATATTTATTACCTAAAAAAAAAAAAAAAAAAAAAAAAAGACCAGTAAAACTACGTCCACAAAGACAACAAAGAAAGAACAAGAAGGAACATGGGATTAGAGTTCTCGCCCTCATCTCTGCCATTAAGCCTGTGTGTCCCAGAGGCTTCAATAAAATATCACCACAGTTCAGTGGGATTGAAAATGACTGAGTCAGGCATGGTAAAGGCCAGTGAAAACCCAAATATTCTAAGATAATCTGGTATTTCAGGAGACGTTAGAAATACGGGTTTATGTGAAAGTTCCTGGTTTTTGAATGATCAAAAATAGATTAAATTTAACTGAAAACAAAGTGGATTAAAATTCAAAGTAAACATTTCTACAGGCTGCCTAAAGCTCTTCACAATGGAGCCCGGATAGCATTTCAAGACTCACTTTTTTGACTATTATTATCTTGAATATTATATTACCTTGATATCTCTAGAGGAAAAACTGAAGGAGATGATCACTGAGGTCCATCTATTCCAACATGGTGTACAGACCCTGGAAAGGCTCAAACTGTCCATTCTTGGCTTACAACCTACAATACGCATCCTGTATTTGTAAGAATACCTGAAAGAAGACGTGCTCTACTACTACTCACTATATAAAAAAAGATGAAGTCTTGCCATTTGCAACAACATGGATGAACCTACAGGGAATTATGCTTAATAAAATAAGTCAGACAAAGAAAGAAATATGATTTCACTTATAGGTGGTACATAAAGAATTAAAAATGAACGAACTAAATAAAATGAAAGTAAATTTTTAGACTACTCACTCCCAGAAGTCACTAAATCAAAAATAGGTCAATGTTATGAAAGGCAGAATTACTTAAACTAGTAAACATAATGTAGCATATGTAGATATGAATTACTAAGGATGCACACCTGGAGATTATATAATGTTACAATGCAATGTTAGTCCAGTAATATTTAAAAGAGAAAAGAAAAATTCACTTAATGCTAGACCTGTAGTAATAACAACTAAAGGTAAGCATCAGAAAGTGACAGACAGTGGTCTTTAACCTTAGAAAGTTATAAATACTCATGCCATGCTGATAGACGTGTGTCCATGAAATGTGTACCACTGCATGAATTTCCACAGTTCGTGTAAATGGCTCTTTTCAATACAGAGCATTTTAATAGTGCTGGGAGTTCTTTGGAAAAAAGACATAACATAAATATTTTGAGCTCATTGTTACGTTCTTATTTTAAATTACAAATTCTCAGTGGAGAATATGACACCATTTCTATATGATAAAAATACAGTGCATGAGGTCATTTTATTATGGAAAAGAAAATTTTAATTTGATTTCTGAACGAACTTTTACTACATATACACCAAGCTGGTCCTTGAGAGAACTGAGATATTATGATCACACAACTTTCTTTTTTTATCAGTTAAATGATGCTAGAGGGATTGCTATCCAATGTTCTTATCCTAATTGAGCTCCCATTATTTTTTTTTTATATAGAAGCTAATGTGATCTTAAAGAACTAAATATACTCCTATGACTTCTCCATGCAATTTCTCCCATCAATTGTCAACTAAGAGGTGAGAGAAAGGGGGTAGAACACGTGTAAAAGGGGTCAGTTGATTGGTGAAGGATAAATGCTGACTTACAGTGATGCACTGGACCTTACACAATGCTACTTCAAAAAAAACTTTTAAACACTGAATCACTGAATATGTTTTTTAGTTACTGGTATATACCTGCCACTTAAAAACAATGTGTGGGACATTATAGGCATTCAGCTAAAAATGTGTTGAGTGAGTTATTTTTTAATTCTAATGGATTAGTCTATAGGGATTAAGAATAAAAAAAAAAATCTGCCCCTAAGTGTATATTTCTAGTCTGTATGTATGCAATCCATTTCAGAGGTAGGAAAGCAACTTAAAGAAAATCTAAACATTCTGGGAAAGAACAGACAGTATCTGTGTGCTCATGAGTTTTTCTGGAACAAAAATTTAAGTTGCTTCCATGAAAGAGTTGTAGATCTTGTATTTATACTGAAATTTAAAAGACTGATGTTTCTTGGTTTCCTTCGGGGATTCTGTCTCTAAAATGTTTCTATTTATTTGTTCTGATCCCTAAGCAAATGTGTGTGGTGCCACAATCATCACAGTGTTCTAATTATAAAACATAACCCATTTTTCACTTCAAAACATTGGCCACCATCAACCTTTATCCTCAGGATAAGACATTAGATTTGTGGACTTTATCGATTTCTATTTTGCTTTGCTTTCTATTTCTTTCTCTCTCTCTCTCTTTTAATTAAACTCTATTTTTTTAGATGTGTTTTACATTTCCAGAAAAATTGAGCAAATGGTACAAAGATGTTTCCATACTTTCCTGACATACCCACCACTCCCCATTATCAATATACCCCACAGAGTGGTCCATTTGAGGAAATTAATAATCAATCATAATTGTTCTCAATTAATTAATGATCTATCAATTAACAGCTCTCAATAAGTATGAACCTACATCGACACATCATTATTCCCCTAATTCCACTATTTTGCATTAAGGTTTATTCTTGGTGCATTCTGTAAGCCTGGACATAGATCCACCATTATTGTGTCACACAGACTAATTGCACTGCCATAAAAATGCTGTGCTCCATCAACTCATCCTTCCTCACCTTTGACCATTGTCTCTGGACTGAAACGATTTGAATATTAGTAAAAGCCTTAGGAGATGTGCTGATCACTGAGGGTACATCACACATGCCCAAGGGCTTGAGGAAGGAAGTGTCACATCCATTACTGGTGCTCATCATGCAACACGACACATGTTGTGGAGTATTTGCTGGAATCTGTTTTTGCTCAAACCAGAAATCCAGGTGTCATACTAGATAATTTCTGATAATTGTGTTTGTGTTCATATATGATATGTGTCTGCATTCAGCAAATTCAGGTGATGTAATTTCAAAGAGTTGTGCTACCTGCATGCAGCCTTAACCAAGGTGCTCATAAGCTCTTGTCAGAAGTGTATAACAGATTTTCCGCCTGTCTCCCTGCCTTAAGCCTTGCACTGTCTGACCAGGGCACCCACAGCTGTGAGCCTAGGCATTGCCACCAGACAGAAGAATGGAGGGAAGACTTTAGCTATTTTCCTAGCATATTTTTTCTCAAACACCAGAATGCCTAACCTTACACTCATCACGCTCACCTATTTTTCTATAAGGCAGGAGTCTGTTAGAGAATTTGCAATACAGTTTTTCTTGTACTTTCCTCTCTAACTTTTTAAAAAAGCCTTTTGAGATAATACAATTCTTTTCTATCAGAGCAATCCTGAAACATTTATTTCTACCTCCTGCTTTTTACCTTCACTGTCAATAAATAGTAGATCTGATCCCATTTTATGAAGTCCCATAAGGCAATGTTGTTGCTTTTTATTATTTGAAAAGACAGTGTTTTAACAACAACTCTTGGGTGACCTTATTTCTTCTTATTATTTAGGGTTTTTTGAAGAGTCTTTTCTGCTCTACCATTTACAAAAGCACTATACTTGTTTTTCTTCTCTCAAGTTATATGTAAAATTTCTTATGTTGGTTTTATGGATATTATTCATAAAACAAAAATAATGTAAATGGCATGGAATGTCACATTTAGTAATAAGAAAAAATATGTAAAATTTCATAAAACCAATGTCTTTTGTATCTAGGAAATATTTCTTGCTTAAGTATACACAATTTCACATATTTGCATTTTATTTACTATTGTATATTTAGAAACTCAAAAAGCACTATACTATATTCTATTAAATCATTTCTCATTTAGCAATTAATAAGTATGCCCTCAATTTCCATGACAAATGAAAAGTCAATAAGTCGTTAATCTAGTTTTTGACAATTTGTACTGCAGTAACACGATTACTTGCATATTAAAACTGTGGTAAATGTTACAACTATTCCATTTGTACTTTCCATGTTCCAGAGCCCTCTGCAAAACTCTCTCACATCCCTTTTCTCATAAAGTCCCTTAAATTACTGTATAAATATTTTTTTATTTTATAAAGTAGGAAATAAAGAATTGGATAAACCAAATATGCTCTTGCTGTTCAGAAATCTCAAAGAACCTACCCTTTATTCTGCCATGTAAAAGGAAAAATGTGGCGCAAAGAAGTCATCATTAAAATATTTTAAATATCAGGTTAGCTATCAGAACATTTCTTCATGCATTAAGCACTTGGAGTAACTAACTCAGACCAGAAGGCAAATAGTATGACAGTTTGTCAATGAGCTTGTGATGTTTATCGGTTACCAACATCACCCACAGCGTATGAACCCACGCTCAGTACAACAATCTCTGAGTAAGGTATCCAGAAAATTAGAAATACCTGCTGCAAAACAAACTTGAAAAGTCTCTGTTCAATAAAAGTCAAACCTATTTAAAATATCACTGAAGTACAATTTTTCTTACTAACATTTCTGATAAGATTTTTATGCTTTATGCTTTTTTATTTGTTTATGTAAATTGTATCTGTTTTCCTGAGTTATAAACATGCAATTATCTTCAAGTTGAAAAATGAATCTTTTCAAAACATTGTACCATCAGATTTATTGTTATTTGAGTGAGCAAAAAAAAAATTAGTATACTATTTTTAATGAATCACATTTGGATATGTGTACAGAGTACATCTGAACATATTTACATGTCATTTGGAGTTGTGTTGTTTTTCCATAAATAATCTTACAGCTTTCAGTATTAATTACTTTAAATCTCATCTACATTGCACTAGAAATAATTGTGTTTTTAAAACTAAGCATATTTGTTGTACAAATGAGAACATTCTTGCTTTTGCCAAAATATGTAGAAATATAAGACCTTATCAAACATAACATGCTCCACTGTTTTGTGAAATGACAATTATATTTCTCACATACAGTGATGTATCCTTAAGGAGCACAATGGGGTCACCGTGCTATCATTCTTGGGGTGAATGAAGCATGGTATTGTTCAAAGCCAGGGCACTTACAGATGATGCATGAAGAACTGGCTTTGTTTTTGTCCCCAAGGTGGTAGCAAAACAATGTAGCTTCCAAATATATCTAACTGAATATAAAGTTAGACTGTATATTTCCTAACTTTAATTTTCTTATCCGAATAAATCTCAAAGCAAACATCATATAAATAGGCTTCCTTTTTCATTATTTAATCTGATTGTACTGAACTATTTTCTACTGTATTTTAGAATCCAGGATTCATTAAACCCCACTGGTAGCTTTATATTATATAGAACTCAGCTTCATTACTGGAAAAAAAATTCTTACTAATAGTATATATATTTCTCCTCTTCCCTTTTTTCGATCTGCCTCTGCTCAGGAAGACATAATGTGAATAAGTGGAAATTTTATCTTTTATCATTTTATGATCTATGACCTCAGGTAAGTCATTTGAATGATTGCCACTTTAAAATAGGATGGAATTTTTCTCCCCTGGTACTCTTATTCCCTGGAAATTCTGTGAGAATTGTCTTAATTTTAAACATAAAAATGTATTGATCTCTGTGGTATAAGGTGTATGATTTCTAAGCTCTCTTAACCTACAATGTCGGCCCTGTGTGTCTGTGGAGCACCAAGTGTTATGAAAGCTCAAGGAGAGTAAAATGAAGACTGATAGGACTCCTGCTCCAAATGGCTGGGAATATCTATCTATCTATCTATCTATCTATCTATCTATCTATCTATCTATCTATCTATCTATCTATCTATC
>NW_004567115.1:32947488-32969282 GCF_000260355.1 Condylura cristata | reverse complement strand
ATCTATCCATCTATCCATCTATCCATCTATTTATCATCTATCTATTTTTAGCAAGACAGCGTGAAAACATCCAGGATGATGTCATTTTACCCACAAAAACCATTTATCTTTCTTATAACCAACTATGTATTATCTTTTCCCTTCCATGTTTTATGTTTTAAACCATTTGGCTAAAACCTTCAAATACAGCTGTTTTCTCTTTCCTCCTGAACTTGAAGTAGAAAGAATTTAAGATCTGCAACTATATTTATTTTGCAAGCATGATGAGAGAAGCTACTGGGAGGGAGGTTGGCTTCATACCTGTACCTCAGAGGTCAGTCAGGAGATTAGCTTCTGGCGGCCATCCTTCCCTCGTTCAGGTGGCCTAGGTCTGGTGTTGCCCTGGACTTTAGCTTATAGCATTTCTCTCACTTGCAACCAACACATTTGTGTCTGATACACATATAAAAAGCTAGAGAATGCAAGTGGCAAACTGTTCACGCATGTTTAATTTTGTTATAAATACATATACTCCATTTTGAATACTCCAATTTGAATTCAAATATTTAACGTTTTGATGGGTCATCCATTTCCCTTTTCATTGATAAAGGAGATACTATACTCTTGGGAAATTTGGTTCTTGTATAAGATCACCTAGGGTAAGTTTTCACAGCATGATAGTAATAATAATAAGAAGAAGAAATAATAAGAATAAGGCATTGTGGTGAGATGGAAATCTTGGTTCTACAGCCCTTAGTAAAATCAAGTTGTTTTATTTTTTAAAAAGAAGTGTGGAATATGATCCTCTGAATAACTATGTAGGATGCCAAATAACTATGAGGACATCTTTTCTAAGAGGAGCAAAGGAGCATGAAACGAGAAAGGACTTCTTTCTTGATTCTGCAGCAATGGCCCTCAACCAGGATAGCTTGCTTCCCAGGGACATCTGGCAACATGTGAAGGTATTTTGATTATCACAACTGGGGCAAGGACAAGAGAAGGTGCCACTGGCAGCTAGTGACAGAGTAGGGATGCTGGTGAACATCCCACAGTGCCCAGGAGAGTCCCTATAGCGGAACACTATGGGTGCCCCGGTGGTGGGTGCCCTGTGGTGACTACACCTAGGAATACATCTATTTCCACAGCACTGACAAGAATGTAGCTCAATGGCATCTGCAGTAAGGAACCTTGGTGTTGTCAAAAGCAATCTCATATATTTAATTTTACATGCTGTTTTACTTTAGTTATTACAAAAATTATTGATTTGCCAAAAGAATCTTGTGGGAAGTTCTAAACACTAAAAGATCAAGGCAGCACACTGTCTATCAAAAACCAGATAAATGCACTAATAGTTAAGTTATGCAATTAAAAAATAAGTGTACATATAATATAAAAATTATATACAATTGTATACATAATGTAAAAAATAGTTCTTAAGATTAAATTCAAATATAATGTATTTCACCTTTTGATTTAACATAACAAATTTTTCAGTTTATTGCCAATGTCCAAGTTATGATCTTTATTAATAGCAATTAAAAATATCAGAAACTAGGAGACTAAATCTTTTCTTTAGGATAGAGCTTTTAGGATAACAACAGGACTTAGATGTACTCCAAAATAAAATCATCTTTATGCATTAATATCTATGGATATTTCTGAAAATTTGTTAAATAAAAAAGAATATTGCATTAATATCTATCTGAAAATTTGTTAAATAAAAAAGAATATTGTACTTTAGCATTAATTTAATTTCATTTGCATATTCTCAAATCATAAAATATTTTTCTGTAATTTTTTGTTTTTTTAAAGCAAACAGTCTTTCATATTAACAATGGAAAAATTTACTATTCTACATACAATTAGCAGTTTATCTTCCCTGTAGAAGATTATAGGTAATGAAATAAATCATTTATACTTTAGAAATCAAATCATATCAGTTATTATAGGCACAAAAAGCAATTAATTCTCTGTTGTAATAGATGAAAGCCCAAGATGTGCTAAGTTTATTGGTCACTTTATCTTGGTAGATAGGTAGACAAAAAATGTCATTTTTCAATGTTACAGATAAAAAAAAATTGCGACCAGAACATTCATTTGCTCAAGTTACCCATGGGAAAGATTTGGGAAAAGCTGGGCTGGGATAATACTTTTATTAAACATAGAAGAATACCACAAAAGAAAGATGAATGGAAGACTTAAAAACAGTTATAACTGAAAACATTGCTTTTTGAACATACTTGTTCACAAATACAATATTGTGATTATTTTCATTGATTTTACTTTGGTTTTATTGCTTTGCAGACAGAAATGAATTTGATTAGCTGAAATAGGGCTCTCGCTTTACTAGCTGGACCTGTTTGGATGCATTTATCATTTTGTAGGAAAAATTCTTTAGACAGCTTTGGAATTTCCCACTTGGTAACTCAGTGTTTAAAGACATCAGCATATCTTGTGGAATATAGGCATTAATCTAGTTCAGTCATTGTATGTCTGACATTTCCTTGAAATCCAGCATAGTAAAACTATATTAAAAGCTATATTGTTGCCTTTTGCTTATATACAATGATGTAGTGTTAATTGAGAATACTGTATATGTTTTAAGAGAATAAGTTCACATTACTATGCATGTATGTTATCACACAAACATTTGCTTATACATATATTGCTCCACCACAGTCCCTTGGACTTATCCCCATTTTGCTTCCAACATTACCCTCCCTTTTTGGAACCTCAGTTCTTAGTCAGATTTAAAAGTTGATTGATTGATTGTGTGTGTGTGTGTGTGTGTGTGTGTGTGTGGTGTTTGTCGAATATATATACACACAGGTGCCTCAAATGATCTTGTATTTTTCTTTCTATTTCTGATTTATTTCATTTAGTATAATCTTCTCCAGTACCATTAATGCAATACTAAATGACAAGATTTCTTCTTTTTTTTTCCTAAATAGATGAATACTATTCTATTGTGTACATAGTCCCATCTTGTTTAAAGAGCAGAAGTATTATGGGTCCAAACTACAAATCATACTATAAAGCAATAATAATCAAAACAGTACAATATTGGAATAAAACAGACATGCTGATCCATGGAATAGAAGTGAGAGGCCAGAGAGTTAGTTAAATTATTACAAAGGAAATGAAAACATATAATAGAAAAAAGGAAAGTTTATCAAGTAAGTAGTGCTGGAAGATTGGAATGCCACTTGCAAAAGAAACAAAACCACTGTCTCACACCATATACAAAAAATAATTCAAAATGGATCAAAGACTTTTATGTAATACTTGAAACCACAAGATACATTCAAGAAAAGCTAAGCAAAAACTCCATGAAATTGGTGTCAAGGATGTTTGGGGGGCTAGATTATAATGGCATAAAGAACAAAGCCAAAATAAACAAGTGGGGCCACATCAAATTAAGAAGCTTTTGCACAGTCAATGAAACTATCATAAAAAAAAAACAAAAATGACACCATACAAATAACAGAAAATTTTAGCACATGATATAGATGACAAGAGGTTAATATCAAGATCTACAAAGAACCCATACTACTCAACAAGGAAACTAATAATGAATAAGTATTGCGCCTGCTAAAAAAATTATCTAACAATTGTCTAATTGTAGGCCACCACTCAAAAGGATAAGGCAGGTTTCACAGGTGATGGTAAGTAATAGAATAAAGCTCATAAAGACATATAGACCACAGATTTGGGGATTCATGACTGGAGACTGAAGAATGAGAACAAGATCTGAGAACCAAAGTATGAGTCAGAATTTCCAGTCTACTAAATGATGACTATCAGCACCAACAACCTAGAGACTACCACATTTAAAACCTCTCTATCCAGAACTTCAGGAAAAAAGATTATTTGAAATCTCCCCCTGTGAATATGAGCCCTTTATTACATAGAGCTCTCTGCAAAATTGGGATGGCCATCACAGCCCTTGGGAAAAGATAAACACGAATATCAAAAAAATAGCACCCCATCAGACATAAGATAATGTCTGATGGCAATTTACAGTCTGATGGAGAAAACAGTTCACAAACCCCCTTACCTTCAATATGTAACCCTTATTCTTTACTTCAAAGGCAGGTAGATTTCTTTAGATCCAGGGTATAAACTATGGTAATAAGCTCCTTGGTAATCAACAAAATCGCTAGTCACTTATCACACCCTCAGGTCCATAGAGAATATTACTCCTTCAGTACAATGTGTGGCTGGCCTGTCCCCCATAAATACACATGTAGGGACTTTAGAAGTTTCTGGGCCTTTTATAGCAGACCTCTCCCTCCCCCATAACTTTTTTATAAGGTAGATTTTCATTTGAGACAAAGAATCAAAAATACTTAACTCTATTTTAGAGGAAATGGTTGGTTTTTAGCCTTAGAGTTCAAAGATAAATATATAATATAGTTGATTTCAAAAAAAACATACAATGCCTAGAGGGAAAATTTCAGTGTCATACCCAGAGCAAAGTTCTGTGATGAAATGTCAGAGAGTGAGATGAGGCAGAAGCTGGCAGTTCAAAGAATTGCCCTGAATATTCACCCTCAGGGAACCATTGGTTTATTTGTAATAAAAAGCTCTTCTTTTCCCCAGAAATTCAATTTATCATTTACCAATCACTGGGCTCTTCCTTCAACTGAATGGCCTAGATCAGTCCTCTGTGGGGAAGTCTGGGTACTGGCTTCATGCATGACTGGTTGCAGCCTCCAGTGTAGCAAAAGTTGCAAAAGAAGAGATGCTTCTGTGGTTGCGTCAAGTGGTGGGGTCTTTCTCCACAGAAAGTCATAAGAGCTGTTCCTATGAGTAAGACTTCATGAGATCTGCTTCTCTGCTCGATATGCTGACAAAAGTATACTTATTTTAGGATCCCTGAAACTAGAGACCATTCTCCAGACATAAGCACGTGGCAAGAAGATTCCTTTCCTTTCCTATTTTATGGATAAGTGGATGCTCTTCTAGGTAGGAGTAAAAATCATTTTGCCATTTTCCTGGCTTTTAAGGATAAGCTTATCACTATTTATGATAACAGTATTATTAGTACTTCTTATTTATCTTTATGCTCATAGAGTTAGTATGCTTCTCTTTGAATAACTTTCTGGAGTACTAGCCCATTCTCTCTTCCCAAATGTTTGGCTCCCTTGAGCTTTGAAAATGAAGAGCATGGATTAAATATCAACCAAGTTTCTCAGCCATGTAAAACTTCCCACACTCACAATTCAGAAGCCTCCCAAGCATAATTGTAAATCACAGGTACCTAAAACAGATAATTATCTTCCTAGAATTAAGTTCCTCTTGGGAAACTATTTCACTTAAATAGTTTACTGAAATGGATTTCCTCAAGGAAAATGTAGTAACATACCAATTCATTATCAACTCATTGCTTTAAACTTCAGTCTTGATTCTGAGCAGCAATAAAGCCAAAGTTTTAACACATGCCATACTAATCACAAATATTATATCACAAATTTCTGCTTTAAATTGTGGTAACTACCTATATTTTCATAAGGTCTTGATCAAAAATGAAATAAAATATTCCAACTGGATGAAATATAAATAAAAAATAACATGTTATATAAGTTCTTTTCCTAACCAAAATAGAATAATGAAGACTAGGATTTTTACCCTCTCCACATGAACAATAATAGCAACCAGAAAAAATATGTATTTCAGCAAATTTAAAACACTGGATATGATTAGGATGTGAAGAACAATGTTTTCTGAGAAATGAGAAACACAGTGGAGTGCACCATTTCTTACGCCTGCCTTAAGCCAGTTCCCAGACCACTGAGCAGAGGAGGGGAGGGGACTGCAGTGAAGCCTGGTGAACCACTGCTCGGGGTTAGTGCTCAGAGCCAGAGAAGACCAAGGCAAGTTACATTTACAGGAATGGGATACCAAATAGGACAGAATGACATAGAAAGACATTCCAGAGATTGCAGAGGGTTGCCTCAAGTTTACAACACAGAACTGTCAGCGCATGACTGTAAGGAAACTATGAGAAGCTAAGAAAAGAACCATATGAAAGGATTAGAGGAAAGAGTCAATGACAGGAACTCACACAGGGCTACTGCAGTCGACCTGAAAAGCCATCAGGATCCATCATGCCTGCCCCCTGAGTGAGGTGTCTTAGCCCTTTGCCAATCAGCTGTGACCACAGTCCGAACACAATTATTCTCCCCAAAGCAGCTGTGTTCAGGGCAAAGCCACTCAGCAGTGGGTGGGGGAGGAAGAACACTTCACAAAGAACTAGATGGGAGAGATGGAGAATATTCCATGCAGAGAAATGAATGAATGTTCAAAGTCTAGTGCTTGTAAAGACAAATCTCTTCATATTGATCTCCTTTGGTAGTAAAAGCAAAGGAAACGGAAATGTCCTTGTACAAGCCATTTACTATCATGTTTGCTGTCCTTGTGACCCCTTTTTGGGCATGCTTTTTGTCTAGAGATGATCTGTTTGGGACCTAGCTGAATAAAATACTTTCATAGAGAGAAAACATCCAGAGCCAATTCTGTGTTTGTGTACTGAGGCCAGTCAGGTCAAATCTGCACGCCTGTGCTGCACCTGGGGTGCTCCTGACATAGGAAGATGGCAAAGTAGGACAGATGGAGAGTAGGTGATGAGTAGTATAAGAAGAGAATGAAAACCACATCTTGGAAGGATGATTAAAGAAACTAGGCATGTTTAATTGGAAATGTACAAAAGTAATCACTGGGTAGTTACTGTTTGAAAATATTGAAGTGGGCTGTCAGGTAAAAAGGACCACCCTGAATAAGATGGTGATGCTGGACACAAAACTAATCAGACAGATGTCAACTCAATATCAGGAAAACCTCTAACAATCACATGAAACTGTTAAAGAAATGCGTGTGTGTGTGTGTGTGTGTGTAAAAGAGAGAGAGATTCATAAGTACCTTTTAGCTAAAAGGCCAGATTACAGGTACTGGTGTGGCAGCTGGAGGGGTAATTCTGGAATAGCTTGTGCTTTTGCCACAGAGGTAATGCAAAGGTAAGTTCCTTGGACTGATAAATATGTAGTAGTGAACTGATTAAATCAATGTCAGCGAATCAAATCAATATTAGGATAAGACGTAAATTTGGTACATAAGAAAGGTAAAGGAAAGAAACTGCTTTGTTTCCTTTCCTTCCACAATAGCAGTCAAATCTCTGTAGGGAGAAGTGAGAGATGGGGAGAGGTTAAAAAAAAAAAAAAAAAACAGGTGATAAAAATAACTAAATTCCATTTTGCAGCATTACCCTCAGGAATACAAAGGTATAGTCTGCAATCTTAAATGACATCTGCTCTGAAACAAGGGTCTTTTTTCTAGGGTAGGGGCTGACCAAGTAACTCATAATGGTATTGTGAGACTGTAACAGGGTGGTCCCTAGGAAAAAGGGAAGTTCCAGGTTCCCTGCCCCACCCAGGGGCAGGAGGGTGGAACTGAGCAGAGAAAAAGGAGAAGAGAGAAGAAGAGAAGGAAGCTGGATGGAGAGCCAGAAGGAGACCTGAGGAAGCCACATGGAGCAGCAAGCATGTGATGAAGAAACCGGGCTTGTTTCCTGACCCTGGACTGGTTAAGGCAGATGTGGGTGAGAGACCTGTAGGGAGGTGACTATGGCAGTGTTTATATTGATTTTGATTTTGTTCTTTTCCTTTCAGACTTGTCTGGCCAGTTCTGACCCTTTTCCATGGGTCCCGGCCAGAAGGTGCTTGAGTCTTGTGGCAGCTTTCAGGCCTTGCTTTGGGCCAATCCCTTTTGGGATGACTTTTGCCCACGAGGGGATGGGTAACTTCAGGTGTTTGATTTAGAAGTTATATTCTTTGTGTTCCATATTGTATATTCACTGTATTATAGTCCCTTTTCATTAAAGTTTTATATATGTTTTGTCTTCTTGCTGCAGATGGCAGAACCCACTTAGAGCAGGCAGGATTTTGGGGCTTCAGGGGTGTCCCTCTCCCCCTGTTCTGGAACAAATTTGTGGTGCCCTATAACAAGACCATTTATTTACATGACAATATGTTTTGCATGAGCATTTCCCATTACATGAGCATCTATCCAAACAATACCTCAAATCATTTTGAACAGAGAAGGACAAAGGAGAGCACAGAGGTGGGAGCATGAAAACACATTTGTGTGCTCAGTTATGAAGATGCCTATTTACCCAAGTGAGCCATTTAGGAACCAAAGGGGCTCTGCCACATCAACCCAACCCTTTCCCTTAACTCTAACAATGTGGTTCTTGCCCCCTATCCCCATCACTTACTATGAAATTCATTTATTTAGAACTGAGTTTGTTTCCACAGAATTTTAGCCTGCAACTACTGAAATCACATATGATAGTTAGATCTTTCTCTGGGTCTCCCTTGTTTCCTAAGTTAGATTTAGCTGACAAAGTTACAGAATGTGACAGTTCCTTTTTCTTTTTTATATTGACAAGAAAGAAGTTTTCTGAGACAAGTATGGTCAACATTCATGATAAGAATTTAAAGATAAGTTGTTCATATCCCTTATTCCATTTCCTGGAACACTTGCACTGGTAACCTAAGTAAGCCGGTATCCAAAAAACCTACAACTAAACTTCGTTACTTGGTGATGGCAACATCCAGGCACCCACTGTGAACTGGGGAAGCAGAAACTTGTTAACAAAAGTGACTTTAGCAGCTCTGTTAGAGCCTGCTGACACTACTAGAGAACATGAAGTTGCAATTCCTCTCAATAATGTCCCGAATGTGCACAAACTACCCCAAGTACTCAAAGCCACCCCCCGCCCCTCCCCCCAACACACACACACACATACCAAGAGGAGAATTTTTACTGGAGGTATTAACCCAGAAAAAAACTATCAGCATAAATGTCATCTGCTATAAAAAAAATTTTCAGTAGAATAAAGTGTTGCTTTTCTGTTCTGTGAAACAATAAGAAAAACCTATTATTATGTCCCATTAGGTTAGAAAAAAGTATGATGATCAAGAGGAAAATTATGATTCCTTCATAACACAAAATTAGAGAAAGAAGCATCCAGATTCTAAGGAACACAGAAATTTTGGACTCCTCATTTCTAAATGATGATATTATCTGCAGAAATAATCTTGTCGTTATTATTGTGAGTAATTCTCATCCAAAGTTATATTTTATTACAGAATTATAGACCTGAATTAATCATTACTTATACACAAGTAAAGAACTATTTTAAATGCTGATTTTTTTTGGAAAATACTGAATTATATTTTCCTTAAATCATACCAATGTTAAAGTTTATTTAGTTTTTCAGGGAATATAGATGAACTGCTTTAAGAAATAGACTGAAAAATTTATGCCAATGTGAAGAAAGGCAGGACAAACCCCTCCTCCAATTCTGATCACTACAATATGCTTGACAAGTCTCACTTTATTTGGAGAAAATGCATGTATCAAATTCAAAGGACAATCCCCAGGTTCCAGAAGATGTTCTAATTCTAGAACATCATTCTGTAACTGAGGCCAAAGTGACCATAGGGATCTTGGTTCTCAGATCTAGATTCAAGGGGCCCAGGACAGAGCTTCCTGTTCCACACAAGACATCAAACTTGTCTCAGATCATGAAAGACATAAGAGCTGCTATTATTATTGTGTAAGAGGAAATTAGGAAATTTCTCCCATGGTTCCCTTCTCCCACACTTTTAAGGCTCTGGGAGAGAAGTATTGACATGAGATGTCAAAAGACTGTATAAAGCATGAGCCTGGAAGATTAAATAAAAATGGATAGGAAAGAAGAACTGGTGGATAATGATGGGTGCTTAAGTGGAAAGAGAAATATAGTGACCATGCCTGAGAGGATAATTCCTATATTGTAGAAAAAAATAACAAAGATATAAGGTAGTGGTACTTACTAAATATATATTAAAAAGAAAAAAACCCTAGGACCACTTAAATCCTTTAGGGCTCAGCACAAAACACAACAGGAGTTTATTTGCCATTGTTTGGTTAACAACTCATTCCCATGACCCTGGACGAGGGCATGAGCTTAAGAGACCTTAGATTCCAAATTTATTTAGCATTTATGTAAGTATGGGCAAGTGGATTTGTATGATAGTTTATGGGGTGTAATCTACTCTGGGTTATTTACTTTGTTTCTCAGTTACTCTGTATATGGCATGATTGCTCTTCCATGTCTGCTGCTATGTCTCTGCAACCTTCAGTATCTTTGGAGCATTTCAATAGCATAAGTCAGTTTGAACTGCACCATTTCAAATATCCCTGTTTGTTCTATTTGGAGACTGGTATTCAGGGGCCACAGTCTAGATGTACAGCTCTCCTTCACAGTGAGGTGTCACTGACTCTAGATCTTTCAGCCTGGTTATATCTGGGGAAATGATACATGTATACTAACTCATGGCAGAGATATTTACTCCTCCCCACCCCCTAAGAAAAAGAAAGCAAGACAGAAAAACCTAAAAAAACACAGGCAATATATACAGAAGAATTAAGTGATGGCATAATCCGCCCCCCCCCACACACATCAAAAAAGGAACCCTGAAATTAAAAAGATAGAGCAAATACTAACAGCTACACATATGAAAATAAACATATTGGTCAGAGTAAATTGAGGGAAAGTACAAAACATGAGAAAGTTCTGAGCACATGAGAAGCATAAATCACCAGTAGGCATCTTGAGAAAATTTGGGGAACAGGTCTGAAAACAGTTTAATTATACCACAAAGGGACTCTCATAAAGCAAAAGCAAAGTGAAATTGATCATAAGTATGTTTACTATGGTGTCATAATTACACATAAAATCACTCTGCAAGTGATTTTTAAATCATAGTATTTATTTTTCTCTATCTAGAAGCACATAGGCAGAAATGAAAAGGAACTGAAAAAATACTACACCCTCTTCAAAATGCATTTTTTTGGAGGTAGAACAGGTATTGTTATTTTCAGACTATTAAACATGAATAAAAAGATAAAGGAAATAGTTGGTTTATGAACAGAGATTTTCAATGAGAACATTTGACAGCAAAAATGCTAAAGATTAGAAAATTGGAGAGCATAATTTTAGTAAAATCATCTATAGAAGCAGATACCATTGGTTAATTCTGACTTCATTTCTTTGATTAGTTACCATTTGATACAGCAATGACTTCCTTCTTCATTAAATATTTTATAACTTGGGTCTTGGAAGCCAACTTTCTTGGTTTTCATCATTTTCAACAGTCATTCTTAGTGTCCTTCTTTATCCTTCTCCTATTTGGAGGCTTTGAAACTTGTTTGGAGGCTTTGAAACTTGTTTGGAGGCTTTGAAACTTGTAGGGCCATAATGATATATGACAAATTCCTTGCCAGAATCTACTGATTTCCAGATTCATATACTCAACTGCCTGTCATACATCTCCACTTGGATGTCTGTAAAATACTCCCAAAGAACTTCTGGTTTCCTGCCTCCATACCAACATGCTCTTCCTGAAACTCTTCTCATCTCAGCAGATGACAGCTTCATTCTCCCTATTGCTCAGTATATACAGAAGCTGCAAGAGATATTTGCTTCTTATTCCTAATATGTCTGATTTTTCTTTTAGTCTATCAACTTGTTTATTTCTTTACTCTCATAATACTTGATATTTAAGGTTGTAGCTTCATCACATAAACAAGATGATAAATTCCCAACTAAACTTCAGTAGTATACATTATGATGATTACAGTAAATCAGCTCACCTCCTTAGCAAATATATACCCTAGGACTCTGAAGTATGTGAAAGCATGGGATAAGCATGTTACTAATCTCTTAACACATAAATTGAGAATGTGATTCACAGAAGCTGTGTGAGATAGACTCCTTATGTGGAAGAGGGTTTCTGGGAGGGGAGTTTTTCTGCAGGATAACTCCATAACAGATGCAGAAGACTTGGTGTTATTTTTTTCACCCTCCCTCTGTTCCAGAATGTGTTTCATTAATCTTCCAGCATACCCTGGAGATCTGGATTCTTTTGTTTTCATTTTGATAAGAATAAGAAGTTGAGCAGAAGGCAGTGAAAGGCATGACATGACAAATAAGTAAAGTGAGAGACCCAGTGCTGTTCTGGTAGCTTTAGATTGTTTTCATTTGCAATAATAATTTTATTTTCTGTATCTACTATCTTTATTAATTATGGTGACCTTAACAACCAAGTCAATGAGCTATTTTTTCTAATCCTTATGAAAAAATATAGTTCTTATTGTATTCAATGTCTTTACGCATTCTTTTCTGAACAGTCATTTACTGTACTTCAATCATGAGTCTAAGACTTGGAATTTTTCTCTTGAAGTACATAATAGATAGTCCAGAGGCCAGATTCCTCTCCCATGTCTAACAGGGGTCTCACTAAAAAAAAAAAAAAAAAAAAAAAATCCAGAAGAATTCAGCCTCTATTCATTTAGCCTTTCTGAGGCAATGAAATTTTGGTACAATAACTCAATGATGTTTCTGACTTTGGATCCCTCATTCTTTTCTAGCAACAAATAATCTGTTCCCCTTGATTTGGTACATCTTCAAACTATTTCATCTACCCCTCCCAGTTTCTATTATTTTCTGTTATCAGAGAAAGAAAAATACTATATGAATTCATTTATATGTGGAATCTAAAATGCTGAACTCAGAGACACAGAAAGTAGGGACCAGAGAAAACCATGGCACAGGAAGCTGATAGGAGATTAATTGCCATTGTCTACAAACAAGAAAGGGTTAGGTTAGGGTCTGCCAATGGAATAAAAAGGGAGAAGTAGATGACAAAGTCATTATAATGTCAGAAGCAACAAAATTAATGGCTCATTACACACACGCAGGAAGAGGAAAACAATATTTGGGTATCTAACATGAATAACTTTGAGACTGCCTCACAAGGAAAGGTATAAAAAAAAGAAATATAGCTTTTATGTTTGATATACTGTGTTTTGGGCAAAGTAGAACTAGAGAACAGATCTTCTGAGTCCTAATCAAGAATATTCCCTATGATTCTATCATGATTTTCCATGGGAACATGGGATATTCTCACTTCCATTTTACTTCATTTCACTTTCATTTTAAACTTCCAAAAGACAACTTTTTCAATATGCCTAACAATTTGACAAATTTATCAACACAGAATTATTAGATGAGGAGTGATTTTTTTTTGTATTTTTCCCCCATGCATTTATTTCCAGTTGTAAACATTAAGATCAATATCAGATCTATTTTAGAAGGTAGGAAATTAAAAGCAGCTTCCCTGTACAGTCACTGTGCTAGGGACTGCACATTTCATTCAAGCACATCCCTGTGGATTTATGTATTTTCTGTACGATGTAGATGAGAAATTGGTAGAAGAAGTACATCAGATTCTCAAGTCCCTGTGGGTAGACAGTTATATAGCATTGACAGTTCAGTCCAGGTCTAATTAGAAAGGCCTTTCTTTCCACTGTCAGTAGATGTCAGCTCAACATGGAAAGTTCTTTTAGATATGCTGAGGCAGCTGGAGAAAATAAAAAGTGAAGGCAATACTCATTTCTCTTTCCTCAAATATACAATCTTCACCATCAGTACTGTTTGATAAGTTTTATTTAAAATGGGCACTAATAACTAATGCACTTAAAGTGATAAAGTTCTATCTCATTAGGTTTTGCACGCAGAGAGGCTTATCTGATGATCCCCAAGCATCATGGAAGGATTCACCAGTGTAATTATCATTGGCTGAGAGCCATCTGTTCTAATCAGTCATTGCCAAATCACCTCAAGTCAAACACAAATTCTGTTTCTTCTAAAGCAAAGCCAATACAATACATTTTGTTTAATGTAGGTTAAGAGTAGGCCAACCAGAACTCAGATGTGACTTTGTCGATGTTGGAGAACTAAAAGAACTACTTGATAGTGGAGACTTAAGGTGTCTGAATAGTGATGGTAATTTCAAATTGAAAACTAGTGAGTTCACTAATATTCAAATGAGATTTCAAAGATAGAGAGATCCATTCCACTTACAAGACAGTAACACTCCCTGTGAAACTGCTTTGAAGGGTAAAAAAGAAGGAACTGATCTAATCTGCTTTGCATAGAGTTTATTGAACTTCATTTACATTTCAATTTTAAAAGCTTCAATAGAGCTCCTAGGGCGTGTACTGCTAACTCTGTTAAAGTCTAAGCATATAAAGAACAGGACAAAGCCCACAGGAAACTTCCAATCAATGAGGGAAATTTAGATGAAAATAGCCAGACCCTTTGTTTGCAAATAATATGTTAATCTGTAAACCTGGTCAGAAGGAATGAAACTTGAAGAAAAAACAAGGAAGAAACATTCACTTACATATCAGTAAAGATACAGATGGCTGTGTCTTATAAATCTGTAATACTGCTACATATTTTACCCAAGATTTTCTGTTACCACTGTACAGCAAAAAATAAAAGTTGAAACTAGTATTTCTGGGCGGTCATAGTGGAATAGCACAGAGGCTTCAGGTTGTTGCTTCTCAAATTTTGTTCCATCTGAAGTGACAAGCAGAGCGGAGCTGTAGGCCATGTGCATCCCAAAAGCCCGCTAAAGTCCTCAGAAACCCCTAACACAGGAGCTGCAAGAAGAGTCTAACATACTGAACACCTGGGAAGAAATATCTACATTTGCTCCAGACTTAGATATAGGAAGCATGCTGCATGACCCCAAGCTGGATGTGTGTACAATGTTACGTGCTTTCCTAGGCCAAGGAAAACACAAAAAAGCAGCTCCGACCTGAGAAAGGTTTCTGTGACTAAAGAGTAGAAAAGTCCATAAGGCATCATTTACTTACTTATGCATACAAGAACTGGGATACAGGCGAGAGGTGTTCAGGGTAAGAGGATTCACCAGAGACAAAAACAGAACAGACAGATCTACCAAAACACTGCTGAGGGGAGCAGCAGGTGGTTCAGGAGGGGTCTGCTGCGCCATGTGGTCACCTTCCTGGCCAGGGATTAAACTCCTGCTGCAGTGGCTGCTGATAGCCCCATAGTGTTGTGCTTTAACTACCTTGCACCACAGGGAGGGCCCCATGATGCATCTCTTATAATAAAGGAAAGCCAGGTTTTTTTATTGAGTTAAAATTGTAAGCATCCCATGTATTATATTTTCAATCCAAGTGGGCTTTCTTACTTCCCTACACCCTTCCCTTATTTGCTAGCACAAGTGGCTACAGAAATGGGTTCTTTGGTGGTGGGTGCCCTGTGGCAACAATGCCTGAAGGGGAGATCAGACATTTCTATTCTGGAAACCATGATGTAAACCAACATTAACTCAATACGAAATATATGTTTAAAAGAAGTGAGCAAATTCCACAAAACATGGATCACAAGAAACCGAAGATCACAAAAGTAAATGATAGTTGACTTTTGATAAGCTACAAACAGATAGTCTTATTAAGTTGAATTTTTTTATATTGTAGCTTACCAAGAATTTGTTAACTGATGGAATTAAAACCATTATAATAAATTCTTCAAGGTCCCATTCTTTTATTGGTATCTATTACTATAACAAAAAAGTACCATTGGCTATCTATTGGGCAAGAGCTCTGAGACCCAGCCAGAGACCAGGTGAAACAAGAGGGAGGCTCAACTCAATTACCTGGAGGCTCAACTCAAGTCACAGTCATGTGATTGTTAAGGGGTGACTGTATTTTTCTTATCATTCCCAAGCTTGGCCTATGACTCAACTTTGCTAGCACCTTTCCTTACAACAGGGACACCTACATGCATTACAAACCCACACTCCACATGCTACATTTTATAAATGGTCATTTTTTACCAGAGCTCATTATGTTCTAGTTAAATACAGGTGTTCAAATGATTGTAGATTCCTACCCCAGAAAAAAATAAACATGTAACTCAGTAACTCCGGTGGTAATTTTAGAGCAGATGCTAGCAAAGTTAAAACTCTAATTTTGCCTGCCTTTATCAGCATTCATATTTAAGTTTTCATATCTGCCTAGAATGTTCCTATGGCAAAAAAACGGGACCTCTTAAATATCACCCAGATTAGAGTTTTATGGGACACAAATACTCTCTTAGCTACTGCGCTGAAGCTCAGAACTTTCAAAAAATAGAGGTAATGAGATCTCCCCCAAAATGATGTTTCAAAGTGGGTCTTCAATTCTGTGGAATACCACTGAGCCAACTGCATGAGTGGGCTTTACAAATTTTGCATAGAAATTGTCAAGAAGTGAAAGAGCAGTCACAGAGACAATGCTGAGGTGTGATTCCCTGCAGTTGGCACAGATGTGACCTGAATGCACTGCTGGGCAGACACCCCCAAAGGGAGAGGAGGCAGGGAGACAATGATTGTGAGTATCCACAGGGTTCTCCATCCATCACATTCCTTTTGAGGCTCAGCTCTGTCATCTGCTCACTTCAGTTTTAAGTAATTGGAAACAGTTTACAGTTTTCCTCCCTCAAGCAACAATCTTGATTTCCACACCACCCCCTCCTTCTCAAGGGAAAATTATACTGCAATCCTTGCAAGGCAAACCCTTCACATTATTCACTGCCTTCAGGAATCTAAAAGTATATAGTCAACTTTTCTGGACTTTCTAGAAAAGTGACATTTGTGTCCTTTCTACCCATTGGAGCACACAATTTTAAAGGAAAGAACTCTTTAATACTTCTGTATGTAGAATATCTTTCAACATTACGGACACATTTACTGTGCTCTCTGAGTGCTAATGGAAATGTCTGCTGTTATTATAGTGTGGCAATAATATTTTAATTGTACAGGCTGCATTAAGGTTTTTGTTCTTATTAGTGGAATCTAGTGATGTTTGGATTAAATTTAAGCTTTTTCTGTAAGTCTTGTTTCTTTCATTTCATTGAAGAAAAATTATCAGGAAATTCCTCTCCCACCCTCATCTCAGAGTTCCCACTACAGGAGAAAATGGGGGTAGTATTAGAGAAATAATGAATCCCACCTGAACTATCCTGGTCTAATTGTAATATATAAGTAAATGTTGTTATACAAATAGACCCATTTTGTTTTAATAGTGACTCCAGGGGTCAAAGTATCTTAAACCTGAAATTAAGAAGTATTTCTTATTTTCAACCTACCATTATAAAGAATTAGGGTGGGATACCCTTACAGTAGCAGTAATGCAGCTATATTACAACCTTTACAACCTCAAGCATTGTGATGATTATAAATCAATTTCCCTGTCCAGCTTTGGATCTGGTTGTAAAGACTCAAGTTCTCTCTGTTTATGTCCGAGAGAATTGATGAGTTAATATTATAAGGCAGTGTGCCTATGCAGAGAATCCACTCATGTTTAACAGGGCACATAGCTCTCTTAGGACTAATGGTGTACCAGTTGTCTGGGGGGACAGACCCTTCTCTGGGTCTCCTGGGACTCTATTTTAGGAAAGACTTATCAGGACTAAAAGAGTCTAAAGGACTATTCTGCATTGTTGTAATTGAATTTACTGCTAGAGTTGAGGCTTGAGTTGAGTCTGACATTTCATTTCTCCTCCAAACATCACTATTACCATTGCAAGAGTTTTGTGGATCTTTCTGAATATTTTTCAACTTTATTTTAATCATATTGGTTTTATTTATGATTTTTCAAAAATTGAATTCTTAAGTGAGAGCAAAGTTACATCATGGCTACTTTAAAATAGATCTAACTTAGGTGGGGTTTTAATTATTTTTTCTTTGGTATGAAGATTCAAAGGGGAGAATTGTGTTTCTAGTTTAACTGCATAGATTTCTTGACAACATGACAGTGAAAGACAAGAAGTGTGAACATTTGTGATAAACAGTTTTTTGATACTGTCCCTTTCTATGAATAATTAGTTCTACCTACAGTAGCAGAAAGAGAAATGGCATCAACAACGATGATTACTAACAAAAGAACTCATAAATATTAATCTTAAATTGAGTGAAAATTAGGATAAGCCAAACGATGATAGGAAGAACAGTTGTTTTCAAGTAAATAAACTCAGAAATATTTTGCCTTCAAAACTGAGAATATTAAATTCTACCTATGCTAATTCCATCTCTTAGATTTTATATAATTTCATCTCAGATATATCACCTTCGGCGTGCTACTCATTTTGTGCTAATTTGGCCTTATATCTGTGATAAAGCCTATACTTCCTAGTATAGTCTGACATCTTCCATCAAATTTATGTAAGCTTCCTTCCCTATAAAACATTAGTCACATACAAAAATTATTTGTATATTTTATGGGTCATTTTCAACCTCTAATAACAGATCCTTTCAGTAGTTATAAAATGGAAGAGTCTCAAAAGTGTTAGAAACACTATTGAAAGTTATCTGCTACTTGCACTCTGATTAGTCACACTGGTTAAAGTCATAGCCCCAAAAGTGTTATTTAAAATCCAGAAGTTACAGATATCTTTGGTTATAGGTAAATGAATAACTACTCTGTGTGTTTGTGTGTGTGCGCGTGCATATAGCTAGATTAAATGACTAGAACTATTGAGATTACATTAAGTAGAACTAAATATAATTTCTAAGCTTTCAGTTAAACAAAGTAGCTTGGACACCAACTTTTATTACACTCTTCCCAAAATTCTGCTATAGTAACAGTTTAGCAATTGGGGGTGGGGGTGGCAAATCTACAAAGTTAAAAGAAAAGGGAGATTATATCACAACAGGTGAGAGGTAGGAACAATTGTAGAAACAGAAAATCAGAGACAGGAGCAGGAGCCAGTTTAGTTTAGCCAACAACATCAAAGTGAAACTATATGAAGCAATTCATATGGCAGAACTCCTAGCCCCATAAATGATGTGAATTTCTAGTTTAAATGATGATAGAGTGTTATAAAAGTTATCTTAGTAAGAAATTTCCAAGTATTAAGTATACTGGAAATATCTTAGGAGCACCCATAGATGATTTTTTTTTTAAGTGCAGGTTACAGTTAATAAGTATTAAAATGGCACCAGATTTCTTAGTGGAAAATCTGGTAATTAAAATAAAATGAAGCAATTCTTTCAAAATTCTGAAGGAAACATTTTCAATGTTGAATTCTATATCTAAGCAAAAGATAACAATATTAAGAGTAGAATTAAGGTGCTCCCAGAGATAAAATGTCTGAAAACATCAAAATGCAAAATAAATTAAGAGACAGACCTGAGATTCAGGAAACAAGAATTCTAACACAGGAGATGAGGGGATTCCAGGATGATGATAGAAGAGGTTTCAGTTGACAATGGTATATAACACTGTCAGTCCACATTAGAGCAGACAGACAACTCTATGAAAAGAGAGAACAGTATATTACTTGCTATCAGAATATTCCAGCATCATATTTTCAGTACTAACAGAAATTAAAATTTGTGTTTCAATAAACAGAAAGTTAAACAATAAACTAGAATCAGCAGTAATATAACGCCAGGAAAGATGAGAAAACAATTAATACAGCAATCATAAAGACATGGTTCAGCAGTAGACATTTAAAAGACTAATATATTAACTAAATTGATATTAAAAAGAATTGATAAAAAGTTGTCTTCAGGGCCCTCCCTGGTAGCGCAGCAGGTTAAAGCACAGCACTGAGAAGCTAAAGCCACTTCCACATGAGTTCGATTCCCGCCTGCCGGAGAGGAGACCACATCGCGTCAGGTCAAGCAGACCTCTCCTGACCGGCCCGCTGCTCCCCTCAGCAGTGTATTTCATAGATCGGCCTGTTCTGCTCCCCACTCTGTCTCTGGTGAAGCCTCTCGCCGCCCCTGAGCCACTGGCCTGTACTCCAGTTCTGTATGAACAAATAAATAAATCTTTAAAAAAAAAAAAAGTTGTCTTCAGTAGGATGAATAGAGAGTTGTTTCCTGAGTCCACTACAATGGCTGCATAAAGGCAAAAGGTGGGCGAGTTCATAAATAGAAACCTGTAATTTCATCAGTAAGACTGAAGAGGATGAGCAACCCATTAAGCTACCCAGAACCACGAGTGAACCTGGATGAGTTTCCAATCCTACAGAGCCACAGAGCTCTCAGATGGTGTGACCTTCCCCTCTCTCCTCAGGGGTGATGATAAAAGAATAGGATCTGAAGAGAGACATCAGGGAAGTTCACACCCAAACGGTTTCAATGCATTTGGCATATGTCTAGTATGGGAAAAATCAGACAATTGGGTTGATTCACAGAGGCTGACTGATGTTATTCATATAGCTGGTTATTCTGATATATGACCATCCACTGACACTTTTCTTTCTTTTGCCTATATATATTGAGAGATAGTCTTTCACTGTTCCCAAACTTCATGAAACTACTGGACTCCTCTCATTTGTTAAGTCCCATTGTTCTTGACTTTAATGTACAAATATGTGTTTTTACAGGAAATGATGTGTTTCTATAAGACTTAGAACTACTAAAAAAGGTAAAGGTTAAAAACAGGAAATAGTTTGAAGTATACTTTTCCACAAGTTTTATCACCAGAAGACCATGACTGGTATTTCTGGCAGTTAATCTCTCAAAGTGAAAAACAACCCACCAGTATCTCTCCTCACTGGGTGGTTACAGCCTCCACTGAGATCACAGTTGTCAACAAGTGAATGTGAAAATGGTATCATAAAGTCCTAAGTTTTTTAATTGTTCTAATGCCCCAAGAGTTGCCGTTAAATATTTATATAATAAAAATAAAATTGGATTTACACTGTAGCTATTATGGAGGAATTTTATCTCCAGAGGGTTACAGTAGATTTAAAACATCATATCTCCACTGTTTAATAATCTCCATGACAAACTGTTTTGAGAAGTCACTTTGGATGAGCCTTCAGAGGTTAATGACAAAAAAAAAATAAGCCACTCTGTGGTAAACCTTCTTGGTGAAGAAGGTCATATTATCTGACCTAGTAAAGTATATACAATTATACTATTGCAAGCCACTGAATGAGTGAGGTAATTAGAGATTAGAGTTTACATGTACTTGGATAAAATACAACTTAATTTGTTTAGCATTAACACAAAGTTGAGAATTTCTTAATGAAATCATTATTTCAAAAGTCTCTCAAAGTTTTTCAGATACAAAATTGTTAAGCTGATTCAGAGAATTGAAACAGGGTCTTCCTGCTAATACGTAAAGACCTTAAATCTGGCATGTATCTTTCTACAAATAATAAAAGTCAATTGCAGTGTTATCCTGACTTGCCTTTTCAAAGGAAACGTTCCATAATACCTAGAAAGAAGGTGAAGTGTCAGACTTTATTAAAAAGAATTTAATTGAAATTTAATTCAAATACCATATCACTCACCAATTAAAATATCAGTTCAATGGTTTACTATATTACGAGAGTCTTGTAACTATCATCACAATCTAATTTTAGAATGTTTTCTTCACCCTCAAAATCAACCCATAGTCATTAGCAGTCAAAAGTAGCACATTTATAATTTGTTCTTTTAAAGGTTTAAAAATTACTGATCTATTTCAACACAATTGCTAGTGTACTTTTGGAGAGGAGCCTGAGATTACACTCTGGTGCCTAAAGGTGTAGTTTATGTAGTATGTGTCCTCATAAAGTGTTTGTGGATTGCTGATGGAACTGGACGGAATCATGCTTAGTAAAATAAGTCAGAAAGAAAAAGAAAAAAAACTGGATGGTTTTACTAATAGCAGAAGCATAAGAGATCGGGGGTTGGGGGGCAAGAAAAAAAAATAAGAAGCAAAAGTAATAAAGTAAAAATGAGAACAACAAACAACTGTAAGCCAGAGCAGCCACGGTATGGGGTGGAAAGGGAATGGGATAAAAACTGGGTAGGAAGAAGGCTTTGGTGATGGCACATGGGTGAATTGGTGGTGGGAAGCCCTTGGGGACTACAAATGAGATGGAAAAATGTAAAGAATGAAGAATG
>NW_004567115.1:32764892-32947388 GCF_000260355.1 Condylura cristata | reverse complement strand
TGAGAAATTCTCCAGGAGTTAAAAAAAAAAAAAGTGTTTGTGGATAAGCAGCCAGTCAGTGATGAAAGCATTAAAATATTTACTATTTGTCTGATTTGTCTGATACTATCTGTGGTTCCTATACATTAACTTATTGATTCTTGTCCATTTTATAACTAGAGATATTATTAAGTGTCTAAGAAATGTTGTTGCATTTTAATTATTTTACTAGCCATTCCTTTGGTAGATTCTGTAAATATAAGACTGAAAAACTCTTCAGTTCTACCTAAAAGCAATCTGGATTCAAGAACTTTCTGTACAAATACTGTTTGGACACTTTCATTATGAAATTCAATGCTCATTTGCATTTTTTGACTAAGAATAGATTTCTAAAATGAAGTTGGTTGTTTAATTGGCACCTGTAATTAATTTAAATTTATTCCAGATGTAGACTGCTTCCAAAGCATGTGTGAAGATCATTTGGAAAACTGGAGCATATTTATCACAGAAATAACATTTTTTTATGTTTGTGAGATCCCCAAATGGGGGCACCCAAAATGGACTGAAATCACAAACTTGTAACCACTGGGTTATAGTTTAAGGGCAGTGAGCACCTACAGATCAAGGTTCACCTTTTGGGAGAGTCTGAATTTCAACAGAAGCCTTTCTGTTGATCTCTTTCACCCTCTGTACCCTTGGAAGGGGAAAGAAATTTCTGCTCCTGAAGGACTCAGAGTGAAACCATGCCTACAGTTTTGACTCCTGATCTCTAGTTTAAGGTGACAAAGGGACTTAGAGCTCGAAAGTGTGTAGGATGCTGTCTCAGATTACAACATTAGGGTTGTGAGATTCAGATGGCAGCAGGGTCTGTATGTGTGTGTGTATGTGTGTGTGTGTGTGTGTGTGTTTGAGAATGGGGTATGAGAAAGGTTGAGCTGCATCAGACTTGATTATCTCTTTTTCCTTAAGGTAAGATTGCTTTTTAGTAAATATAAAATATAACAGGGGAAAACATATGATAAATATCGCCCCCAGGTTTTATTAAAAGGACCAAAATGTTCCTAGAATGATGGAAAAAAGTGGATGAGAACTTTCTAAACATTAAGAAGGTGGCTTAGGGGTTAAATCTCAGCACTATCACCACAATGGCCTGAGTTTGATTCCCCAACCAGGATTCTGACGCACATGGTGCAACAGATCTCTCTTGTTTCACCTCTGACCTACATCCCAGTTCTTCTATGAAAAAAAAAAAAAAAAAAAAGCAAGTTTAAAGACAAGAAAAAAGAAGCAACATATTTAATGGCATGAAATTTGGGGACACATTTCCTATGTTCAAATGCCAGCTCTATGCCTTTAAATATATCTATGTGTGCATATTAATATTTTAACATACACACACTTTGTTTCGTGTGTACTCACAAATTAGGAATAGCAAAGTGTTCTGCAGGATATACAACCTTCACATGATGACTCCTGAAGAGAGTTAAAGTAAAGTGACTATTAACCCCTCATGATCTGTTTCTGTATTGTTTATATCATTTTATAATCAATTTCTTACTTTTGGTTATAAAAGTATGCAAGTCAAAAACATGTTCTAAAGATTCCCTTTTGACTCAAAGAAGAATCCCTTGTGATGAAAATGAATAATAACTGGCAAATGTGTGGTTACTGTGAAATCTCCTATGAAACGTTATTAAATTCTCACTGCAGACCCCTGCTTAGTAGACATCGTGCAGGTGCATCTGCATGCCTGTGCAACGGAAACTTCCTATCATTCAACTCCAGTTTCGAAATTCAATACAAATCTGTCTTGTATTATGGGTATATTGCAGTTGCCTTATTTCCTCTTTTAACTTTGGAAGATAAGTGTTTTCTTTCTTTCCCTAACCCCACAGAACTAAGAAATTGTGATGCGAAGGTCAGTTTCTTGGTAAGTATTTTTTTGAATAATTAAAACTATTACATGAAGTCATAAAGGCTCAGTCATAAAGGAGCAAAAAAGTAGTTACTGGAGAGGTAATGGATATCTATGCAGGAGATGGCATTTGAGCTGGCTAATCCTAAAAAAAGAAATCGGAAAGACTGAGAAGTGAAGACATGAGAAAGTATAAATGAGAAAGTCTATTGCAGGCAGAGAAAGCAATGTGAAGAAGACATATACCACAGAGCAGAGCCTGCTGCCAGGGAAAAACTGGGAAGTTTGCTTGGCTAGTCACAATGTACAAATGGGAGAACAGGAGTAGAGCAAACATTGAAGTGTGACTGAAAACTAAATGGAATATAAAAAAAAAAATAGAGTTGGCAAGGGACTGATATGGGAGCTTTGTATGTGATTTGAAAGCATACACATGCAGCCATGCTTCAAGGGACATGGCATTCTACTCTCAAGAGAAGCAAAGCACCCTTTCTCATTAACAGCTCCTGAGTAAAAACTTGTGACTTTCTTAATTATAGACAACTTACAGTCAAAGGCCAAGTCCAAAGTGTTGCTTTCTGACAAGAGGCTGACTTTATTCTTTTAGCATCAAAATTAAGCTGCTGTACACTTTCATGTACCTAGAGATGACCAAGGAAATTCCAAAGATCATACACATTTATGGACTTAATTAATATATATCCCTTTAAACACAGAAGTAAATACTTCTTCCTATGTCTGTGTGGTGCCAGTAGTTGCAAAACATGGCATAAATAAAGGAAACAAGATAGAATGTGGTGGTTTATGGCAAAAAGCGTTTCCTTATTTCCTGAGTGCACACAATTTGTTTTGTGTGTACTCACAAATTAGGAATAGCAAAGTGCCTTTGTGCTAAATACTGTGCCCATATACAATGATGGCATGTATATACATGTGTAAAAAATAAAAATATTCCGTATGTGTGTGTGTAGTAACTCTCAAAATCACTCTGACACCCTGCCCTAAGGGTTAAACAGGGCAATAATAATTTCATGAGAAAAACATGGTTAATTCCTGAACTGGTTGTTAAACTTTCTCCTTGTTAGAGCTTTTAACTTCATCATAGTCAAAACTTTTTCCATATCAAAATTTTGGTTTGGAGGAATGAAATGTCATTTCTATTAAGATTGCTTGAGGATACAGTAATTCGAAGAAGAGATTATGGCATTTGAACTTAATAGACTCAAGTGCATATATATATTTTCTACAAACATTCCCTATGAAGGAGAGAAGTAGATGAAAATCTTGATAGCTGCTAGATTTTCCTGAAGATAATGATTTAAACCTCTGCAAAATGCACCCTTTATTAGAGAATTACAACTCTGTATGCAGCTAAGCAGTTTAACTCTGTAATTTTATGTCTCTTCCACTGTTAACGATAAGAAACTTAAGCTTCCTGCCTGAAGTCATCATGGTCAAACCCTCATTTCAGGAAGTCAACCTATTATCAGTCTTTCCAGATGTTTCTTCAACTTGTCTGAGACTGCCTGCCACTAATTTATGTCTTTTAAAGACACAAGGCCTTTTCTGTTCCCTTTATGGCCACTCTCAAAGGCACAGCATTTGTCAAAACATCTCTTTCATTTTTCTAAAATTATTAATCAATAACTGGTATGTGTGTATGAGTGTGTATGTTGAATGTCTGGTGTGTGCCATCCTCTAGAAGTATGACACTGAAGCTTCCTTAGTCAGAATGTCCTTCTAGCAAAAGGGAAATCGAATGTGCCTTTTAAGAGACTGAAAATTAAAAAAAATCATCAAGTCAACCTGTAAACATCTCACAATAACCTCTCCTAACAATGTCACCATGCAAGAATTTATTAGGGGTTTTATGGCCTCACTTGGAAAGTCCACCCGATTTTTCTTGCATTTCTGTTGCCAAACAAGATCGTTGAACATGGTCAGTGGGAAACACTATCATTATGCTCATGGCTTTTATGTCCACAAATACTGCAATTTGGTAGTTGTGGAGCACAAATAACTACAAACCACAGATGAGGAGACTGCCACATCAGCCCAACTGCCAGCCCCTATCAGGTGTGGACTCTGAAAGTTTACACATTACAGTATTTGTACTTTACATCTTTGTCAACTGTAAAATTTCCATTTCCAGCCAACATCATATGGGAGTAAGTATTCACTTAGGTGATGGAAAGCTTGTAAATAGATAGCAGTAAATCTCTATCTGCTAACTTCAGTCCCCCCTAAACTCCTTTCCTTTAATCTTCTTTTCCTGACTTTCATGTTCAACTATGTTAAGTACTAAATTCCCAGCCAACGTTAACAGCTTGTAGAGGATGAAGGGGGGGCAATATTTCATATGTATGAAGGAGAGATGATATTTCGTATGTGATCTATTTATATAAGGAGACAACATACACCTTATATAGAGATTTAGGAGGTAGACACACAGATCTGTTCACTCCTGTTAAAAACACCCTTTTAGCCTCAGTTTTATTGTCTGCAAAATGGCAGCATCATATTGTTCTCAGAGGATTTGTGTGAGAAAGATAATTTGTGTGAGAAAGATAAAGTTCCCAGGAAAATGTCAGGATCCAGCAAACACTGAGAGCAAAGGCTGTGCGAGGTTCTAACATCACAAAGAGGAATAATGTTGAGCTTTTCCTCTCCAGGAAACCACAGTTTCCTGGAAGAAATCAAGATAAGGAATGCAATGATACAAAACATAGCTATCACCATTATATTATTCTAGTTTGTTGTCAAAACAAATTGACACAAAATTAATAAAAAGAAGTAGAAAACATCATTACCTCTAATTTTGATAGATATCTAAGTAAACTTTCATAGGAGAAAGACTAGAAGAAAAAATATCTTCCATGGAAAGAGTCCAAGAAGCCTTCAAATGGGAAGTGATTTTATTTAGTACATAAATAAAATGAGAAGAGGATACATGAGAAAAGGATATTCCAGATGCAGGGACATCCTGAAAAGGCAGCAGGGTATGAGACTACATGGTATACACAGGTCATGGTGAGAAGTCTTCTAAAGTAAGAGTATGAGATATAGCAGGAATGGAGGGCTGGAATAGCAAGGCCCTCCATTTTCAATAATATTCAGATAATATTGAAGAGTTTGGATATAGGCTATAAGGAATGGGGAACCTCTAATTATGTGTGAGAAATAAAGCAAGGCATACACCTGTACTGTAGGATGGAAGCTCTACTCATAGTGTAGAGTGAATTGGAAAGATGTTGGCTGAAGGAAAGGAGATAAGTCAGGAGGACTTTCCCAACGAAAACAACGGAGACTGTATTGACTGAAGTAGAGTAGACAAGGGGAACGGAGGAGAATGGAACTATTTGAGAGAGACTTGGGACATTCTTCATCAGAACAGCTGGTCAAATAATCAAAGAAATAGCACTGATCTCTTCACTGTTGCCTATTAAAATATTATGGAGCAGTTCTACAAGGTAAGGGTTCCCTCTGCTTTTTGGAGAGAGTAGCAAAAAGGAGAAAAAAAAAAAACTGTGCTTACTTAATGGTTTTCCCTGCCAAGACCTCCTGCCTTTTCATCTCTGTTTAAAGCTCTCAGTATGTCATAGTGGTGACTTTTAGGAAATGCTCAAAAAAGGAGGAAAGGGTGGATGGGGTGGGGAGGCTGAGTAGAAGAACCAGCAAAAAGATATTTCTGAGCTTTAGGAACCACAGACTCATTCTCTGGGAACAGAACACTACCTTCCAGCTGGGTCATATTGGACAAGGGGTTTAGCAGCAAGGATTCATTGTGGCTGAAAAATAAGGACACATATCTGACAACCTTGATGAATACACACAAAGGAAGCTAAGGAGCTAATATGTCTGCAGAAGAGCTTTATAAAAAATGAAAATTAAAACAAAAGGATCACAAATGTTGATATAATGGGCATTTCACTTTTATGGAGATAAGAGACTAAGTATCTGCTCACCAAAAGATGTTTATAACATACAGATGTATTCACACTTATAAAGGCATGAACAATTGATTGGAAATATGCAGAAGAGGCCTAAACCCAATCAGTATTATATGAGTTTTCAACATGCCAGTGAGGAAGACAAAATCTGGCTCCATTACATAATAAGCTCATTCTCTAAGAACAGAATTAGATTGAGAGCTCTTTAAGGACTTAAGCAACTTTAGAAGCTCTAAGTTTCCAATTATCTCACCAGTGAGAAAATCATTGATCTCACCACAATTATGTAAACTATAGCTAACAATAAACAATGCTTAAAATGTAAAATTCTCTAAACACTAGTTTTCAATTCCTACACTTATTCATTAATGTAGCAAATTGGTGGTACAGGTATAATGTGCCAGCAAGCATTCTAGGATTTGGCATTATAGAAACTAAAAATAACAAGGTCCCTGCCCTCACGGAGCCTATAGTATAGCTGAAGAACCAAGAGCAAGTAAACAAGAAAATGACAGCATGTCATTAGAAACAGGTAAAAAGGAGGCCATGGAAGCATCGGTGACAGTGTGTGTGGGACAGGGAGATTATTTTATGGAGGATCAGGGGCGATCTTTCTGAGATGACACTAGCTGAAATGGAAAGGGCATGAGGGACTCGTCCATGAAGAAACTCGACGAGAGCTAACATTCCAGGTTGAACAAACAGCAGGTGAAAAGGTCCGAAAGTGGCAAAGGACTGGAGTGTTTGTGGCTCTGGAAGGTGATCAAGGCAGCTGGAAAGAACAAGCAGGAGGGAGAGTGGTTCAGATGACACAGACCAGACAAGAGGTGAAGGGCACACAGGGCTGTGGCATCATCGTGAGAACTTGAATTTCATTCCAAGTTCAGTGAAAGCTGCTGAAGGACTTAGAAGAACCAACATGATCATGCAGCATGAGTTACAGCACTTCACACCGGGCTTCGTGTGTCATGAGCATGGACGAAAGGAGTATCATTCCTGAGATGTATGCAGTTCACACGCAAGGTATCCTTTGTCTCAGCGACGTAATGATAAGGCAATAAGATCTACCACATTTAACTAATTTGCAATTTTTCTGAATGCTGTTATCAGTTGTGAAACTCACCTGAGGCCTGGTCATTGTCAGGTCTGATGAACTGAACTATTCATCAGCCATAAATCTTCTAAAGCAATTTCTAACACACTTAATGGTGGAGCATAAAATCAGGCACAATAGAAATCTTTTTGCTGCTACAGGCTTTGCCCCCTTTCTCTAGTGTCTATTTTCCTTTCTCAACATGTGAGAAAGAAGATGAAGGGAGGGGAGGGGATTATTTTTCTGGTGACCTTCTATTACTATACTGACCAATACTAAAAAGCAATTTTCTTTGCCAGCCCAAGGTAGTTATCAAGTCATTTAGGAAGGAGAAAGAATAGATGCCCTACTTTTCTCCCCGACACATTGATTCATGTTTTCATGTGGGGTGCCTGTCTTCAGGTCTAGCACCTCTAATTCCTGACCCTTGACAGGCTTTGTTTGACTCAAAAATCCATTCTCTGTTTCTCCATGGCAGTCTCCTGCATGGCGGATTCCTCCTCCTGTCCTTCTCTATTCTCTCATGTGTTTCTATTTTCCTTCTTTTTCTCCCCTAGAGAGTCAAAGAATATGAAATTTCAGATGAAATTGTGTTAGGACAAAGTTTTTACATTCTGCAGCAGTTCTTCCTGTGGTTTTAACTGAGTGTATCTGGATATATACTCAGCACTGGGACACAATCTTTTTATTTTAAAATCCCATGGAGGAAAAATGCTCACTGTTCTGAAGGAAAGTTCTCCAGTGCTAGTCTCATGAAGCAGTGGCAAAATAATAATTCCATGAACAGGTGCCTCAGGGGGTTGGTTCTCTTCTCATTTTCATCCCCTGATGGTCGAAGGAGGAGACTATATAATTAGGTTAAAGTGGGCAAAGAAAAACAGAAACATTGACCAGCATAAAAGAGATAGGGCAAGGAAGCCTTCCTTCCAATGGAGATGGAAGGAACCAAATAGCAGAATTTCATAGGAAGAATAATTAAGAAAAGTAATGGTATAGCCATCAAAAGGGCCAGTTCAACAAGACATTGTCTTAAGAGTTTATAAAACATATGTGCATCACATTTAATTTTCACAACTCACACTCGAAAACTTCCACAGTAAGCTTAGTGGAGGAATTTTGCACAGTGGAGCTCACATTCTAAAATAAAACCATCTGGACAAGCAGCCACATTTACTTAGCTGGACTTTGAGGACATGACTTCATCCATGATGTCAGATTGTGGAGTAAAAATACCTGCTTCAGGGATGATATATATCTATGTACATATTCTATCTCTATCCATCTGTCTGTCTAACTCTATGCATCTATATATGTATGTATGTATCTATCTACCTATCATCTTTCTATCTCTCCATCTATCTACCCATCTATCTACCTACCTACCTATTCATCATCTCTCTATATATATATGTATAGTTATATCCCATATCCCATTGCCCAAGAGCTACCTTTCACTTCAACTTCCCCTGGCAATGTTTTTTGTTTAGGTAGCATTGTGTGTTCTATGTCCCCAGAAATTGAATTCAAACAATCTTCCAGAAACTATAGAGCCAAAACCCACAGGAGTGTATAGTAACCTATACATGGTATTGCAAAATTAAGGTAGCATTTAGAAAATCCTATTTTAATAGTCTGATATTTCTCGCTTCTCTTGAATAATCAAAAGATCTGGGAGTGTGGTTTCCATACCCACCCTGGAATGAGAGAGGACTGATTAGCAGCTGCCCCCTTGGGTGCATCAAGGACTCCAGTCATGATCCCCACGATTCTTTGATTATACCTTTCCCACTTTTGCTCATTGAGATGATGTGCCAGGACCTTGCTGGCCTTGGGGTTTGCACACTTTTGTACTATACACCCAGGATTTGGTAATTACACCTTTCATTGCTTGGTAATCTTTCGTTACACTGAATTTTCTTTTTAAGCATTTGAAGATCAATAGTTTTCATGCATTAACAAGTTGAAGGCCTAGCACATTGCTATGTCCCCTGTGTTTTCACTGTTCTGTGGTGGGGAGCAGTGGATCTCGTGTGGAGGAGAGCTACTCATTGTGAAATGCCTGAGAGCTGAGCACACCACCCTTGCTTCTCCTCCGCCTTGTGAGCTGAGCGTATTAAGCTGTGTGTCAGTTGAGCCATTTTCTAATTGTGATCCTTGATCTTTAAAGGGGGTTTGAAACACAGCACAGCCTTAGCATTTAACACTATTTCTGAACATAGCCCCAGCTCCTTGTTTTCTGAAGTTTAGAGTTCACTTGACCTTGGTTTCTAACTCATAATCATGCCATCCCCAGCAGCCTTCATCCTTTTGGAGACATCTCTTAACACAGTACTTTTGTAAGATCTTGGCTCTTTTTAAAAGCTTCCTGTCAACTAAGTATTGTTTATTTCCAATTTTCCCACTTCCACAATAAAACTTTTTTCCTCCCATACAAATGTATTCCTTATAGTCTCCTGAGACTAGTGCATCAAGGACTACAGTTGCTGTGGTCCCATGGTAGTTCACCAGCATAGTCAAGTCAAACTTGAATATCAGTAAGATAAAGGAAGCAAGAGCATGTTTTGAAAAATGAAGTTAAAAAGTCATCACACTCTAAATCTAGATAAATGGCAGCTTGAACAAGGTGCCATGAAACTCTAGCTTCTTGACTGGCAAAGAAAGTAGGAACCAGGCTCATCATACCATTGCCTAGATTATTGAATACTTTTCTACTAGTTGCTATTGCTTGTTTTTACTTAAATTATACTAGAATCATATCACACCAAAGAATTTAACAATTTTAGTCTCCTGTTTTCTCTCACTTTATCCATATAAGCCCATGGCAATTATGAATAAAATCATGTCCAGCCAAGGGACCAGACCCTACATCTGCAAACCAGGTCATCTCTCCCTCAATGCTCTTACCTACCCTAACATGTTATGAATTTCCCTTTGTACTCTGTCATTCCTTTTCTACTTGGGCTACTCAACTCCCTCCCGGTCTGGTAGCCCTTACTGAATGCAGCCATGGTAGAATTGTGGTCCTAGCTTCACTCCCAACTATGAAATTGACCAATTTAGAGAAGCTTAAAAATAGCTGGTCAACCTACCAGAAGTCTCTACATATGATGGACTGTGTAAATCCTGAATAAATGAAGAATCAGGTAAAATACACTTGATAGAATAACACAGACTTAGTGTGAAGAAACAGAATATCTAACTGTTCATCGTATTTACCATAAGGTTTATGCATAGGTCTAGGTGACTTCCCTGTTCCTCTCACCCCTTCTTAGATTCAAGATTGGGTCCTAGGAAGTAGTGGGTATCAATCAAGCTTAAGTAAATCAAGGCATAATAGCCTCTATGATATAAGGAATGAAATGAATGAGGATAATGACAAAGTTGGTCAAGCCTCTCCCTAGATTTCCAACAGAAAACTATGAAGCTTAAATGCTTTGAACTCCATGCATCAGAGACAGCAGGGACAGCCGCCAACCACTATCACTGTGGTGTGTTGGGATTCACAGTGGACTGGGTAGGAGTGGGTGGAGGTCTTGCTTTAGGGAGGGTTGGGTAGCACTGGTAAAGAGAAATAGAGCAATCCAAACATGGAGGCCACAAAGTAACTTCTTGTGATTCCCTGAAGTATTCTGTGGGACATAATACAGGACAGCCTGTCTTAACAGGAGTGCTCATGGGCAAGGTATTGTGATGCTTAACCCTCCAGAATTTACACTTTGATTAGGGATAAGGACACTTGTTGTCACAAGTACATAAATTCTTTCTTTAAGGACCATGGGACTGACCACTTAAGCTAATACCAAACTGACTTGCTCATGGAGTAGGTCTTATGTGTTCTCAAATGAGTGTACCTGTGCCACCCAAACGCCCCCTATGCTCTCAGGAACACAATTCCATCCCCAACAGGCTAGTCCCTTTGTCCCTAGTCAAACTGAACTAGGTGTTCAGCCTAGTCTATGCATGCTCTTATGCTCTTCCTTCACCCAAGTCTTCATTCATCTACTGATATCAAGTTTCTACTCTGAACATTACTAATCATTCTTCTGTATTTTCATTTCTCAGCATCATGGTTGGGCATGTATATTGGCGTTAACTCTGGGGTTTCTTGTTATGAGTGTATGTCATTTTAACTTATGCTTTAAGAAAGGGAAGTCAAATTTGGATACCATCTTCAATTAGTCAGTGAGGATACATCTAGTTTTAATATGTTCAGCAATGTCTACATGTGTATGTGTATATATATATATATATATATATATATATATATATATATATGTATGTATGTATAGAACCCCAGAATCCCAGAGTGTGCTAGGGTAGTAGCACTGAAAAGAGCTTTCAAAACATCAGAAATGCAAGGACAGTTATAGACCAAAGGAGGTGAAGGAAACAGGATGACTAAATGCAATGCGCAGCATCCTGGACTTGATCCCAGAACAGATAAAAACATGAGCGGCAAAGCTGGGAAAGTCAAAATATGGAGTTTCATTAACAGTCCTGGCCCAGGGTGAATGCTTCAGTGCATCATGGCTAACATTACAGAAGGCTAAGTGAATCATCTACAGAAAAATCTCTATTATCTTTGCAACACTGCTGTAAATCTAAATTTCCAAATGTCAACTTTCGAAAAATGAAAACCAGAAGATAAAATAGCATATAACACACTTAGATGCCTCACTGACAATTCCAGAAGAAACTTGGATGTGTCTGCTGTTAGAAATCACTGGTCTCTGATTGAAGAAAACAACTTAAAGACCAAGCTCTGTGGGAGGAAAAGGGAGGAGGCGCAGCCAGGCTTCTGCTGTTCAGTGAGCAAACAGCTCACCAGATTCTCAGGAGGCTTCAGGCTCATAAAAATAAGCCAGGGAAATTTTTTCAGGAAAAATGTGAATCTGTATTAACATGATGGTATGTTTATTATTTTTGTTCTGTGATTTTTGCTCAAGTATCCACAGTCCATATTTTTGTAACTTTTTTTAAAGATTTATTTACTTATGCATACAGAACTAGGGTACAGGCTAGAGGTGCAGAGGTGGTGAGAGGATTCACCAGAGACAGAGTGGGGAGCAGAACAGGCAGATTGCTGAGGGGAGCAGTGGGGGCGACAGGAGAGGTCTGCTGTGCCATGTGGGTCACCTCCCCATCCTGGACCAAACATATGCTGAAGCTGAAGGAGCTGTGGCTAGCTCTGCAGTGCTGCACTTTTAACCCTTTGCACCACCAGGGAGGGTCCCCATAGTTCTTATTTAAAAGGAAAGCAGAATGCCATTTTATTATTAAATGTACACATTAGAACACAAGAGAGTAGAAAATATATTTTTCTCCAGAAATATATAAGTAGGTAGGAGAAATTTATATTACTTTGAGCAGAGAGGAAGATACTCTTAGACCTTTTCTTTTTCTTCCAATTTGGAGTGGTTTGGTATACATGTTCAGAAATAGCTTCCCCTCATACCTGCCTCCTAAACAAATTGGGATTTAAACTCTGTTTTCTGAAAACAGTTGAGTTAGTTATCACCTTAGCCCGGTGAATCTGGCACAGAGGGTTAGAATACTTTAATTGATTTGTTTTAATTAAAAATTCCTTTAATTTAATGCTTTGCAGGGATTAGGGCTAGATCCTGAGTGAATAAGGAAAGAGGAATTGTTTTAGATTAAATATCAGTATTGGTGCTTTGGTGCTGAGCATGGGTGGTAGTCTTATACCCCTAAATCATATGTAGTTTTGTAAGCCGATGCTACCTCAATTAAAATATAATTTAAAAATCATCTCTCAACATACCTGCTTTTAATTTCAGATCTGCAAGAAATCTTAAAGGCAGCTATGAAACAATCCCTGTACTTTTACAACAAGGTTGCTTTCAGTGATGCTATTGATTCTTTGTTCTTTTTTTCCTTTCTAGAGGCTAACTTGACCACTGTGAATGATGGTCAAGTAATGCTTAACTCAGATAGCAGAAATTTTTAAATATATATTTATTATTATTTTTTGCATCATTCTTCATCTTGTACATTTTTTTTAAATCTCAGTTGCAATCCCTGCAGCTAAAATGACATTTCTCCAAAGAAAAAATGCAGACTGCCAACAGGCATATGAACAAAATGTTGAACATCACTTGTAATAAAGGAGATGCAAATGAAAACCACCATGAGATACCACCTAATACCAGTGAGAATGGCACATATTTAAAAAAACTAGCAGGACTCACCCTGGTAGCACAACAGGTTAAAGCGCAGCACTAAGAAGCTAAAGCCACTTTGGCATGAGTTCGATCCCCAGCCCTAGGTGACCCACATGGTGCGACAGAGCTCTCCTGACCCACCAGCTGTTCCCCTCAGAGGTGTACTTTGTCAATATGCCTGTTCTGCTCCCTACTCTGTCTCTGGTGAATCCTCCCACTGCCTTTGCACCTCTGGCCTGTACCCCAGTTCTGTATGCATAAATAAATAGATCTAAAAAAAAAAAAAAACTAGCAACAGCAAATGTTAGCAAGGATGTGGAGAAAAAGAAACCCTCCTGCACTGCTGGTGGGAATGCAAACTGGTACAACCACTATGGAAAGCTGTTTGGAGGTTTCTCAAACTGCTAAAAATAGCAGAAACTTTTAAGAGACAATGAGTCCTGACTCACAGAAAGGTATTTATTTGATGTATGTAAAATCCATGTCCATCTACTACAACTACAGTAGTATCAAGTAATGAACAAGTTTATCCTATCTGGCACTTAGCATTGTAAAAGCTCAGTGATGATTAAAAAGAAAGATGTATCTGCTCAAAATGAGTGCTACGGAATGACTTATGTATCTCCAAAATTCATATGTTGCCACCCTAATTCCCAACATGATGAAACTTGGAGATGGGGGTCTTTGGAGGAAATTTAATGTGAATAAAAGTTACAAGAATGGGGCCCTTTGATAGGATTAGTGCCTTATAAAGAGAGGTAGCAACAAACTCATTTCCCCTCTCTCCTTGCCATGTGAGGACACAAAGAAAAGCTTCCCCCTACACTCCCTGCAAATCAGGAAGATTCTCACTTGGGAACAAATTGGCTACAACCTTGATCTCAGCATTCTCAGCCTCCAGAGCTGTTAAAAATACATGTGTTGTCTAAGTCCTCCGGTATATGATTATTTTTATAGCAGCATAAACTGAGTAAAACAATGACATTCAAAGAAAATGAAATAAGACACTAAATACATACTAGATTGTGAAGAATGACATGCTTTCATCAGAAAGAGAAAAATAAATGAAAGTGATGTGACCCAAGGAGTGTGTTTTGGAACACTGAGGGCAGATTCTGATTTTTTTTTTAAAAAGATTTATTTATTTGTGCATACAGAAGTGGGGTACAGGCCAGAGGCTCAGAGGCGGTGAGAGGCTTCACCAGAGACAGAGTGGGGAACAGAACAGATCGACAAAGTACACTGCTGGGGGAGCAGCGGGCGGGTCAGGAGAGGTCTGCCACGCCATGTGGTCACCTCCGGGGCAGGTGGGGATTGAACTCATGCAGAAGCGGCTTTAGATTCTCAGTGCTGTGCTTTAACCCACTGCGCCACCAGGGAGGGCCTGATTCTGATTTTTAAAGGTCTTTCCAATCCATCTCAACTGGACTTAACTGGTATCTTCAACTTCTGGATTTGGTCTCTGCCAGCCCAAATCCACCCTGACCATGCCTCTGCCTCAGCAGCCAGCAGGAGCTACTTGAGACTTGCTATTCTTACAGCTAGTATTTGCTAGAGTAACTTAATCTTTATGCCTGTCTGCTTCTTACTTAGTCTTTTGTCCAGCTCTTGTTTGAAATTTTGCTTTAATCATTCGTCTTAGACTTAGTTTCCTTATTGAATTGAGAAACTATATGCTGAGTACCCAGAGATGGTGAGAAGTCAGATGAGTGACATGGGAGGGGAATAAAGAAGTTTGGTAAATGTGAAAGGATGGGCACCGAGACTTGCAGTTGGAATTTAGTGTGACGTTGTTATGAATTAAACTAAACCCACCTCTCTCCCTACTAACTGGCTGGATGAACCAGAAGGGAAGTAAAATCCAGGGACCAATTTACATAGAATTGGGGTCAGAATGTGTGGTGATTATTTTTATATGTCAACTTGACTTGGTCACAGGAAACCCAGACAGTTGCTAAAACTATTTCTGAGTGTGTCTGTGAGGGTGTCTTAGGAAGAGATTAACATTTGAATCAGACTTAGTAAGGAAGATGTGGACTCATCATTGTGGGTGGTCATCAAATCTGTTCACTGCTTAAATGGGATAAAACATCTGAAGACTAATTTCTCCCCTCAGCCATCAATACTGCTGCCTTTCAGAGATTAGGACTCAACCAGTACTTACATCATCAGTCCCTCTATTCCAAGGTCTTTGGATGTGAAGAAATTATACCAGTACCTCACAGACAAGAGATCATGAGATTTCTTGGCTCCCATAACTGTATGAGCCAATTCCTATAGTACATCTCTCATGTATTCTACTGATTCGGTCTCTCTGGAACTCTGAATGTGTACACTGAGGTTCAAGGTTATAAAAGGATACAGAGCAAAGATAACAATAGTGCAGAAACAGATCATGTTTTCCTCCCTAGCAATACTTTACCATTCCCAGCAAACAGATCGCCAGAGCTGGCTGCTGCCACATTGAAAACCACAAATATATGGGAAATCCACTGGCCAAATAATCACTCTTTAAATATCAATAGTTAATTATTAATTGAAAATTATCTGTGTGCAGCATTGCGTCACAGCATAGAAGATGTTTTGGAAAAGAGAGAATTGCTTAGCAAGTATTTCCATCTACTTAGCAGTGTTTGAGTGATTAATACGCAAGTTAGTAATAAAGAGGTGAAAGAATGACAGATGCCTTTGGCTTCGCCGTAATCTTAGGGAGTGGTCCCCAAACTTTATATGCATCAAAAAACCTTGTCATAGAATTTGACTTAATTGAGGAAGGAGGTTGTAGAGTAGGCAGACCAAGAATTTGCATTTCTAGCAAGCTCCCAGGTGATGCTAATATTGCTGGCTTTGGAGAAATGCTAGACTAAGGAAAGCACTTTTGAGCACGTCTGCCTGAGACAAATCTGTCCTAAGGATTATGTCTAATTGCTTCTCACTATTCAAGAGAGAGTTTAACAGACCACGGTGAACCATCTGTACCATTAGCAGCCCTCTGCCTGAAAGATGAAAATATTCCTTACCATTCAAATGTGAAGTTGCCCAACAAAGAAAACTCAAGGAGTGGTAAAGATGTGGCTTTGTTGTCCATTTGATTACCTTAATACACTAGGTTTGTCATAAGACAAAATCGCCATCAAAAGGAAAACTAAAAAATTATTTGCCTTATTGAATGAGAATTAAGAGTGAGTTTTACATACAGATCATTAAGGTGGTCAGTGTTATATTTGAAACAGTAATCTATAATGTTTTCACATAGTGAACAACTTAATATACAGTTTAATAATGCCACTCATGCAAAGCAGTTATACTTATTTAAAATACAAAGGCACAAGAAACTTTGGGAGGCACAATGTCATCAGGCTGTATATGTACCTTCAGAAAGCTAGCGATTTCAAAATGAAGTAATTGCTCTACAATTTGAAGTTTTTCATAAACTTAGGACAATACACTGATGAAAATACAGAATTGCTCCAAGACCTGCACATGACTAATTGTTCTTTGGTGACAGCAATAAGCAACCCCCAGATCCAGTTACTCTCCTGTCCCAATCTATTAGCACGATGGATTTAACCAACCACACCTCTGACAAATAGTCCCCTAAAGTGATAATTTCATCATTAAAGGGCAAGTGATCCTTAAGTATCTTGGTTTCCAAAATCTAATAGTTCTGGGATTTCATAGGAACCAAAAACTTTGTAAGCACATATCTTTGCTTCATTCAGAGACTGTCTTATCAGGACAGCACAACCTTAATAACCAGTCAAATCAATTTTGTGAACAAGTTAGCTTTCTGTTTTAATTACCTTCATTGGTTCTGTCCATAGAGGATTATCAATTCTCTGGAATGATTATCTATTCTTAGCACCTACTTGGGGAAGGAGGTGGTCACTGGCCATAGGGCCTATACTATGGTGTTCCATCTCGGGGAGAGGGACAATTTTTTTCTCTGAGGAGAGGACAGTTGACAAAGTCTGGGAAGACTTTGGGCTGTCATAATTGAGAGGAGAGGGCAGCTACCACTGTGGAGTCGTAGAGACCAGAGACACTGCCAATGCTTCTAGAATGCCAAGGACAGCTCCCCACAATAAGGAATTCTCAGGCCCCAGAAACTATTGTTGAGAAACCCTGACCTAGAGTAAGTGGATATGAAGAGTGCTGGGAAACAAGGCCGCTAAAAAAAGAGATAGGGAAGCCTTGAGGCACAATTTTTGCTTCTTCTTAGCCAATCCACATTTTCATTGAATTTCCAATATGTTAGTTCTGAAAATATTTCATCCAAGCACCACTAACAGCAGAAAGAGGGATATTATTAAACTCTCCTGAGGATAATATTCTTTCATTCCACCCTAGAGACCACTCTGGCTCAAAGGACAAAAAATAGATGCATCAGAGTAAATGGGATATTATTGTTTTTAATTTTTCTTTTTATAAAAAAGATTTATTTATTTATTCATACAAGAACTGGGCTATAGGCCAGAGGTTTGGGGAGTGAGAGGACTCACCAGAGACAAAGTGGGGAACAGAACAGGCAGATTGTTGAAATACACTGATGAGGGAAGCAACGGGCAAGATAGGAGAGGTCTGCTGTACCACACGGGTCAGTTCCCTGGCTGCGATTTAACTCCTTGTGCACCCAAGGAGGCCCTTAATTTTGATTTTTAAAAACTTTCTTGAGTTATAATTGCTAAACTGTACATATTTAAAACAAAGGAGACATTAGTCTGTCAATCAAGACTCCAGTACCAGCTCACCAGAGACTCTCAAGCCTGCCTCCTACCTTTAATGCGCCTTCCAGTTTTCCAGATTAAGTTGTCCAAGGCCTCTCCCCATCCTTTTATCCTTATTCTTTCTAGAACTGACAGATTAAAAAAAAAAGTCATAGTCACCAATTCTTTCCCTTCTTCTCACTCTTTGTTCCACTGCAAATAGGCTTCTACATGCCTTTCACTCTTTAAAATAAATGGTTCTCTTTATGTCTCTTTATATTTTCACTTAAAAAACTGTTTATTGTCATACTATTTACAATAGGTGAGCCATGGAAACAACCCAAATGCCCAAAAAATAGATAACTGGATCAAGAATATGTATATATCAGATATATATTCAGTAATGGAATATTATTCAGCAATCAAAAAGACAAACATTCCATTTACAGCAACATGGATGGAGCTAGAAAGAATTATGCTCAGTGAAATAATCCAGAAATAAAAAGAAAAATATTGTGTGGTTTCACTCATAGGAGGAAAATAGGGGAACCAAATAAGGGATAAGGAAAAATTGTTATAAATTTAAAAACGAAATTAACAGGCAACTATAAATCAGAGGCATTCTCTAGGGGAGGTGAGGAAGAGAGATCAAAATGGGGGAAGAAAAAGCACAAGGGACTATGGTGATGATGCATAGGTGAATTGGTGGTGGGAATTCTATGGGGACTATGCCTGAGAAGAGAAATATATATCGTACAAAAAGGAAAAATGATGTGAAGTATAGATAAAAATTCAAAAAAAATTATGTGCCATTAGAGTAGGCTCCTCTTTTAATCAGTGTGATTTATTCCATCATCTTTCTTCTAAGTTTCTCCTTTATCTATTCCACTTCTCTTGAAATTTAGGCATTTTTTAAAGTCAATTCTCAGGTTTCTTTTCTTTCCTGCTGCCATCCCAAGAAGCAGCCCATGTCCAAAGCCCATATACCTACCCCTAATATTGTCCTATTCACACTGACTCTGATAGAACTTGCAAGGTTTACTGGGATTGTTCACACGCACACATTTTCTCCTGACTATATTAGATTTTTGTAAATGGTTTGTGTAGTATAAATTAGTAGTTTACAAATGCTTTAGAAGAAAAATGTCAGCATTCTAAAAAAGATGGACATTTTCATTGCTCACTAATTCATTTCTAGAAATATATCCAATAGAAGGGTATACAGATGCACATTAAAAGATGTCAAATAATATTCATAGCAACTTTCATCATTATAGCAACAAACTGGAAATAATCCAAATATCTGTCAGTAGACAGAATAAATAAACTCTTGGTATAATCCTCCAGCTGAAAACTGTGTAAAATTGAAATATGTGTGATATGCATCAAATGGTTGCCTCTCACAGATAACATGTTGAATAAAAGTAAACACAAGCAATGGCATCCTGAAAACTTGATTTATATCAAAGTCCCAAATATGTAAATCAAGTGTCTGGTGATAAAAAAATAGTATAACAATCACTTTTAGGGGTTAATGTGTGTTAATTCTGGGTACTGGTAATGTTCTACATTTTAATCTGGGGGGTGGTTCTACCAATGTGTTTACTCCATGCAATATCAAACTGTAGACATGTATGATTTTTTTTCCACAGTTATATATGTTTTACATTTGCAATGAAATATTTATTCAAATATATTCTAGAACATATTCCTTAGATCCAATGCTTTTGTGTAAACTATGGAACCGCAGTTTTCTGACAGTGCTGTGAAGCCTCATAACTCACACTGTTTAAAATGTGTGCTTCTGGGCTCTCCCTGGTGGCGCAGTGGGTTAAAGCATAGCATTAAGAAACTAAAAACACTTCAGCATGAGTTTGATGCCCCACCCTGCAGGTGACCCACATGGCGCAGCAGACCTGGCAGACCTCTCTGACCTGCGGGCTGCTCCTCTCAGCGGTGTACATACATCGTTGATCTGCCTGTTCTGCTCCCCGCTCTGTCTCTGGTGAATCCTCTCATCTTCCCTGCACCTCTGGCCTGTACCCCAGTTCTGTATGCATAAACAAATAAATCTTCAAAAAAAAAAAGAGTGCTTGTAGAGTGACTTATTAGTCATAGAATGGTCCTATGATTGTCTGCCTTGCTAAAAAATTTAGAATTGAAAGTCTTAACTACTCAAATTCAAGATGAATTCTAGAGGCCAAGAGCAATTTGCAATTTTAAAGTCACCTTTGAACTTAATGTAGCATATGACAGTATCTATCATAGCATAACATTATAGTATAATGCATGGCCAATCATTTTTTAAAAAGCTATCTGCCACGTATTTTCAACTTAAATTTTTCATATTGTTCATGAGAAAGTTTGAAAATCCTGTTTAATAAGACATTAAATTACTTTTATGACCTTTCTGAAAAGTACTCGTGATCCTTTTTATAGTATGATTGAATTTTAATGTGACTTTTGAATTTCTTAAAAGAAATCCATTTAATGTTAGAAAATAAAAAGCTAAATTGACTATAACAACATAATTGTGCTAAATATATATATGTTTTTATCATTAAGTATTAGACTGAGCAAATGTTTTGCCAGTTTACTGGTTTTCCCTCATATACAGGATACAATGAAAACAAAATTTAGTTATAAAGAAAAACTGTCAAATAAAAGTTCCACCTACTCTTGAAAATTGAATCAAGGCCTGTGTGAAATTCATGTAATTTCATATATAAAAAAAAAAACAGAATACTTTAATAAAGAAATAAATTTAAACCTTCCATGGCTTTCCTAGTGAAGATGATTAACTGACAAAACTGTCTCTTATTTCAGTGTCTGTCATCTGGACCACATTTGTTATATTATTCTGACTTTTCACTCTTTTCCTTTCAAATAATTTATCATCTTTAGAATGTAATCTCAATCACTGTGTCATATCAAGAACTAGAATTCATGGTTAATAAATCTCTGGAGGGAAAGTGAGCAATATCAGAAAATTATTTTGACTAGTACTAGGCAAACCTGTGAAGCACCAGAATTTTTAAGATATATATATATATAAAGGAAATCAACATATTTTGTGAAAAGAACTTTGGATTTCTTCACAATGTTAATTTATTTCCTATTCTTTTTATTAAGATGGCACTGGTTCACAACATTGTATATGATCCAGAATTACTAGTTAACATCTCTTCAAATGTAGGTTACACATATAATTCCACCATCAAGGCACCCACCACCCTCCAACATAGTCCATTGGGTCCCTCCTATTTCTGTTCACCCCTTGTTATTCTCCCCAGGTAGTCTCAATTTTATAGTCAGTTTTCTAGAGTTTGTAATTGCTTTGTTTTTCTCTGACCCTTTATTTTGTTTCTCTGCATTTCATGTATGAAATTGAAGCCATCTAGTATTTTTCTTTCTTCTTCTGAATTACTTTGCTTAGGAATCCCCTCAGTTTCATCTATGTTGTTGGGTCCACCCTGGTGGTGCAGCAGGTTAAAGCACAGCACGAAGAAGCTAAAGCCACCTCAGCGCGAGTTCAATCCTCACCCCGGAGGTGATCCACATGGCACAGCAGACCTCTCCTGACCCACCCGCTGCTCCCCTCAGCAGTGTACTTCGTTGATCTGGCTGTTCTGCCCCCCACTCTGTCTCTGGTGAATCCTCTGTGCCCCTGTCCTGTACCCCAGTTCTGTATGCATAAATAAATATACCTTTAAAGAGTTTATATAAGTATGTGTGTGTATGTATTTTGCTTTATAGTATTCCATATATATATATATATATATATATGTATGTGTATGTGTGTATTATATCTTTATAATAAATTCATCTATCTTTGGGAATTTTGTTATTTCCATATAATTGACATTATAAGTAGTGCTGCAATAAACTTAGGAACATATGCACACACACTCATATGTGTATATATAAACATGTGTATATATATATATTTATTTAATATATCCCATCAAATTAGTGTTTTTGCATTCTGCTGGTAGATTTGTTGGATCACATGCTAGATCAATTTTAAAAAAAAAATCCATAGTGTATTTTATAGTGACTAGACCTGTGTATATGTCCCCCCACGGTATACAAAATATTTTTTCTCCACACCCTCACTAGCACCTGCTCTTTCTGGGTTTTTTATTGTCTTGTTTTGTTTTCATATGGGACATTCTCATAGGTTTGAGGTAGTTTCACACTATGGTTTTAATTTGCATTTCCCTGATATATGACACTGAACATTTTTTAATATGCCTATCAGTCATCTGTATGTCTTTATGGGATAAGTGCCTATTTAGTTCTTCTGCCCATAAATTGATTGGGACTTTGGGACTTTTGTTTTCTTTTAGTTGAGTTGTATGAGTTATTTGTAGATCTCAGATATTAGCAGTTTAGCAAATATATGATATGCAAGTATTCTCTCCCATTCAGTAGGATATTATTTTTCATTTTAATGAGTTTCTTTCATTTTCAGAAACTTTTCATTTTGATGTAGTCCCCTTTGTTTATTTTTGCCTTTGTTTCTCTTTTATGAGAGTCAAGTATCCAAAGACATGACAGAAATTAATGTTATGGAGTGTTTGCCTGTATTTTCTTCTGTTATCTATGGTTTCAGATTTTAATTCCAAGTTGTTAATCAATTTTCAGATAATTATTTTGTGAGATAGGATGTATTTTCATTCTTTTGCCAAGTGTATCTCGAGTTTTACCAGCACCATTTATTGAAGGGATTTTCCTTTCTCTAAAGTATCATTAGCCCCTTTTCATAGATTAACTGTCCATAAAAGTGTAAATTTATTTCTGGGTTTTCAATTCTATCACATTGGTTTGTGTGCCAATTTACTGTATTGTACTGTTTTGACTATATAGCTTAGTAGTATAATTTGAAGTCTGGCAGTATAATATCAGCATTCTTTTTTGATCAGGAATTCTTTAGCTATTCAGTATTGTTTGTAGTTTCATAAATTTCAGTAATATTTGTTCTACTACTTTGAATAATGCCAGTGAACCTTTGACAAGTATTATATGAATTTGTATATTATTTTCAGTAAGATGATCATTTTTATAATAATAATTCTTCTAATCCATGAGTATGGAATATCTTTTTACTTCTTTGTACTTTCTATTTGTTTTAACAATGTCTTATAGTTTTCGTTGTAGAGGTCCTTCAGGCCCTATGTTACACTTATTGCAAGGTATTAGATATTTCTTGATATGGTGGTTAAATGGGGTTGCTTTCTTGATTTATCTACTAGTTCATTGTTTGCTTATAAGAATGGATTTGATTTTTGTCAACTGATTTTGTAGCCCACCACTTTACTGTACTGATTTATTGTCTCAAATGGTTTTATAGCAAAGTCTTTAGGATTTTCCTAAGGCTTTTTTTTTTTTAAGCTTTTATGTATTTATTTTTCCATAGAAGAACTGTGATGCAGTCCAGAGATGCAGGGAGTGAGAGGCACTAGACACAAAGTGGGGAGCAGAAAAGGTGGATTTACTGAAACACACTGATAAGGGAAGCAGTGAGCGAGACAGTGGTCTGCTGTGCCATATGTGGGCCAGCTACCTGCCTGGGGATTGAACTCAGTGCATAGAGGTGATAGCACTCAGAATTAACCCCAGGGCACCAGGTAGAACCAGTGTTTTGTTTTTTAAATTTAAATATATCTAATACGGAAAAATTATTTCCCCACTACTACTTAAGAACACAGGGGGATTAATCAGACTTATTTAATTATACCTCTAAATTAGGGTCATGGGTCTACAACACAACTAAACATGAAAATTACAAATAAAAAGCTTTTCGACAATGAAAATACAGGCCTGGAGATTACTATTTTGATTTCTACATAACATTCAAATGAAAATGGAGTCACAGCTAGGACTTGCTTCCAGAGAAATTCTGACTCTTCCTCCTTAGGAATTTACTTCTGTAGTCAACAAGAAAAGAAAATTGATTTGCAACTTAATTTCCCAAAATTTCTATTTGCTCCCTAATGTATTCACATAGATGCCATTACTAAAATTTCAATATGTGTTGGTAATGAATAGCACATAATTAAAAACCTTCAAAAACAATAAAAATTAAATTCAGATCACTTACAGTTCCACGTTCTTCAGTCTCTAAGGAAATGCCAATCTTTCAGAACAGCAGTTCTTCAGCTGTCAAATCTATACTGCCATCAATCAGAAGGAAAGATTTCAGAGACCCCAATTCTACACAGCAGCTTTCAATCATGGTGCACAGTGAAATCATTAGGAAAACTTGAAAACAAACGTATTATTCAGTGATCTACCTACAGAATACGAGTTAACTAACCCGGAAAAGGACTCCTACCTTTAGAAGATGGTCAAAGCACCCAAGTGATTCTAATTTATAAGTAGGTCTACGAACCACAGTTGTAAACCTATATAACTGATTCAACTAAAGTCAAGCAACTTGAGTTCTTAATTTCTCTTTCGCATGTTAATTTTTAAAAGTTTAACTCACTGAAGTTACTGAAGCAAAAATGAAATGATAATTTTAATTTCAGGTACTCTGCCAATGAATTAGAAAACCATTTACTAAATTCTCACCCTGTAGTGCATAATATCAAAAGACATGAGTTATGAGGGCAATGCAGCTCCTCGGAAATTTCTCTTAGATTTACAAGCTGATAACTCTGTTCCCTACTTTGAGCATTCCTAGTCACTAAAATTTTGCTTCCCAGAGTTCTACTAGCACTCAGCAAAATAATATGAAGAGGCACTAGTGCACTGGGAAATTTTTAACAAATAACTCTGTGAGGATAGAATGGGAACTAGGGAGGCAACAAGGCTTACAGCATTTGTTGATTTCCATGGTGGGTATTGCCATAGCCTATTTCAAGTTACCAACCGGCTTGCAAACTTTTGTTAAATTTAACAATCATAAGAACCAGTATAAGTCATTAACAGCACTTCACAGTGAAATTTGTATACCAGTGTCCTGGACTGGTAAGAACTGAGACGTAGATACAGTAGAGATTTTTGTGAGCAACTGCATTCCTAAATTAGTATAAAAATTTAAAATTATAAGGATCCTGGTTCACTGCTAATTATGTTAATATTGGAGACCTGGGGACATAAAGTGTTATTTACATTTCATTACCTTCCTTCTGCAACTTCATATCTTAGCAGAATACACTCAGAATCTGACTAAATCCCAACTTAAAACCTAGGTAAAGGGCCCTCCCTGCTGGGCAGTGGCTTAAAGCACAGCACTGAGAAGCTAAAGCCACTTCAGCATGAATTTGATCCCCGCCATGGAGGTGACCCACAGGGCCTGGCAGACCTCTTCTCACCTGACCACTGCTCCCCTCAGCAGTGCACTTCGTCAGCTGACCTGTTCTGCTCCCACTCTGTCTCTGGTGAATCCTCTCACTGCCCCTACACCTCTGGCCTGTACCCCAGTTCTGTATGCATGAATAAATAAATCTTAAAAAAAAAAAAGTTAAATTTGTGACATTTCTCTGTGTTTCTCTTTGGTTTTTTTTTCTCTGTAAGAAAGGTTGTTACAAAAAAAAAACGATGTGATGAAATATTACATGCAAAAAAATCAACATAATGTCTATAAAACATTCTATTATTTGATAGTGCCATCAGGAAAAAGTATGAGCAAAACAATGTGGCATCAGAGGAGTTTCTTTGCTTCACTCCTTGGAAATAATCTGAAAGTTAACTATACAGGTGCTGAACCCATAGTGTCCTATGAATTGGGGGAAAAACAAGAGCACCTCTATATAGGGGATCCGCCTGGAATGCACCAAAATGGACACTGAAGTTCATGTTTCCTTGAAAAAAGTGCTAGGTAGAATTAAATGCCAGGCGGCTTTGGTCTGAAGCCAGGAGGCTGAAGCACATATTGCAAAGTGATCACTCCTCTGGTAAGAAGTCCTGGAAGGAGAGACTGAGTAATGTGCATATACACATTCTGATTGTGAGGGAAAATCTCCTAAGGAGCTGGTATACTGCTAGCAGACCAGAACCCTAGTGAAAAAGAACAGGGATGATGTGCTGCACTCCTCCGGACCCCACCCTGGGGACTGGTACGACCAACTGAAATGCACTACAGCATATATGTGGCAGAGACAGGTCTGGGCCCAAGATAAAAGACATACCAGCAGTACCACAGTTATGAGTCAGTTCCTGCCTCAGCACATTCCAATGGGACACTGAACACCTTCATGCTCCTCTCCTACCTCCTCAGAAGTTTCCAGATCAGTCTCCAGACCTAGCTAATTAAATAAAACCACAGAGCCACCTGCTGGAAAAAGAGCAATAGTGCAAATTTCTAAGTTACTGTTACATATGCTTTCAAAATAACAGTGAATAAATACAGCAGCAAAATGGCCGGAGAGAAAAATACAATATATGACACCTTGAGACTTCAGCGAATATAACATTACATTAAAGGAACAAATATCTCTCTATGAACCAAGACATAGAAGGTTTTATCTTCCTACTAAATTCAAATTTCAAAACTGCATAATAAAGAAATTCAAATATATGAAATACAAGACAAACAAATCAGTGTGATATTACCCAAATCAGAGTGATATGATAACTCAAAAAACTAATCAAGGAGAAGATACAATCACATTCAGGAAAACAAATGAATGAACAGAGAAAGAAACTCAATGAACAGTAAAGAGAAATTGAAGTATTAAATAAAAAAAATAACAGTGGCAGGTTATAAAAATATCAATAGTGAAATAAAAAAAAACAGTCTTTTGGAAACATATGTGAACAAGTGGAGGGTTAAATGAGTGACCTCAAAAGTAATAATGTACAAATGACTTAGGTGGAAGAAGAAAGAGAAATATAAAGGGAAAAAATGAAAAACACACTTCAAAACTATCCTAGTCCATTAGAGAAGTCACATAAGGAAAATGGGTATTCCAGCAGAGGAAGAAAGAAAAAACATTCAGAGAATTTATTCAAAGAAATAATAGAAGAAAACTTACCAAAAGGAGCTAAGTGTATAGTATAAGTGCAGGAGGCCAAAAGAACACCTACCTATATAAATGCACCAATCACACAGTGATGAAATACCAATAATTTAAGACAAGCAAAAAATACAGAAGATGGCTAGGTTAAAATAAACAAGCTGGCAATTCATAAAGTAAGGTCATCAGGCTTACAGAGGAAACCCTATAAACAAAGACAGAATGGGCCACAAGAGCATATCACTAAGTTCATGAAGTTTGAAATCATATCAAGTATCCTGACCAAATTGGCATCAAGCCAGAAATCTACCACAAAAAGAAATAAGGAAAAACCTCTAACATATGAACATTAAACAACACACTGATGAGTGACTATTGGATTAATGAGGAAATTAAAGAACTTTAAAAATACCTAGAGAAAAAAAGAATTCAAGACACAAATAAAAGGAATACTATTAAGAGAATAATATGTAGCATTACAGGCCCATATCAAATATGAGAAAAATCTCAATGAAGTAATCTAACCTCACACTTTAAGAAACTAGAACAAGGATAATAAAACCAAAAGCACTTGAAGAAAGGAAATAATAAAAATTACAGCAGAAATAAGTGAAATAGAACAGAACAATTCCAAAAGAATGTCTAGTTAGCTCACTAAGAAAAAAAGGGGAGAAAATCTAATAAATAGAATAAAAAATGAAAGAAATTGAAACAGACATGTCAAAAATAAAGAGAATTATCATAGACTATGATCATTCATATACCAATAAGTTTAATAAACTAGAATAGACAGGTTTTTAGAAGCATACAACTTTCTGAGATGGATCAGTGAAAATAAATAAACCTGAACAGAACAAGTACAATGGAATTTAACCAGGAATCAAAAGTGAAAAAAAAATGAAGTTCTAATGTACTTGTAATTTGAAAGAATGCACACATGCCTATGTTCACTGCTGCCTAATTTACAATGTCTACATTATGGAAGCAATCTACCTGCCTAGTAACAGATTAGTATATTAAGCAGATGTGCTATATAAACACAAAGGGATACTACTCAGCTAGAAAAAGATAAGCTGTTTTTGACAACATGGAAGGAACTGGAAGGATTATGAAAGTGTCCTACACCAGGAGACAGACAAATATCAGATAATTTCATTCATATGTGTAAGACAGAGAAATAAAATATTCTGATAAGCCAAGCCCAAAATAAACCCTAGAAGCCTCCTGCAGGATGAAGGCTACCAGTGGGTGTGAGGGGTGTGGCAAAAAAAGGTGAGAGGAAGCTCACTGGACTATGGTAGAGGTCTCTGGGTGCCTTGGTGGTAGGTGATGTGGTAACTTACATCTGAAAAGGTATGATCTAATAATCTAAATCATACACAGATTTGAAAATCAATCTAACCTTCATAAAATATATCAAAAAGAAAAAATGAATAGATAAAACTACATAAAGAAAAATATCTCCAATAACATGCAATAAGTTGTGATACAGAATTTGAATCCACATTAGCTTGATCTTGACATGCCTCTTTTTTGCATGCAATTTTGTTTTCCTTATGGCAGAGACCACACAGTGTAAATGGATTCTCCAAGATTCTTAATTACCTAGAGCTCTTTTAGATGTTCTAGCGCTAGTTGGGAGTGGGGAGGTGTCAAAAGCTACATGACACCTTTTGAAATCTGATCAGAGACAACCTCACAACCTCTCTTCAGTAGATGATGCATGTATCCATGCAGGGCGTAAGCAGTATCATATAATGTAAGTTAAACAGTGAGATATATCCCTTTCTGTCTAGATCAGCCCTATTTGTCCCATCGAGACTATCCACATCCTTTGGAGTTGTGCTTCAAGCCACCTGTTTGGTTGTAGATGATCAATCAGCTTGCTACTTGCCTACTCATCCATTCTGACCATCCTTCTCTTTGCTACTCTCTGTAGAAATGGTAATAGTCTTTCTCAAAATATGTGTAAACAAATTATCGTACATATTAATAAATATATGGTAAAAAGAAAGCTTTATATGTCAAAATAAGCTTGGGAAGTTCCAACTTAAACAGTGTAATGTTAGATATTTTAATATTCCAATACAATAGCTCTCTTCAAAAGGGAAATGTACAACATCAACAAACATTTTTTAGAAATGCGGAGTCTATGGCCTACCTAAACTATGTTTACTAACTTCTACTCTTGAAACTAGTGGTTCCACTCACTGGTCCTCACTTGCTGGCCTTTCAGAGCAGAAGTATCAGCAAAAAAATTATGAATAGCTGCAACCTTAATGCTTGTCCAATATATAAGGAAATACAACTTACTAGATAACATACAAAATGCTTAGAATGGGTTCCTATCCACTTTTTAAAATTATTATTAAAGATTTATTTATTTATGCGTACAAGAAGTGCAGAACAGGCCAGAGGTCTGCAGGAAGTGAGAGGATTCACCAAAGACAGATGGGGAGCACAACAGGCAGATCAACTGAAACACAGTGCAGCAGGCGAGACAGGAGAGATCTACCACATCACATGGGTGTGGCCATGTACTGCACTTCAACCCTTTGTACTACCAGGGAGGGCCCCCTATACCCTTTCACTTCAACAAAATACTCTTATGAAGTAGAACTTTTAAGCATATCTTAAATACACGAATGACTGCTAATTAGATAACAAACTCCTGGGATAGGTACACTAATGAACAGCGCTTATTTTTTTTTTATTAGAGCACCATTCAATATATTGAAAATTATATAAACTGATTATACAGAATGAACAAATGATAACATGATCAAAGTCAGCTGAAGAGTGCTGACCTTGCTTAACACAATCTATTTGAAAATACAATTTCAGTCCCAATTGCACATTCTTTTCTCACTGGGCAATTTTCCTTTCATTTTTCTCCTCTCTTATCATCATCTGCTTTTTTTTACAGACAGGTTAGAATATTTCCCGGTTAATTTTATTACATTCTGAATGGCCTATTCTTTATTGTTATAATATTGTGTTACAGATAATCTGGGGTGTTTCATATGTTGTTGAAGCTCCTCATTTCACCTTTTGCATCTCAGTTGTCCATGCTGAATTCAAATGCAAAGTGCACACATGTAACTTTGAATTTTAAGACTACTGGAAATTCTTTCAGCTGAAAGTTTTCTTTCCTTCTGTTTAGAAAAGCAAGGAATGGTAAAAAGGTTAAGTAATATTGTTCTCTCAATTATAGTCCTATCAAATAGTAATTTACTTATCTCCACTGATGAATGATGATGTTAGTCAAGTATAACATTAAGCTAACTCACTTTACATGTGGCAAAACTAAGTTTCTAAAAATGTCAAATAGATCAAATAGTTCAAGAAAGACATGGGGAATGGTCAAATTTTCTCTTTTTGAAAATGCCAGCATTTTATTTTTCCTTGGAAATATATAACCCCCACATCCCCCCAAAACTTCACTATAATCTTATAGAAACCATGCAATTGTCAAACTATTTAAGGACCTCTTAATGGGAATTTTTGTATAAAATGGTATGAACCTCAGGGGAAATGTGGCACATACATACTAAATAATAGCTATTTTTAGAATAAAATGAACATGTTATAGATCGACTCTACTGGTTGCATTCAATAAAGTCAAAAACTAAAACAGACATGGATTCAACTGTTTATAATGGATAGTTTACTTAGCAAGCTACTACTGAAATAATGTGTTATAATAATTGTTAACGATGGGAAAGATCGAGGATGAAGACAAATGAATAGCACTAAGAGAGACCAGGAAGTAAAAGAAATGAACTCTGATTCAAGAAGTTCAAATTTCATTTCAATAACAATCGTTCTCTGGGGAAATTTATAAATGTTAAATAGCAGCAGTGCATCTTTTTCTTGACATTTTGTTTCAGTAGGTGAGTATAAATAGATGCGTAGACATTGTTGTAAAAGAAAGTATTTCTCAGGGCAAATTGCAATGTTTAAAGATACTACCACACTGGGGGGAATTATTGCAGTCTGTCCTCCTAGTACAGGAAAACCTTGGGGTAGACTGAAGGAGCAGAATGAGGCTCAGAAACTGGCAATGCCTACACAGGACCAGTTTATAAATTTTCTGTCTAGAATGGAGAGGAAAGACGAGGTTACCGAAAAACACTAGCATCCAGACATTTCATGGAATCCCATATTCCCATATTTTAAGTTCCCTTTCCTATTGCCAGTCTGTTTTTCTCAAGTAACTCTTTTCTCAATCTCAAGATGACCTACAAAGTAAATATTGATCTTAACAAAGAACACTATATAGTCATAATTTTACAAGAATGGTATATATCAACGACTGGTGAGGAGTTCTGCGATTGCTAATAAATGGTGTAGTTTTCAGAAATCAGTGAAATGATGTTGATCATTTAAAATCATTTCTATTTTCCTTCCAATCTAAGAAGAGTTTTCAAAAGAGAATTGAGTTCTAGAGTATAATCTCTTCATTGTGAGGTCCCAGACTCCATGGACTAGAGTGCAAAGTCAGGCATAAAATCAAGTCAAGTCTTTATTCTGGAAGAACTAAAAAGGCCTTTCCTTTCACATGGGGGATAAGGACATAGCAACAAAATCCAGCTAACCCAACTGTAGCAAGAATATGTTGACCCTGAAATGCCATTTGGGCAAGTCTTCTCAAATATGGTTTTCTAAACATCTTTAGAAAATTCTTATTTTTTAAGTTTCATTGCAATTTGTTTAGTATGTGTGAGTATAAACTAGTTAACTCAAACAATGGCAACTTATGTGAATTCTTAAGCTGAAAGATTTTTTTAAAGGATTTAAAAATCATTCAGATATAATAAGATGAGTCATTAATAGTAATAAAACTAAGTAAAAGTAATTTAATGTGCTAAATGTCTCACCTTGACTAATTAGTAATACAGAATAAATTTGTAGAGAGGTCTGATTCAATGTATTAATGAATATTTTAACAGTAGTAGTATGCAATAGTCCCCCAGAAAATTGCCAGCTGAGCTGAGTGCTGAAAGAAGAAGTAGGAGCTTCAAAATCCCTTTTACTTTAGTGAGTAGATAAACTTTCAAAACATCAGACATGAATGCTGACAAAGCAAGAAACTTCTGGAGAGTCAAAACAAGGGGACTATCAGGAGAAAGACACTTTTGGAAACAAAAAAGAAATGTTTTTTTTTTAAATTGCACTTTTATGTCTAATGTCGATTAAAATATTAAAACTGGTGAAGGAAAAGAGTATTTCCTCATTACATTTTGAACACACACACACACACACACACACACAGTCTCTCAATCTTCTAAACAAAATAATCCAAGCTTAGAATTTGTTTATCATGCTCACATCTCCAAAAGACTTCTATCTGGATCTATTACTGGGAACACTTCCAGTAATTTTTCTCTGTGGTGGGGAGAAAATGATGATTAAGATGATTCATTTGTTCTTTAGAGACAGAATTTAAGTCTAAAGCAGTAGAAATTAGCATAGCAACATTCGTATTTTGCATGATGATTCTTTCTCCCTCCTGTTTTCCCACTGACCTGGTACCTCAGTCCCTGGTGCAGGAAAGGATTGGGCCAGGACTGTCCTAGACAACCACAAACATTAGCATCTATCTATACAGTCTCTGGGGTAGCACTTCTTTTTTTTTTTTTTAACTATCTGAACTGAACTTTAACTCCTCAGTACTTAATCTTCTTTCTGAAGTTGATCTCATTTACAAGTAGTCCAAAGCCAGGCATTCAGTACCAATCCGTCAATCCACACTTTACTGATAACAAGTATGTGAAGGACACAGTTTTGGAATTTGAAGGAGGAAAAATATCATTACTATTGATGACAACAAATATTTACTGAGATTTACTGTATGCAAGCACTATGCATTCTTTATATGCCTTCACTCATCCAATACTATTAATAACTCTACATGCCATTAAAACTAAAATTAGTCTCATAACATGAGAAATTAAGGCCCACAGAGGTACATTTTACTTTGCAGAGCTCATAGTTAGCAAAGTATAGATTTGAACTCAGACAGGATGAGAATAGAACTTAATAGTCTAACACACTACTCTATATTATCTGACAGTAAATAAGAGAGAAAACAAAAATATCTATAGTGTGTAGTTTTGAAATTACAGAATATGGACATTTAAGCAAAGAGTGATTAAATATCCCTCACAAAATCTAGAAAATACTCTACAAATGTAATCGAAAGAGCTGAGAGTTTAGTGTCAGTACCATGTCCTCCTCACCCCACCGCAACTTTGTGCAGTTATAAAGTTGCGGCCTAATTTTTAATCTACAAAGCATGGTAAGGAAAAAGAGGAATATGAATGTACAAATGAAGAATAAGCTCCATAGATTTCAGATATTGGAACCAAGTAAATAATAGACATTTAAAATACCTAAAGAGATTTTTAAAAGTTCTATGAAGTAGGAATAAGAGATGTCAATTGTGTCTAGACAAATCTAAAAGAGAACTTCTAAGTTCTTTAGACTATCTTCTAAAATAAAGAACTTCTACAAATAAAACTATCTTAGGGTAGGACTTGATAAGTGGGTTCTGAAATATATACAGAAAAGAAATTTCCAAAATTTGCTAATCTACTCCTCATGTAGTCTATTTGAGGGGCAGAAAATATTGAGACATATTAAAAAGCTCTAGTATCTTAAATCCTTGTCATTCTTTCAGAGTTAGACAGATTGATGCATTAAACAGAAAGCAGAAACACATATCTATTCATGTAACATTCTAACATGACAGTGATGCATAGCACATCAGCGTGAACAGAATGGTCTTAAAATGATGAGAAGAGAATTGATTATATATGCAAAAAAATCATTTCTTGATGATTTACAATTTAAGAAAGACAAATTTTTAATTTTAATAAAAACTGAAGAATTTATCACTTGAAAAAGGGAATGGTGCCTTAAAAAAGACATAAATATTGCATAAATGTTTTTGAAGCTTACTAATATCTTTAAAAAAAATAGAATTTTTCCCATCAAAAGACATCATAAATTATAAAGCAAGGGGGACTCCTTGGTGGCACAAGGGTTAAAGACAGCACTATAAAACTTCTGCCATCCACTACAGCATGAATTTATGCCTGGCTGGCCAGGGAGCTGACCCATATGGTACAGTAGACCTCTCCTGTCTCACCCACTGTTTCCCTCAATAGTGCATCTCAGTAGTGCATCTCTGCCTGTTCTGCTCCACATTGCCTCTCACTCACCTCCATTTCTATTCATAAGTAAATCTTCAGAAAAACAAGCCAAATATTAGAAGAAACTATCTGTGACACACATGAATGAAAAGGGTGCATATTTATTAAATATAAAGAACTCAAAAGCGGCAAGAATTCCAACAGAAGTGAGCAAAGGACATAAATAAGCATTTCATGCAATGAAGGACAAAACTAAAATAGCTCAGACCCATTTTTAAAAAACACTGAATATCATTAGTACTTGAGAAAATCAAAAGTCAAAAGATACCATTTTACACACATATATATATTAGACAAAATAAAAGCAAACTGTTGGTGAAGATTCATTAGAAACATATAAACCGCTAGTGAGATTAAAAAATCCCCTGGTTTGACTTACTGAAGTTAGAGGTCAGTCTACTCTATTTAGCAATGCATTTGGTCCTAGATACACAACTTAGAGAATTTCTCATATATGTTCAAAAGGATGTTACAGACCTTGACCAAAAACAAACAAGAAAGAGGGTCTTTTGCCTCTAGGGAAAGAATTCGTCAGAGAGCTCTAAATGTGGCTGAGCCAGGCAAGATTTTGTTAAAGAGATTCACAGAATGAGGGAGCCAGTGACAGAAAGGAGCAGTCAGCCTGGCCCCCCAAGAGGATGAGGGGGAGATGTTTAAGGGGTAGGTACATGAGGCAGGGATGAGGAGAGCAGCAGAATAGCTTGTTCTGGGTCAGGTTGTACCTGGCATATGCAGACAGGGGCATTCCAATTGCATGTGTGGGTTCCCAGCCTTCTCCTCTAGGATACTGTGAGATAAGCATTTGCCAGAGTCTAATGCTTTTTATCTAGCGTGACCCCTACAGTCAGTGCAGCAGGTCAACTTATTTGGACAGGGCTCTCCGATCCATGATTTCGTCCACCTATTCAAACAGGACTTGGGGCAACTCCTCTTACCAGTTGGCAATTTCTTTTATTTAGACAACCTCAAGGAGACATGCACACAAGTGGTAATCAATTACCAATATTTTCATGGCATTAAAAATACCTCAGAAACAAAGCAAATACCCATTAAGTAGACAACTCTCAGTTATATTCATTCCACAAGTGTCACTCCAGGTTAATGAACTAGAGCAACATACACGAGCATGGATGATTCCCATAAGCACGTGTGCCATAAAGCAAGATGTGAGAAAATAATATGCATGATGATTATCACAGGTAAATGTATTTCATACGTATCCAAAACTAAGGATAATCTTTGGGATGCACGCTTGCATATTAGAACAAAATAAAAACCAATGGGACTACAAACACAAAATCCAGAGAAGCAGTTGGTGGGTGCAAGTGTCAGTGATGGGGAAGGGAAACAGGAGCCTCAGAGGTTCTAGCTTGTTTATATCAGGATCTTCTGGAACATTTCAGGAACGCAAAGCTAGAAGTGCAATATTGGCATGACTGGAATTTAAGCAGCCTTGCTGAACTGAATTCTTACAAATATAAATTGGTTCTCTTTTTACACATGATAATTCTGAGACAACTTTGTAATAAATTTCTCTAAAAGGTCAACAATGTAACAGATCTCATAAAGAGGGATCAGTAAGTGATCATTATCTTGAAACTAATCAGTGCTTTATTCTGCACATCCTACCCTCTCAATATATTCTAACAGGTCTAGCTATATATGAGATTAAGAGGATTTTGTTTATGGCAGCATAAACACATAAACACTGGCTAAACAACAGGACTCACATGACACTACAGCTTCAAATACAGGTCAGAAGATCTCATGTGCCTCCGTGGTTCTTATTTCATTTTCTCTACATTGGAAGTCTGTAACTTGCCTGGGTTTATACATACTACCTGGTTTTTGCTTTTGTTTTTGCCTCTCTTTTTACTCATACTAATAACACACACACACATTAAGCTTTATTTAAATATTTCACTTGAGTGGCCACCCTTAACTCTGTCCTCATATGGAAGGGCTTTTGATCTTATAGACCCTGTACTCAAAACGATGTCACTGCTTTAATGAGCTTCTTCGTATACATAATATCTAAACATTTGCAGATTGAAACACATTTTATTTGATGGCATGTTGCTTTCTATTTCTCTTGAGTTACTTTAGTTCATTGAATTTATAAATAATATGTGTTGGTAAATTCGTTATAACTCATATGACCAGACAACAAAATAGTTACTACAAAAGCTGTGTGATGTGTACATAGGCGGTCATTTCACTATAATGTATCATGCTGTTTATATATGCTATCAATCTGTATCAAGTATTTCCTAAAGAGATAAAGGGTACTATCCACATTCAGAGCAGGTGCAGTGGGAGTGAGGTAAATAGTTGCATGATACCGGTGGTTCTCAAGGGCCTGCAGTGGTGTGGGTTAGAGGGTCTTAGTCCAGATCATAATGTGCTAAATTTCACCTGGGTGAAGAAGTGTAGGGGAAGTGAAGTGGCTCAGACCCTTTTGCCTCCCACCATTCTTCTCTACTGCCACCACTTGTGGGTCTTGGTTTCCTCCCAGGTGCATTGCCCATACCACAAAAGGCACTTGGGAGAGGAGCTTGGCACAATCACTTGGTGAAGGGGGGGCAGAGAGTATAGGGGTGCGTACCTTTAAATACCGACATCCAGGCAAGAGCATTATGAGATCAGACAAGAGAGAAACCCAGAGAGAAGAGGGAGGAAGTTGGGGAGGAGGAGAGGGAGAGAGAGACACACAGAAAGAGAGAGATCATGGGGGCTGGAAGGCTCAGTTGATGCCAGTCTCTAAGCCTCCCTGCCTACTTGGCCAGCTCTGTGCCTGGGTTGCTCATACCAGAGGCTTCACTTACAACTCAATCCAGTCACACGTAATTACACTATGATTTATTGAGAGAAATCAACATTGTAATAGAACCTTACAGTACAGAAGGGAGTTATGAACCACATAGATGAGAAGGTTGGAGAAACCACTGAGTGTGGCTTCAGCTCCTGGGGTGAGGGTGGGAGTTTGGGGGTATGGAAACTGCTACTTCTATGGGCAGCTTCTACAGCACAGACTTCTGGGACCTTGAAGCATGGAGACCAGAACATCTCAGAATAACTTATTTTAGCTTCTATATCTGCTTGAGAGATTTATAAATACAGATTTCTATATGATCAGAGCCACCTATTAGTTTTTTGAACTTGAACTTTTGGAACAGCTAACATTTTATTTATTCTTGCTTTATGTGTCTATCAATGTTCTTATAAACAAGTGGTAACTTTAATTTTAAAGTATTAAAATTTCAATAACATTTCAATGACACCCCTTTCCTCAATAGTCAGGATCATCACAGTATCATATGTATAAAAAGGGGAGTTCGGGGCCAACACACTAGGACTAAAAGCACACTCTTAGAAAGCAAAGAAACTTCCACTGACTTCTCCAGTCAGAAATTCTCACCTACATCGAGTTCCTCTGGGGCACAGGAGAAGGAGGTACAGGATCTAACAAGCCTGAAGTCCCACCTTGTCTTAAGCCAATACCTTGCAAATCCCAAAGAGACAGTAATGTATCAGTTGCTCACTGTCATAGATTCACTGTTGAAAATCAGAGGTTTACACACCTGAAATCCCACACTACCAAAATGTGTGTGCATTTCCTCGAGGCCCGAGGTTAAAGGGTACACCTGCATGGACCGCAGGGGGTGTGGCCAAGGCCAACTGACGTGTGTGCAAGCCCTTCCTGCACAGCGAAGCTGGAGTGAAGCAGTAAAGGAGATGGATGGCGGGAGAGCAGGGCGACCTCTGAGGGTGTTGAAAAATAATGAGAAGGGGACTTAGATTTGAGGCTCAGAGCAAAAACGTCCGTTCTTACTGGAAATTAAGGCTTCAGTCACCCAAAGATGAGGATCTTGGGGCTAAGAGGAAGAAAGAGAAAGTCACATTTCCTGCAACTGGGTCTACTACAAATGTCTGTGTCTAACTACAATGAACATGTCAAATTCCTATTTAGACACGCAACTAGAGCAAATAAGACAGAGAAAGGATCATGTTTACTAGAACTCAAAAGCATGATTTACAATTGATGAAACAATGTGGATAATCTAGAAGACATAATTAGTTTTTATATATACTTGTTTGAGTGACATTAAATTATATATTTTTTCCAGGTTATGTTGGTTACAATCACAAATGGAAAAGACAGTGGAGAAGAAAAGTATCTTATTACAAAAGAATCCTCAGAGCAGAAAAAAATATATATTTATTTTACAGTATGTGCTATTTCTGCAGGTGAGAATCAGTCCATTATTAGATTTAAGTAAATTGCTCTACAATCAACATTTAATTTGTTTATGGAGTTGACTGTCATTAATAAATATCGGATTCTTGTTTAATATTGAGAGATATTTTATTTGAGAGGAACCTCATATATTTTAAAATGTAAACAAAGGGTTGTTTATTTAATATAACTTATTAAAGAATGACACATTTCACATTACAAATATAGATTCAGTTCTACTTCAAGTGAGAAAATTTTTTTCTATCAAGAGTGTTTCCCAAATGTTCAAAATTCTTCTTTGACAGTTTGGCTTTGCATCAGAAGAAAAGAACTGCAAGCAGCAGTCAGATTTCAGGACTAAATTAGGGACTTCTTTCCAAATTAGAGTCTTGTACAATTTGCATGTTAGACCCAAACTTGCAAGGTGCATTCAGTCTTGAGAGTAGTAAAGCAATTTTTCTTAGGAGGTTAGAAGGATGTGCAATTAGCTGGAAATGGTATTATTTTTTTTCTGTTTTCAAAGAATTGTACGCAAAATTTTCATGAAGCAAGCCAACAATGCCTGTTACCAGTTTGACCCACACAGCATTAAACAAACCACTGCTGTTAAGTTTGCCCCGGACTAAATTTTTTTGCCAAATTCAACTGAGAACATACAAGATGAAGGATCTTCCTGAATATTCAATGAGATTAATTAAGAACAAATAGTGTTTACCATCTACATCCTGTGGTGTTGCTAACTCAAGATAGAGTATAAGATTGTGAAGGTCTCTTATTCTCTGCTTCTTCAGCACACTTGAATGTTTAACAGTCTGTTCTAGTCACAGTCATAAACCTTTTCTACTGCAGCATTATTGAAATATTAACATATCTAAGTTATGTTGTGCAGTGTTATGATTTGATTCAAGTATAAATAAAAAATTAATAGCACAACGGGGTTAATTAATACTGCTGTGTTATCGATAATTACCATTTTTTGATGGTGTTAACTTTCATAGTCTCTTTTTTTTTTTTTAAAGATTTATTTATTTATTCACACAGAACTGGGGTACAGGCCAGAGGCTCAGGGACGGTGAGAGGCCTCACCAGAGACAGAGTGGGGAGCAGAACAGGCAGATTGACGAAGTACACTGCTGAGGGGAGCAGCGGGCGGGTCAGGAGAGGTCTGGCTCGCCATGTGGTCTCCTCCGGGGCAGGAGGCAGGCGGGAATCGAACTCATGCGGAAGTGGCTTCAGATCCTCAGTGCTGTGCTTTAACCCGCTGCGCCACCAGGGAGGGCCAACTTTCATAGTCTCTTAAAAAAAGTTTCAAATATATAACGTAGTATATGTTACTGTGTATTAGATCCTCAGAAGTTATTCATCCTATAGCTGAAAATCTGTACTCTTTAACCTCATGTCCATCTCCCTCCCCAGCTCCCCCAGCATCTGAAAACCACACAATTCTCTCCATGTCTATGAGAATTCAGCGTTTTAGATTTCACATAGAAGTTTAAAGATGCAGATTTTGTCTTTGTGATAATAATTGCTCTAACAGGTTTAAGATGATGTGGCATCGTGGTTTTGATTTGCATTTGTTGAAAGTTAATTATTTCAGCATCTTTTCATGTACCTATTGATAATTTGTATGCTTTTTTTGGAAAAGTATCTATTCAAGATCTTTGCCTATTTTTTAATCAAGGTAGGGCTTTTTTTTGCTGAGATGATAATAAACAAAAACTAAAACAGATTCTTGTAAGAATAGGTGGCTGGTAAATAAATAAGGAAAGTGGTAAGAATCCCAAGAAAACAAGTAGTAAAGAACTTCCCTTCCAAAAAATTAAAATTAGAATATACCATGTACCATTAAACCATCTTAGAGCTTGAAGCGAAATGCATTCGATTTGCTGACTAATATAATCTTATTTAAAGTAGATAATTCCTGTCAAAATTAATGATTTTCCTTTTCATATCCCACCTTTGTGTCTAAATCAACTAGTTCTAAAAATGCAATTTTCAGCCCTCCCTGGTGGAGCAGCAGGTTAAAGCACAGCACTAAGAAGCTAAAGCTACCTCAGAATGAGTTTGATCCCCGCCCCAGAGGAGACCCACGTGGCACGGCAGACCTCTCCTGATGTGCCTGCTGCTCCCCTCAGCAGTGTATTTCCTCAGTTGGTCTGTTCTGCTCCCCACTCTGTCTCTGGTGAAGCCTCTCGCTGCCCCTGCACCTCTGGCCTTACCCCAGGCCTGTGTGCATAAATAAATAAATCTTAAAAAAAAAAAAAGGATGGAAATAGGACAATTTGTAAAATAAATATTACAAACCCCAGGCCTGAGATTTGGGATCAGGATTCTCTCATGTCATCAACATCTTTTGTGTTCTAGGTATTTGTAATCCCAGATCTAATGGTATCTGTGCATCTAATTTCTAAAAATTAAAAGCCTATCATCTTAATATTAAATTAATCATCCTTAAATAAGCTAGTTACTACCCACACTTTTTTTGACCTGAAAAAAGGTGACAAATGTTTTTTTTTCCTAGTTCAGAGGCATAATCTAATAATTAATGTTTCTAGGTGCTTTGAAGTCCTCTTTAGGTAGTAACGGAAATTTTATCTTATGAGTAAAATAGATATTCTGAGGGTCTGTTTTTCTTCCATGAAAAGGATTTTAACTACTTACAATTAAAGTTCAAGTTCACTTACAGGTCATTTTGCTATTCTTAAACGAGTCTCTCACTAAGTTGAAAATTACTTGGATGCAGAGTTTCATCTGAAGATAAGTAGTAAATTGGGTACTTTACAAAATTTTATGCAATTTCAAAACATAATAATTATCAGTTGTGGCAGCTCAGCTGGGTTTTTGGTGAGTGTTATTTACTCTGCGTTTCATTGCTGTTACAGATTTGTCTAATTATATTCCTTATTTTCTCTGAACTTGAGCATTTAATATTACATGGAAGATATAATATTAGATATACCTTAATAATTATCCCATAATTTTGGTCATCTGGACTTACAATGAATTAACTAATTCTTAACAAAATCTATTAAATAAATGTAAGAATTCATAACAGACTTAAGAGACTTGAAAATATGACCACTGTAAACCAGGGGATTGGCCATGATTGACTAATATATGCCATGATAATAAATTAAGCTATCAATTTTAATGGATTAACAAAACAAAGGTTCTTGTTCAGACTGCATGCTTATGACAGTTTGGTGGAGAATTCTACTCCATATGGTCAGGCAGAACCTTAGGCTAATCGGGCACCACCTTTCTGAGCCTGTGCCATCTCAAACAAGTAATCCCATTTACTGTGGCGTGACAAAGGGAAGATGGAAAACCTTAAACCTTTCTCATTTTTTTTTTTCCTGAAGCTTCGATTTAAGCCTATGAAGTCACATAGTAAATAACTAATGTTTCATTGGTCAGAGCTAATCAGCCAGCTCTGCCTACTTTCAAAGATGCCAGGAAACATAAAGAAGTAAATAGAATATTTGGTAAGGTTTTTTGTTCTTACCACAAAAAGGGATCATTGAAGTCCAATTGTGTCTGAGTAGCCCACGTTCAAGAGTGCAGTGAAGGGCACTTAGCCTCTACGTCACTAGTGACAGCTCGGGTCAGTTTGAAACACATTTGTTAAATCCGCTTGAATGGCACTTTATAGTCTAGTCCATAATCTGCATGCTGTTTCCATGACATGGGTCACAATAATCTATGTTGCATTGTTGAAAACTGAGTCTCTTAGAGCTCAAGTAGGCAACATAAGGCAGCAAAACTGGAGGTGGAATCATGATTTTAAAATGGACCTCTCTGAATAAACACTTTTGTCCAGCTATAATGGGCTTCCTTTATATCACAAGACTTAGATCTATGCAGCTGCAAAGGAGATAAACATGGATATTTTCTTTTCATAATGCAAAATCCTCCCCAAATTAAAACAAATAGCAGATCTCAGTCATAACAGCATTGTAATAATGGATTTCTTGTCAAACTCTGAAAGAATGCCAATTTATGATGATTCTAGAAAAAAATAACAGCAGATTCATTCAGAAGATGACATGAAGTCAAATTAGGTCACTAATAGAAATTTGCAATGACTTTTTTTTGTGTGTAAGCCCACACTTTTTCTCTTATGTAAGTCACTATTTGTGTGTGTGTGTGTGTGTGTTGAGTTCCACAAGATCTATATTTGAAAACTCTAAGGACTAATCATTTTTTTATTTAATCAAACAGAAAATGCCATGGAGTTCTTATCTGCCTTAAGTTGATCCTTGGAAATCTGCATGATAAGCAAGTTAATACTGGGGAAATAAAAATTCAGTGGCATGCCAAATATGAACATTATTTGAAATGTGTTAAATTCAGATAGACTCAGATATTTTCCTTTAGTTCAAGGAAATATTTATCATTTTAATACTGACAGGTTTATGTAGAAAACTAACACACTTAATTTACTTCCAGCAATGCTAAATGACTAAATTGTGTTTTGAAATGAGGAGCAGGCTTTATAATGGTATGTAAATCACTTCAAAATACTAATATAAAGAGTTGCCAAAAAATTGATTTTTCAACATATATTGAATCTAAATTATTTCATGACCAGGAATGTCTGTGAATAACGAATAATCCCTGTTGCATTATTCAATTTACAAGTCAGATTGTTTCCAGAGTTATAGAAGATGACGGATTTTTAAGTTCTAGCATATTAACATTTCAAAGACCAACTATCTAATAACCACAATTATTCAGAAAGCAGAAAGATCCCAAACCAGCAACATAAAATATATTCAGTCACTTGAGTAAGATCTCCCCTGGAAATACTCAGAGCCTCTTTATTCAGATTTTATGTCAAATTTTATCATAGTCTATAATGTGATTTGCCCACTAAATAAGACAGAAGCAGGAATTTTAAAGCAGAAAGGGAATTTATAGAGGCAGATGGGTTTCATCTCTTTTATATTTATTTAATTACCACACGAGTATTCATAGAGTACAGGGCCCTCTAATTGTTCTCCCCATTTTTCAGGGGTTTTGATTCTTCCTCTCTTGCATTGTTATTTCCCACCGCAAGGGATCATTCTTCCTTAACAACCTACATATACAACGGTCAGCACCTCATTTAACACACAATAAAAACAACAATCTCCCTTGACATTTGTCTTCAAGTCAATCAATCTCTGATAACCTGTCATTTTCTCTGTTTTACATCTAAGCAAAACTCCAGAGTTGTCTACGCTTGCTATGTCCTTTTATATAGCTCTGAACCCATTCCAATAAGACTTTCATTACCACTTCACTGAAGTGTTCTAGTCCTTTCATCAAGGATCTACAAGTTGTTGAATGCAGTGTTGTTTCCACTGCCTTTGTACTCAATCTATAAGCACATTAGATTCAGTAAGTTGCCCCATGTTCTTCCTTGAAATACTTCACCTGGCTGCTTGGAAATCACTCAGTTTTGGTTTACCTACTGCCTCAGATGTCATGTTTTTCTCGGGCCCTCTGGATTGTCACCTTCTGAACTTTTTCATAATTTCATACCACCAAGCAAATTATACAAAGGTGGGAACCTTGTCTTTTTTCTTTTCTACATATCTCTAACACTTAGAATAATGTCTGGCATATAGTAGGCACTAACATTGAGATGGATAAATGGCCAGATCACAATTAAATTATCTTCCTCTTTTATTATTTATTTAGACTAGGTCTATTGTGATCACTTTATGTAGCAAGTTGTGCTCACTTCACCCTTTGTTTTTGGTTGATTTTTAAAGGTCATGACTTTAGTTGCCATTATATTTCAACTTGTACCAGGAAATGTTCTCATTTTCTTCATTCAAGCCTCAACGGCCTTGTCCCCATTATAAATGATAGTTTTTATCTAAATTTCACTGTATTTTATATACTCATGATGAACTGAAGTCTAAATTCAAAGATCTGCTTTAATAATATGTAAATTGTTACTTCATTTTATATTTGCCCATCTGTAAACAATAATACCATGCTTTGCATTGCCTTTTAAGTTTCCCTATAGACTAGAAATGCTTATTATCCTTAACTGATAATAATTTCCTTGGCAGTAATCTAAAAATGAAAGATTACCCATTTTGAGAAATAAGCTTCCATTATTCTACAAAATTATATCCATAAATTTAACAAGCGTTTATTGAGCACCTAAGGATCCCAGATACTTTCTGAGGGCTAAAGAAGTAAGAATGAAAGAGAATTTCTACCTTCAAGTACCTGATAGCTTACTAAGGGAACTTATTATTTTTCAGCTGGGTCAAAATTATTAGTTGTTCTTTCAGTGAAGTGCTACACTTGATTTTACCAACAGTATGGTTTACAACTTTGTAGTGCAGAGAGAAACTTAAAGTATTTGTTAAGCGGAGATTTAAATTATTCCTGACTGGTGGTTAAAATAAATAAATTAAATTTTAAAACCCTGAAAGTTTATTTTTCCTTGAAACATCAACCAGTTTCGTAATCTATGCACCTTATATTGAAGGTCTCTTGAATTTCACATGTATCTCTAACAGTGGTATGACCTGGAGCCAACTAAGACTGGTTTAGGAGAAGCAATTGTTGAATCTTCAGGAATTTTGAAAACAAATTTTAACTTCACAGTGGTAGTTTAAAATGAATCATGGTGGGAATGCTTATAATAGAAAAATTGGCAGACACTACAAATGAAAACATTTCTTTGTTTTATGGAGAGCAATTTGAACCAGTTTTAATGCTTTATTGTTTCCCTCAATGAGGAGTTAAATAAAATTGATTACTTAAATAAATATTTGACATGTTTATTTTATATAACAGCCATGTATTTTTAACTTTTTGAACATTAAAAAGTTGATGTTAATTGATTTTCTCAAAAATTGTCTATACATACTTACTGCCGTATATTCTATTATGTAATTAAAAGACTTAATTTTCATACTCTAAGCAAATAGAGACACCCCTGACTTACCCAGAAAATCTATAAAGCTACAACTGTAACAAACCTACCAAAAGGTAAAAATAATGTACAATTCCCATTCTTGATAAATACTTAACTGTCCTAAATTCACCTTGATCAAAAGCAAGTCTCATTGCTTTTTAGTGTATGGGTATCATACACTAAAAAGCAACTCATTGCTTTTTAGTGTATGGGTATCATACACTAAAAAGCAACAGTGAAAGTTAATAGCAATTTTGAAATAACTATCTAATGAAGCTGAGTCACTTGAAATCTTTCATTGAAAGAACATGTTTTGGGAATCTAAGGCGATTTGAGGTATGCTCTGATGAGGTCTTTGCATTTTTGGATTGTACAAAATTACTGAGAAAAAAGAACTTCAGTGAAGCTGAATTTGGCTAAGACTCTACTTTTTGTTTACTTCACACATTGGAAAAGATAGTTGTGGCAAGAGGGACTGTTCGATAGTCCTAAGTAAAATAATTGTGACTGGAGTGAATTTATATTAATTTGAACATTGGATCAAAATATAGTATAATAAATCTTGAGGATATTATCTTGTGAAATTGCAACTATGATCTTATAATAAACTGCCTAAGCTTTGTCACTTTCTTTTCAGAAAAGAAATTAAATATAAAATAAAATTTGGATATAATCGTATCTAACAAAAATGAAGGTCATTGGAGGGGTAAGTCAGGTAAATGAGGTCAGCAGCTTGGTGAAGGATGAGAACTAGACTTTCAGTGGTCAACATAATATAGTTTATGCAGTTGTGGTTTTATAATGATGTACACTTCAGATCTATATGTTTTAAGCCAATGTTATACAATTAAAATTTAATTTAACAAAAAAGAAAAGAACTTACTCAAGAAAGACCTCAAAAAAAGGCTCTACATTATTTAAGGATGATAACCAAAAATCTAAGTATGCCTTTGTTCCTGTCTGCTGGAGTAGATTGAACTATATTTGCCAGAATTTCCTTCCCTATCTGCTTCCAGTTAAGACAATCCTTGAGAAATTAGGGGGAAGTAGGGGAGCAACAGCCATTTTTTAACTCAAATATGTTGATCCAGATTTGTTGACTCATCTCAATGGGAAGCACAGCTGAGTCTGCAACTGTTCCATCTTGCCCTATATTCTCCTTCAATTTTTCTGACTCCTGCACCATATGTGTATGTTTCATTCTGTGAGAAAGACCCTGGCTTTTGCAAGATATCCATGCTACCCACACAAGAGGTAGCAAGAACTGGCATAGTATTCAGTACTTCCTTGTAGAATTTCAGCTCATTCTTTTGAGTTTCAGTAGGTACTTTACATTAATTTGCCCTCCCAACTACTTATTCTAAAGACTCTAAGTTCTAGCACTGTAGCATTAATATTTGTATTAATATTGATACAACATCCTATTAAATATAAATAATAAAACAGCCTATTAAAAAATATCCTGCTTAATCAGCTACGGTCAGCTACTAAATCTATCTATCTTTCTATCTATCTATCTATCTATCTATCTATCTATCTATCTATCATCTATCCATCCATCTATCTACCTACCTATCTATCCTATTGTTTTATGTTTTTCTGGCTGAAACTAGAATGTATACAATGCCCTTCCAGAAATATGAGAGGTACTTGAAGAATGGAATAAATGCTAATATAAAATTTTAGCACAATTATCAAAAATAATATGTCTACTCTAAAACAGCAGTTCCCTTCTTCAACTTCTTTGGTTCTCTACTTCCCCAGCTCTCATGTAAGAGAAAGATGGGAGAACATACAACCGTAGGTGCTCAGGGGTTAGATCCAGGATAAAGAACAGGGTGTCTATACTGGGTGTATATAAGGTTTGAATAGAGTAACTCTGTTACATATAATAAGAAAACAATGTAATGTGATAATATATAAAGTTTCAAATAAAGAAAAATGAGGAAACACAATTACATAAAAATATAAGCAATACAGTACAAGAGATGTATAAAAATGTAAGAGACTCATGGAGAATTATCTTCCAACACTATTGAGTCTTTGTTTCTAAATTTTCTTGGCTTTTTGTGATTTCTTTCAATGAGTACACCATTGACAGAAGCTGGCACCTAACCTACTCAGCTTATCTCATTTAGCATTTAACCAAGGGTATCATAACGAGACTTGGAGCAGCAAAATAAGGCCAACATGATTTATTTACTTGTTTGCTTATTTACTATGTCTCCTAGATAACCAGACATAAACAAGTGAGAACATCTCATAAGCCATCAGAATCCATTCTAGAAAGTCAGGTGGCCACCTACCTTCAGTGTCTAAGTTCAGCTTAGACACTGAGCCATTAATCCAGGCACAACAGCTTACATTAACTATTAGACAAACTCTGTGACCAGAGAGGACACTTAGACCAATTCTATCAGCCATAAAACCTATAGCCAGTGAGTTAAGGTTCAAGGACTTGAGGAACTGGCATTAACTACTTCATAGAGAGTTAGAAACAAATTTCATATCACATATGTTAAATACTTGATTGTCATCAAAAGGAATACAGTCCAGAAGAGGCACCTCATAATGAATCCCATATTCCTCCAGGAAGTTTCTCGATTTAGCTAGGCTAGCCCAGATCTCCCCCAGCTATGTAAAGGATACCTGGCCCACTGCTGGTGTTTCCTTAAGTATCTGAAGACTTCTGACCACACCTAAAGTACAAATAATTGAATTTGGGGAAAGGAGACACATGAATACCTGACTTCTATATTATAATTACAGCTCTGGGAGAATAGGGCAAGTTTCTGGAAATAAAGCATTGTTTGCAAGTGTTGGGGCATCCCAACCCATATCTGTTGATGACAACTCCTTCAGGGTTACCCCTTGACTAGGAGTTCTCTGCTTCCATTTGAATAATTGAGGCTAGTTTTGTTTTTGGAGGGCTTTCGTGTTAGTTGTTCCATCCTCTCCTCTCCCACAAATCAGATAGCTTTGCTTTCATCACAAGATATCTGAGCCATGACTGTGAGTATAGGGGACTGGGAAATCACCTGTGTTGACAAGTTTTATGCACAAGAGGTACAGGAGCTAAATATCCTCTACTGTTTCTGATAGATTTCTCAACAAGGTTAAGGAGACTGGTGGTCAAGTTATGGTCAAGTTACGTGGCAGGAGGTAGCAAGCCAGGTGTCTATTACAGCTAAGATACTCACAAAGTTCAGGACAGCCACTCCAGGGCATTTTTCTTCAAGATAAAAATATGTTTGAAAGATACATGATCACTAATGTCCCTTCTTCTCTGTAACTACCAAAATCTGGAGAATTCCTGTTCCAGGCACAAAGGCCATTGTGTTTCCACCACTGCCCCAAGAGGTGCGCTCTTTTTTCCTAACCACGCTCTGACCCCTCCCTCTTCCCTTCATCTAAAAGGGTCAAATGCACAGAAGAGAAAGGCATTTTGATAATATGTAGACACACAGTATCTATGCCTTTCCAGATGGTAAGGGAAGCTTATTTGTTATCTAAGCATCCTTAAAAATACAGTTCAGAACAAAACTGTCCCAGGAGTACCTCACTCATGATGTGCAGAAAGAAAGATGAGAGGTCCATGGGGAACTGTTACCCTACACTAATGTTTTACTTAGAATGCTCGTGTCTGTGCTTATGAGAGAGGTGTTGTAATTTGCTTTTCTTGTAAACACTTTGTCAGACATTGGAATCAAGCTTTTTCCATCCTCATAAAACGAGTTCAGGTATGTGCTCTTTGTAGTTGCTGGGTGAATTTGGAGAAATCTGCATCATTTCTTTATGTTTAGAAGACTCTACCAGTGATCTCATCTAGAGACAAATATATTCTTTGTAGTTTGGTTTTTAATAATAGCTTCAGTTTTTTAATTCTTTAAATATATTCATTGCATCATCTTGTGTACACTGTATGGTTTCCCCGTGAAACCCCCACCACCAGTTCACCCGTGCGCCATCACTGTTGCCCCTTGTGTTCTTCCCAGCCTGTCCTTGCGCTCCTCCTTCTCCCTCCCCTATAGACTGTCTCTGGTCTATAGTTGCCCGATGATTTTGATTTTTGCTTTACGATAGTTACTTTTTCTCTGATTCCTTATTTATTTTCTCTACATTCCTCTGATGAGGCCATTTTTTTTAGTAAATGTAACTATTCAAATTTTCTACTCTAACAGTTTTGATAACATTTTTTGAGGAAATTTGTGCATTCCATACAAATTGCCAAAGTTTTCATTGTAAATATGTTCTTGTAAATGGTGTTTTGCTTTTGGACCTCCCTGGTACCCTAGGGGTTATGTTCCCATGCTCTCATTGAGACAATCTAAGTTTAATTCCCACATAGAGAGCTGACTCACACATAGCATAGCAGACCAGCAGACCGCTCCAGTCTCTCCCACTGCTCCCCTCAGCAGTGTATTTCAGTAAATCAGACTGTTTGTTCTGCTCCCTAATCTGTCTCTGGTGAGTCCTCTCACCTCCCACACCCCATACCTCTGGCCTACATGTCAGTTTTCTTATGCACAAAAAAAAAAAAAAACTAAGTTAAAAAATAATGTTTTGCTTTCTTTCAATGCCCACCAGAATTCATTTTGCTCCCTTTTTACTACTGAAACTGGTAGTTTCTTTTTTTTTTTACTCAACAGACTTACTAAGGGACCACTTTTATGCTTTTTTTATTTTTTTACAGTGCATTGACTTTCTGTTGTATTGGTTTTTGCACTTTTTATTTCTTTCCTTCAATTTTCTGTAAATTTGATTAGCCATTCTTTTTCTAGGAACTTGTGAAGGAGGATTAGACCATTCCTATTCAGCCATTCTGATTCTCTAACTACTCTTATTTCAGGTTTTAAGGTTTCCTTTGAGCATCACTTTAGCCAATCTCAGAATTTCTGATTCCATCTTTACTATGGAATCATTTTTTACTTTAGTTCAAAATGTTTTCTAATGCTGATGATTATCTCTTGACCAATGAAAATTTAACATCATGTTGTTTAGTTTAAATACAGTTGTAGAAGGTGGCCTTTGTCTCATTTCCACATTCCAAAGTACCAACCAAGAGCATTTAATTAGTGTGACATAATTTGCATCCTGGACCCTAAGATGTTCGAAAATCTTAGGAAAACAGTGTAGCTCTTACATTGCTATCATCTGTCATTCAAGAGAACACACACTATAAAAAGGTCAAGTGCCTGCCATGTATCAATTTACCATATTCTCCACTGAGTACAATCTCCAAGAGAATTTTTCCCTCCTTATGCTAGTGGGAATTCACATTCTGAAAAGTGGGTAAAAAGACCTCAAGTAACCTAAAAATAGTATAGTTAATCATGCTGATTATTTACCTCTGTTTCCTGGGGAAAAAAAAAAACAACTTATTTTTAAAATCTTCCCATAACAATGAACAGAGCTTTAATAACAAAGGAGGGATTTGACTAAAGCATATGGGAGTCATATAGTTTGACACGTTAATTCTGCTGCTAAAAATGTAGAAGAAATAATCACATTTATTTAGAAAAATATTTCTAATTGAATTATTCATAATAGTGAAAAAATTTTAACTTCCAGTTGTCTTAAATTGGGAAATGACTAAATTAGATGAAAAGCATATAATAATATTTTCATAAATGCTAAAATGCTTTTTATGTACTTGTGAATAAAAAGTCAAGCTAGGAAAGTTGACAAACACCATATTTTCTTTTTTTAACTATGTAAAAGTACATGGAAGAAGTATAAGAAGGATAAGAAAATAAGTGAAAATACTAGACACTACATTATGGATAAACTTTTTAAATTCATCTGCATCTATATACTTCTCAGTACCTTTTAAATTGCCACAAAAGCATGTATTTATTTTGTGATCACAAGTAAACTAAAAGTGTTTTATTCTCTAATAGGATGCTCTGCTATTTGAAGAAAAATGTTTTTTTTTTTGAGTTACTGCGATTATGTGAATTAAAGGCAATTGAAAAGAATCACAACTTGTTTCTTTCCCTATGTACCCTCTAAAGAGATGTCGTTATAGACAATTTAGCAATCAATTTCAGAAGCAAGCAGGAATACCAGAGAACATGCACTCTCTGGTTCACATGTTCGGCTTGGTTTTCTAGGAGTCTTATCTACCATTCTTACTTTTGAAATATGTAGACAATAGGAACTGCCTAGTTTCTCTTGTTGAAAACATGGAAAACCTTACTAAAATTATCTAAATTTGTTTGTATTTAATTAAACTATTCATTTTAAGAAAACTGTAGATTTACATACAGTATAAGAAATAATATCAAGAGATAACATAAATCCATGGCCCTCCCTGGTGACGCAACGGGTTAGGACACAGCACTGCAAGCCCCACTTCAGTGCAAGTTCAATCCCCGGCCCTGAGGTGATCCACATGGCTCAGCAGACCTCTCCTGACCCGCCCGCTGCTCCCCTCAGCAGTGTACTTGGTCAATCTACCTGTTCTGCTCCTCCCTCTGTCTCTGGTGAATCCTCTCACAGCCCCTGCACCTCTGGCCTGTACCCCAGTTCTGTATATATAAATAAATAAATCTTTTAAAAAAACTAATTTTTCTCCAGCAGTTATGGAGCTACCCAAATTGTTTTATATGAGTGAGTTGTAGTAGCTTGCATTTGCTGAGAACTTTAACCATTTTCATCTAAGTTGTTACTCTCATGCAGTAGATTGCTCATTGTATTATCTTATTCTTGTATTTCAATCCTCACTGAATTGGTAAGCTATGTCTTCTCTCTTTCTGTTCTTTTTAAGCTTATTTAGTCTGTCTTTCTGTTTCTGCTTCCTACACACACCTCTAAAAAGTTGTTATAGAAAATTTATCAATTAGTTTCAGAGGAAAGCTGGAAAACTATAGAATATACAGCATTTCATTCAAATGATCTGTTTAACTTCCCCAGGTGTATAGTTAAATAGTTTTTTTTTTTTAATAGCTAATGGCAGCAATTGGGCAGTTGTTCAAAACAAAGATAAACTTATTAATCTGCCCTGAGGTTATTTTGTTTGTTTTTTAGTTAATTTTATTTCATCTACATTGGACCTTTAGGAGATCCTTCAGCAAAGGGCACCATGCATAGGACAGGATTTTTGTTATAGCTCTACCTCTGTTCTAACCCCTCATTTATAGCCTAATTGAAGCAGGGATATATAGTAGCTCAGATTTACCCTAAGTCATTTGAGAGGCCAGACTGACTTTTACAAGAACTTTGCAAGGGAACTGTCTGTCCCAGCCCTCTCAGCCTTAATTCTCCCTTGGCAGACTGGACTCATCCCCAGGATTTGATTATTTCAAATACAGTGGATTTCCCAGAAATTAAGCATTATTTTCTATAAAAATGTATCATGAAAAGAAAACCACCTACTTAAAAAACAAATGTTAAGAATGGCAGAGTGTCTATTTGGATGCAAATTATAAATAATTAGAAAACGGCAACTAATTATAAATACCGTTTTATTATTAGGACACTAAACAGATCCTTACAATGTCCCAGTTCCTATTTGTTGGATGCATAAATTTATTCCCAGTCCTTAATCCTGGGGAAAGGAATTATTAAAAGAAGTTTAACTAAATATTGCATTATATAGAAGTATAGAAAGATTTATGTGCCATCTGTTAATTGAGTTTTTTCTAGTAGTTAGTTGCTAGCTGTACATTTGGATACTTGTACAGTTGTAAGAATAGTCTACTTGATGAATATAAAATGCTTGTTAAACTATAGCATTGTAGGCCTTCCTTGATGGTGCAGCGGGTTAAAGCACAGCACTGAGAAACTAAAGCTACTTCAGCATGAGTTGAATCCCTGGCCCAGAGACGATCCACATAGCGCAGCAGACCTCTCCTGTCTTGCCCACTGCTCCCCTCAGCATGTACTTCATCAGTCTGCCTGTTCTGCTCCCAACTCTGTCTCTGGTGAATCCTCTCACCAACCCTGCACCTCTGGCCTGTTCCCTATTTCTGTATGCACAAATAAATAAATCTTAAAAAAAAAAAAACTATAGCATTGTGTTGGACTTAATGACTAGGTTGAAATTAATGTCATGTATTTATGCATGTCAGTGAACTGTGATAATGACAAGTTAGTGATATTTTACACTCAGTTTGAGTTTTATATTTTTGATGATTGTTTTACTTGCTTATGACTTTTACTTTGCTTATGACTTTGACCTCTAAGACTGTCATGCTACATGTATAATATTACGAAGAGGGTTGCTTGGGATAGTGATCATGTGACATTTGTATCATAGAGTGTATTATAAGTAGCAGGGGAAAAATGAATTTCTTGAGTTTATATATATATATAAAATATTTACCTTAGTGCTTTGTACATTGCAAGTATTGGTTTCATATCTCATCTTTATTAATGCTCTTCTATGCTGAATTTAATACAATTTCCTACCCCAGAGTAGAATTCTTTGTAATTATTTTCACTAGTCAGGTGCCAGATCCTGGAAGCACAGCCTGGGCTTTCAAGAAAAATGCCCTCATGTTGCTTATGCCCTTCTGTGTATTCTCTAAGAGACCTAAAGCACAGCCCTTAGAAGGCAAGAAGGATAACTTTAATGTGCACTGAAATGCTCTCCCAATAAAGCAGACTCCTCCTTGTCTCTACGGGCCACGTTGAGAATTCTGGGTGAGCTTCTGAGTTATGATTGACTCAACACCGTATTGCCAATTACTAAATAACACCAACTTGACTTCTCCTTTTCAGTGACTATGAAAACACAGAAAGCCCCCAAACTCCTCTACTGACCCTTAGGAAACAAATGGGAAGCCATGTGCTAGTTGAAGGAAAGCTTTCTGCCTGAAAACTCCAGTCACCCAGTCAAAATTTCTTAAGAAAATGACCTATCTTCTGTTTGGTCCTTTAAAACTCCCTTATATGTTCCCTGTGCTGGAACTCACCTCTGGACAGCACCTTGCTTGGGGACCCTGGTTATAATCCCTAGTCTGAAATAAATTCTTTCTTGATGTAATCAGATTATTTCTCAGTAAAAGTGCACATGTTTTTACACTTTTTTAAATGGAACTCTTGGGGAGCATATTAGTTTTTCCTGGACATAATTTATTTCTATTGATTAACTCACAGCCACTGTTAGGAACATGATTTACAATTCTCTGCTGTAATTCAAGGACTTCCTCAGGTCTGCTTACCCCAAGATCATCTGTGCTGGAAGTTTACTCTGCTTATTCCTAATTTTTTTTTCCCATTTTGGATTTAGGTGAGCACATCTTCCTTATTATTCTATTTAGTGATTTTGGTCTTCTCAGTCATTTTTAATCAATTTGAGTTTACTGAACTTAATTAAATTTCATGTCTTCCAAGACCTTGAAGAGAATGCAGATTTCTAGTCTGGCCCCTGATTGTGATTCATTAGCACTGAAGGGAAACCTGATAATCAGCACTGATTGTAAATAGCCCAGGTAATAAATAGAAAATACTGTACGATGAAGTAACACTGCACTATAAGTTAGTAATCTTAGCCATTTCATAAGATTCTCACATTTATTAATATTAAAATTAATAAAACATTAATAGAAATTAATTAAAAATAGAAACCAAGTAAGACTTTGCATCTTTGAGAAAATGTCTTAACTGTTTATATTATCCTCTCAGAAAAGGCTACATTTCCTTTTGGAAATTATTTCAAAAGAAAACTACAAAAAGTAATATAATAGAAACTTAAGTATCTATCACCCAGAACTGAAAAGGTTAAAATTTGTCACATTGGCTCCCAAATGTTTAAAGTAAAAGAAATACTACTGAAAATATTCTTATTCATTTACTCACAGTAGACCTTCAAAATCCTACTCTGTGTTCTAAGTAAGTAAATGTCGTTATGCAATTTATTTTTATCACATCGTTTTTGAGAATACTCCATTTTATCTAAATAGGTGCCGTTCATTTGTCTCACATATCCTTATAGTATAAAAATGTATAAATATTTTGTGATATTATTTTCTAATCCCCTGATACTGGATATCTTCTTGTTTCCAAAATGTTACTCAACTATTCAATGCTGCCTGCACATCCCAGGACCTGTCTCTTCTGCATAAACTCAGTGTTCCAGGGTTTAGACCTAAAAGGTACCCTAGTCTGTATACTTTCAACTTTGTTAGAAATTGCTCAAATGCTCCCTAAAAGTACCAATTTATTATCTGCCCTCACCAGCAGTGTGAAAGTTACCTTTCCCCCACAAGCTAACTTTAACACTAAAATGAAATAATACAGATAATTTTAGGAGCCCAAAATGATATATTCATTTTTTCATTTATATTTCTTTGATTATTGGTAAGGATGATGAGCTTCTCAAATGTTTTATAATTACTTGAATTCATAGTGAAGTGGGATCTCTGTCTCTTAGCTCATTTTTTTGTTACTCTTATTGACTTTTCCTATTGATTATATATTAATTATGATATCTATAAATTCTGGTTATTACTTTCATATTACACATTGCAGGTGATGTAGTTGGCTCTTCTGACTTTTACTTCGATTTATTCTTACTTTTCTGGTGGTTAAAACTGTCTGAAAAGTTACAGCCTATTAAGTGTTCCCGCAATCAGTTCTTTCCCCTGTTTATAAGCAAAAGATTCAACTTGAGAGGATTTGGCCTAAGCAGAATTTTTACCCTGTGTTATATGCAAATTGGAATAATATAAATAAAAATAATAAAGCAATATACTTGATCAGCTTTAATTTGCTTTTTGTTAAAGCACTTGTCTTAGAAGTTGATGTAACAGTACCATTCACATCTCTTCCTAAATTAGCTAATTTGGGAAAATTATTTTAGAGAGATTTCAAGTTATGCAAAGTCTCTTTCTAGAACAAATGTACTCCTCTGTCAATGAAAATTGAGAAGAATTAAAGGGCACATTAGCATACAAAATGTAATAAAAAAACAGTACTGAAAAAAATCAAACCATGTTGCTAATTCTGGTAGCAAAAATTCTCTGGATTTAGCATATTGTGTATGTTTGGCTAGCTGACTAAAGGTTAAATAAATTTAAGCTTTTAGATGAAACTAGTCCCTCAAGCTACATTCAACTTAATTTCTCTGGTGAATGAAAAGAAATCGCTTGGCAGCTCTTTATTTCAGCAAAGAGGTAGCCTTGCATGTACATGAATGTTGATTTCTAAATTTGTCATTTATTCACTTTTTTTGTTCCCCTTTAATATACTGAAAATGTCAAAGCTTGTTCATTTTATAAGATCTCTGTGATTTGAAATGGGAAGGCATTCAGAATTCATAAAGGGGGGATATAAATTTGTATTTCTAGAATTCTAAAGACAGTGTTCTTAACATTTTAATTGGAATCACTTGTTTTTAGAACTGGATGTTCCTTTTTTTACCAAGCACATACTTATCATATTCTATTTTTTATATAATTGGCCCAAAATGCTCCTTCCATTCTATCAGTACAAACTGTCCATTGACCTAATTAACTAGAAATGCTGCTTTTGAATTTTTGTCATGTGTCCCATACATCTCACAGAAAATTTCAGTGCCGTGTGTGCTGCCTCTCCAAACCAACTCTTTAGAACAGTAGATCAGTGAGAAGCAATGTAGTAGAGGAAAAACCTATTTCCAGCAACCTCTTCTCCATCTTTGCTCTTTTTTCTTCTATGCATTCCTCCCAAGCCCATGACCACACACACAGTCTTCAGCCACCCGTGTGCTCGTCCCTTCCACATGTAAATACAGCACATGTGCTTCCACACGTGTACACACATGGATGCACACCGGGTGTGCAAACAACACAGTCATGCTGTGAATTGCCTTGACTCACCGGTCATTTCAGCTCATCTCTTTTGTTATATTAAAACAAAGCAATTATTTCTTAGTGTCGAACAAGCTAACACAGTATAAGATACCATTTACAAACATTTTAGAAATTACTCCTGTAAATTTTTAGTGAAAATCATTTGTAACCTGGCTTTAAGTGCATATTTCTTGCTTTCTTTGTGTGCCTGTACATGGTTGTGATGTCTTCTGTGATTTTGATACATGAGGTGTTTTTGGTTTTTTTGAAATTTAAAATAACAACTTAGCAGGACTAAAACAGCCTTACTTCCCCCCTTCAGATCATAAAAGAAGATTATTGAGTAATAATTCCTCCAAGACATTCTTGGCAAATACTGTTAATAACTTAAATCATGTTGTGTTTAGTACCATTTTTTGCCACAAACTGCATCTTTACACTTTAAGTTTAAAGGCTAGATTACTTGATTCTACTTTATAGATATCTCACTGTTTTCTTCTTCAATTGGTAATCCATAGGAAAATTAAGTAACCATGGATCAAAAGTGAATCCACTGTTCTTTTCTAGATAAATGAAATTTCAGAAGATTCATGAGAGTATGAAAAAGTTAGTGGGCATATTAGCAAGTGAGGTTGAAGTTGCTTGAGTTTTAGGAATGAATTGCATTTTATAGTTATTATTTTTCTATGTTCATAGTAAAAGAGATGTTCATAAAAACCATGAAACGGTGAAAAGGAGAAAACTCTTTTTAAAGTAGATTATCTTTACAGAAATGATGGAAAGATGATTTAATCCATTTTTGATTGTGTACATTTTATCCATTTATGATGGTGTATATTATGAAAACCTTTCCTCAATTAGTAGAGAATAATTGAAAATTGTACCCTCATTATATGTTATGTCCAACATGAAATGACTTCACTTTTTACTCATAAAGTTGGCTAGTGTTTCTAAATAATTTAAGTATTGTCAAGAACTACTCAAAGTGACTAACAGTGATTATCCCATACAATCCTCATAATACCATTACCATGTTACTATGACTATTACCTTTGCACTGGGTGTGGAATTTGAGACTCAGGATAGCTCAGTTACTTACCCAGGGTCACATGGATAATTAGTGGTGGAACTCAACTGTACACCCATGCCCAAGCAGTTGAATTCCAGAGACCATACACTTAACTATGCAGGCATTACTTCCTTTTTCTTATCATAAAGAACAGGGCTGAAACATTAGTTGAAATACTCTTATTTCTGGAGACTGTTTACAATACAGTCATAAGTTTCATGCAGCTTTTTATTGCTTAGCATTAATTTCACTCTCATCAAATAGCAATGTCTATTAAGCAATCATCTTTCCTTGATCTTTCTTTAGTGTAATTTCGTTCCTTTATTTATATGTGTTGCCTAAGATCTGTTCATGCCTAATCAAAGAAACAGCAGTACAATACCTATATAAAGTTCATAACTCCTATTAATAAAAACACTTTTGGAATTCAATCTATGTCCATAGTTGTGCTGGAAAGGTCCTTAACATATGATTCAAACCCTGGACACAGCTGATGATAGCAGAGGTATTCAAATGACTAGAAAATCATACATTAAGGGCTATGCTGCTAAAAAGAAGCTCAGCCCAAAGAGGAAAAAGAACAAGTTAAATAAACATTTGAAGTAGAGACAGGGGTATATTTAGCTTGAGAAATGGGAAGATGATTGAATTAGCACCATATACAGTTTTTTGTATAAGTATTTTCAAACTTCTGTTACTCTAGTAGTTCTAAAATAATTTTTCTATACTCTGTATCCCATTGCCCACCATAAGTCATAATGCAAAACTTTATCCTAAGTGCAACATATACAAATCATATAATTTTTAATAATTGTAAATATTTGAAATTTTAAGTAAAATTCTTGTTTTTAAAATGAATTCCTAGAAATGAGCAAGAGAAACCCACACAAGGGAAACCCAAATCACAAAGGTACAATATATAAATTTTAAAAAACCACAAATGGGATCCTCTGTTACTTAGGATACTGTACTCACGTAGGATGACCTATAACTCTATGTATTGGTTTCAATATTAACACCATTCATGCCCCAAGAAATTCCTTATGCACATCTCATAGACTAGGACTACTCACAAAAACAAATAAAAGAGAGAGAGAGACTTCCTCCCAAAATCATAAAACCATGTAGGATGTGCTGCTTGCTATGTGTGAGTCAGATAGAAGGGCAACTTTGAATAGAAAAAGTGCTTAAGTAAGACAAGAACAAATTAACTCATCAAATCTTAAACAGATGTCATAAATGCAACATATTCTTGCAATTGCAAGGTCATTTTTCCTGAGTCAAATGTCCATTTTCTTGTCTCACTGACTTCTGATTTACGCAGTATACACACAAATTGTACATAGAAACAGAGAAGTATTTATCTATAATAAACATTTTATATGACTCTTATATTTACATATATGACTATATATATATCATTGTTTGACACAGACAATTAGCTGAAAATCAACAATAAGATTGCAAATACTGTTCTTTTTATAATTGCATTTAAAAGTTTAATTCATTGTTCAAAGACTAATTTTGATATAAGTTTAATGTTCATTGCTTATAATTTGTGTTGCACCTTATAATTTTCTTTTTAGTGCCAGAAACATGCCTGACAAGTGAAACTGAGGAATTCATGCATTTACTCACTCACATATGACACATTTACTGAGCATCTAGTGTGTGTTTGCATCTTGCTTGCTCCAGGGATACAATGACAAAGAAATTAACCCTGATGCTTGAGCACTTCCAATTTAGTATGGCACACAGATAAATGAGCAGTTTTCATCCTATTTGTGAACAGATGGTGGTGTAAACCACAGGTTGATGTGGGCATGCAGAAAGGGAAAGTTTAGCTCAGCCTGGAAATTTTGAGAGGAAACAATTTGAGAGATGCCTTTCCCATTCTGCATCCCTGTCTCAGGGATGTTATCACCAGATTTCTCAAGGCTGCACAACACCTGTTCCCAGAGCTTATATTTCTGTGAGGATGGATATTTGTCTCCCATCCCCTGCTTTTATGTTATGCTAGTTAGTAGGAAAACCCTAAGATACATATTATATGCCTACTTTACCAACTTGAAAATTTATATTCCTTGATTTGTGACTCTCATGAGAAACACAGCATATCTAGATGTTTTACAAACAAGGATCTTAGAGCTCATCTTAGAGTGATCCAGAGTCTTTGGGTCACTGACCTCCCACAAGTCCTCGCTTACCCTACAAACACAGGTCAAAACATGGCTAGATCACAGAGCCAATTTAGCAGGTGACTGGGACAGTTAAACATCAAAATTTTGTTAAGCAATTAGAGGCATATGTGTTATTTGTTTGGACTATTGTTCATGTTATTTTTCTCTTAATATGGATTTATAATTCAGTAATTCAAAATTACACATGTGTATGTAGTAGTCAGACTCTGAAAAACCTTTAAAATTAGTTATTAATCTATTCAAAGCTACTTCATAGTGCTGCATTTTAAACTACTTCACTTGGGGCCTCTCTGGTGGCACAGGGGTTAAAGACACAGTGGCCAGCCACTGCAACATGAGTTGAACCCCCAGTCAGGTTGGTGATCCACATGGCATGGCAGACTACTCCTGACCCACCCACTGCTCCCCTCAGCAGTGTATTTCAGTAGATCTGCCTGTTCTGCTAGCTACTCTGTTTCTGGTGAATCCTCTCACCCCTTGCACCTCTGGCTTGTTCCCAGATCTGTATGCATAAATGAATAAATCTTTAATAAAATTCAACAACTCTTCACTGCCATCACCGTGGTACATCCACTGTGCCCTCTTTCCTGGGTTATCACTTCTACTTTTGCTTCCTGTCACATTGCCAACATTATTATCATCCATACCACTTTATATTATAACAGAACAGTGAAAACTCACTTAACAGAAATGTCAAATCATATTTCCTTGCTTAAAATCTCTTTTGGAAATTTTGCCACAACTCTTGAAGTTTTGCACAATCTGCTTTCTTTTAACCCCTCTGATTCTCTCCCTTACTCTTGGCCTACACTCATTCCCTCCTGGACAGCACGCCCATGTCTTTCAGAGTTGTGTACTGGTTTTCCCTCTGCCTTGAGTAAAATGCTATTAACTCAAATTACCTTCTTACAAGACCATATTCCCATGGGAGGCTAAATGTTCAATCCCTCCTTCCATTCAGACTTGTCTCTCTCCAGATCATTTTCCTAGTTTATTTTTTTCGTAACAACTATCTTTATCTAACATGCTAGATATACTACATTTAAATTACTAAAACGTAAGTCTAGTGAGCATAGGGATTTGGAAAATGTCATTAAAGGCTATATCTCAGTGTCTGGAATTTAGTTAACTGCTCAGTAAGTACTGTTGTGTTTTGTTACTATTTTGTTGAATCTCCATGGTTCTTTGGTGAATGACAAAATAATGATCTTCATTGTTGTGTTTATCAGAAGAGGCTGTGGCTTTTTTCAAACCACATCCCATATACCCCACTGACCCTTTCTCTAACTTCTTTCTTTCTTAACCTCAGAAGTCTCATTCTGGTTACTGATGCCCCAAACTTTTATAAGTATTTTACTTATGTTTATATATAAAGATCTGTGGAATCTTGTCCTATGTAAATCCCTCTGTCATTCTAACTTGTTCTATTGTACCAAATTTCTTCAAACACAATCCATTTTACTGCAAATGGCAACATTTCATCATCTCTTATGACTGAATAGTATTACATAGTGTGAATATACTATCTTTTTTCTCCCCTAAATTGAGAGTAGTATGATAAAGAAAGCTCATTGGCAAGAGTGTAAAGTAGCATTTTGTTCCAGTGGTTAGCAACTTGTTCCAGTGGTTCTGGCCCTGGGTAGAGGGTTGCACATGTCACAGTTTAAATCACAGCCTCTTCTGAGTAGACACAGGTTGATTTATCCCGACTATTCCTGTTTGTTCAGGCTCCAAATTGTCTTGTTTAGGAGCTTCGGGTTCAAGCAAGTAATCATCATGGGAATGCAGTCAGATACATATTTACAGCAATGTAAATAAATGTAAATGTGTTCAAATAAACATGTAGTCAATATGTTGTGTTAGCATGTTTTCATTCAGATTTATGTGTGTTGAGGAATGCTTTGATATTAGTAAAACTGGAAATCAGGCTGCATGGGTGGTATAAAATAAGTATACATCTTTTGGAAGAAGATGCTTTTGAATTGAAGTTGGCAAGGGATGTAAGAAGTCTTGCATCATGAAACAGAGAGTGAAACTGAGTCATGTTAGTGAAACAATAAAAAAGAAGCCAAAAAGAAAATGACAGATTATCAGAAGTACCTGACATTTGACCTCATCTAGTTTACTTGGTAATTAGACAGAGGAATTTACCTACCAATCACAAACAGGGTTGGGGGATTACAAAGCAATTACTTCAGTGGAGAGAAATAATCTAACTTATTTTATTACCTTTCCCTAGAGCAGAAACCAAGGACCCTAAGTGGCATCCAATTACATTTCTTAAGTCATTTGAGACAGGTTCAATGGTGTAATCAAATCACAACATCCTGAATCTAATTCAAGTGCCAAAATCCAAATTTTTTTTTCTCTAAAATAAACTTCAAGTAGCAAATCCATGGATGGACAAAGAGATTTCTCACAGGAATTTGCAAAATGTATAATTTGTCTTCTATATTTATAAGAGTATATATAATTTATCTTGTAAAAAATGAATGGGAAAAGGCCCAGGGTCTTTCTGCAATGAGGTTATTAGTCACAGCTTACTATTACCATATACTTTCCAAGAGAGATGAGAAGTGCTATAGCGGCATGATATCAAAATCTCCAGAGAAATTCATTTAAGTACTGCAAGGAGAGTAAGGTAAGAATACTGGTAATGTGTGAAAATAGAAAGAGACTAATTAAACATAATTCTAAGGTTTTAAACATAATATCCTAAGAATGCCAGAATAAGGATCAAGTTTTGGAAGAGAAGTGAATTCAGTTGAAAATAAATGAAACATTTACTACCAGTGGGTTCCCAAATATAAATGCCTGGTACCAGCTCAAAATGTAAAAAATTAACAGAAGATAGACTGAAAAGGGAAAGCTATTACTTGGGCTTAATTTACAGAGAAAATAATGTTTGTAAGTGTTAACCAAGTGTCTTTTTAGAAAACATATTTTCTAGTTGACATTATTTAACTGGTATTCTGTTGTATAGATCTGTTAGAAAAAGATGTTTATATAAATTGCAACAATCTTAGCAAATACTCGGAACAAAAAGTTTACATAACCATTACTGTTAAACTCCACACCTTCCCAGCTAGTGAAATAAACCATGAAAATAAACCAAGTTTTGAACTCACTGAATACTTACTTAGAGAAGTCACATTTTTAAAAATGTGTGTACTTAAACATTTAGGTAAAGTCACCAAAAATAAAAGTATTTGTACCTATTAGATAAAGAAAAGATATGATCATGAATTTTAAGGGAAAAAACTGGTTTATTTACTGACTTTGTTAAGAGTTTGATCTCCTTTCTAGTCTCCAGTCCTGTGCTGAGTAATCAAACCTCCTCCTGTTGCTCAGAGGCCGTACAAGTGGCTAAAAGTATTCATGACAGTGTCCATACCGCTAAGTTCTCCTACCTTATGTCTGTGTCACTCCTTCTCGTCTCCTTCATGTCTTCAAAGCCTGCTTCTCTTTTCAGTCCTATAGCCTCTGAAAGAACAACAAAAAAAAAATGGTTCCTCAAGTTTCTAAGACTTTACTCCTACCTTGTAAAATTTGTTAACACTTTGAAATGAGAGAAAGGAGTGAAGGAAAAGGCATTGTACTTTGTGTGCCAAAGACAAAAAAAAAAAAAAAAAGAGAGAGAGAACATTCATAATTCCATGGGACATTATTCCCCCACTGCACTAAACAACGTTAGTGGGTGGCCTTTTTTCCACTTAAAATATCTTCAAAAGTATATGCTGGGCCCTCCTTGGTGGCGCAGAGGGTTAAAGCACTGCAGTACAAAGCTAAAGCCACTTCAGCACATGTTTGATCCCCCACTGGAGGTGACCTAAATGGCACGGCAGACCTCTCCTGACCTGCCCACTGCTCCCCTCAGCAGTGTATTTTAGTTAATTTGCCTGTTCTGTTCCACAGTCTGTGTTCTGCTGAATCCTCTCACTGACCCAATACCCCAGTTCTGTATGTATAAATAAATAAATCTCAAAATAAAAAAAAAAAGCATATGCCATGTTTTAGCCAAGTCACTTACTGTTTAGTGGGTGAGTATATGAGCGAATGAATGAACAAGTGAATGGATGTTTGTTCTTGGGTAAAAATGTTTGGATAGGGCTTTTTCAGTTTATAAGTTTTTATTTTTTCAACATTTTGAATTGCATTGTTTTTTTACAAGGTAACACTGGTATGTTTATAATTTGGAGGTCTAGATTCACCTTCACTCTTCTTCAGCTATATTACCACACCACACCCACCACCCAAGCACCTACAAGTTTCCAGCATAATGCAGTGGACACCTTCACCTTTTACCTTCCATCCTCACCCTAACCTTGTAGAATTTTAGGATTTTTTTTTTCAGTTTAGTTTTGTCTGGTCCTCTGTTTGTATTCTCTGTATTATAATCATATATTGTTAATCATATTACACACATAAGTGAAATCATACAGTATCTTTCTTTCCCCTGACTCCTTCCATTGGCATGACCCTTCAGTTCCATCCACATTGTCAAGTGAAAATCCATTGTGGGTATAGATCACATCATTTTAATCCACTGAACTGTTGCCTGGCTGTTGGGTCACTTTATAACTTGGCTATTATAAATAGTACGGCAATGAACAGAGGGTGTATATATCTCTTCAAAATGATGTTTTGTTTTTTCATTTTTTGGGCATTGAAAATACTTCTTTTTGGAAATGAGAAATCTCAGGAGATGATTTTCCATAACAAAATCAAGACTATTTGAATATTCAGCTGTAAAATAATGTATCTGTTTATATAAAGAAAATACACTTTTAAAGACTTCCTCAAGTGTAATGATAATTTTGCTATTCTTGGAAGAACTTTATCAATATTTCATCATGATATTTTCCTCTGCAGGAGAACTAAAAAAACATTCTATTAATCATAGTGATATTAAAACTATCTGTCACTTGTAGCATGCATATATAATAAAGTAATCAGATAAAACATATCAGACAAATGGCCCACATTAAATATGTCTGTTCAAATTTCTTAAATCTACTCCTTTTTATGATGATCACAATAACTAAACCACTCAATTTGCAAATGAAGATAAATGCTGATAGTTTTTTTTTATTCTAAGTGGCCTAAAATGGAACAATCAAAAGAAATGCTTCTGTATTTTTCTATACAAATAAACATTTTTATCCACTGACTATTTTCTTTGATATTTACTTAAAGTTCTCCATTATTTTATTTTAAATGAATCTAATGGGAGCATGTAAACATAATCAAGTATTTTTTGTGGTGAGGAAGAAGTTAATGAAAACATAAGTGAGAAAATGCTGCATGACAAACATTGTTATTTGCCTCCCAATATCTATTCTTTCCAGCTTCCTCACAAGTGGAATCCTGATTGGTTCCCAGAACCAATGTTTGTGGTTTAGAATCTTATTTACATAAACTTCAGACTTTCTGAGAGCATATAATGTAGTTTTGGTCATGAAATTTAAGCAAAAATCTTCTGGGTGGAACACCTAGGAAAGCAACTGTAATATAATGTCGGTACACAAGTAGAGAAATTCAGGTGGAAACATCCAGCACCGTTAGCTGAGCAGAAAGACTAAAGTTGCTCAAAACATGAATATTTAATGAAGTCATTGAACCAGATGATGCTAAAGTTCAGTCATGTGAAAAGCAAAACAAAAAAACCCCAAAACTCCCTTTACTTAAGCCAGTGTAATTGGCTTTCTGTTACACTCAGCTCACCCAATAAAATCCCTAGTTCATAAAATCCTTCTCTTGGTGGTTCATCTATTCATTAACATTAGAAAAACTCTGAAGACTCCTATGATAAGGAAACCTGTTTAACTTTGTTTGACATGAAATTCCTCAGTTACTTGATTTGAAAACACCTGGTAATTTCTAACATCTTTATGACTCTACTTTTAGTAGACATTGACCAGAGATCCCACAAAGCACAGAAGTTGAACACTCTGTAATGAACATAGTTAAAATCTAAAAGGATAGGTTCATAGTCATAATTGTTATAGGATCCCATATTTCATAGAAGGTCTTATTACTAGTGACAATTATTGACATAAGCTGTTATCAAAGACTTAGCATCCTTAATAATCTCCAGATATCAGATGCACCAATGACCTTAGAGGACTTAGACAAAACTCTGTAAAGCATCTTTCTTCTTTTCTTTGATTTGCACAGGAATGTTTGTTGAAGGCTGAATAAGATTATGATCTATCTACTTTCTAAAGAAGTGCAGACAAAATGATTTACATAGTCTTCCTTAAAATTTGGTGTATGTTCTCCAATTTCTAGTATTATGAGAATTTGATCAGTATCATCTTACTGATTTTTGAGTCTTCTCATTTTTCTCTCACTTGAAATTTACTGAGGAAAGTTACTTAACTTCCATATATGTTTATGTCAGTTAGACCACTGAAATATGAATCTACTGAATATGTGGAAATACTTTTAATAATACCTGAAGAGTAAGCAAACTCTTAAAAATAGTGTTCTTAAAAAATTTTGATTGCTTTAGGAACCAGGTAATATGTGGCTATGAGAAGATCAGATGAGTTGGGCAGACAACAGGAAAATAATTTCTGTGAAGGGTAAAAAAGAGGAAGCAATCCTATGTATGATAAAACAGGGGTTAAAAGATACACAGAAAAGAAGCTATCAGAAGCATGAGTCCATTAAGTAGTTCCATCACTGGAAAAGCTATGATCAAGGATCAAAAGCACATATTTTTCTCTAAAGCACCTTCTTTGAATAAGCACTGTGCTATCACTGTAGGGGTCCAAATAAATGTCAGGTGTTTTCTCCCCTAGTCTTGTGGCTGATAGCTAAGGCTGGTTCACAGCTGCCTGGGGAGCACAGAGACAAGAACACATGGTAAAGTAGGGCAGATTACAAAGAAGGAATAAAAATAGAAAATAAAGTCTTGTCAGTGTAAGGTCAGGAAACATGAATTTCAAAAGATCAAAGAAAAGTGTTCTCAAACTATATACACCTTACATAGAAATAGGGGGCTTTTTCTTGTTATCAACTATAGGTACTCTTCCAGCCCCTTCTAATCTGTGTCTGATCAAAAGCATTTATGTTTCAAATGAAGGTATTTGACAATTGAGGAAAAGTTGTATTAGGAAATTTCTATAACACTTTATCTGAAAATAGGTTGGTGAAATTTCAGATGACATAAAACTCTTGAGAGAAGCTCCTCCCTGGTGGCACAGCCGGTTAGGATGCAGCACTGCAAGCTGGTCGCAGCTGCTTCAGTGCAACATCGATCCCCCACCCCACAGGTGACCCACATGGCTCAACAGACCTCTCTGACTCCCCCTTCTGTATCCCCCAGTACTGTACTTCATTGATCTGCCTGTTCTGCTCCCTACTCTGTCTCTGGTGAAGCCTCTCACTGCCCCTGCCCCTCTGGCCTGTACCCAGTTCTGTATGTCTAAATAAATAAATAAATCTTTAAAAAAAAAACAAAACTTGAGAGACAAGACTAAAATCATAAAACCAATGCTAATATCCTTAAAGAGGGCAGGATCCTGGATAAAAACCAATGAAAAATTATATTGAAAAACTTGTCAATCTGTTGCATCTGCTAAAAAGTGTCTTTGATTATTTTTTACAAACCTTATCATTTATTAACTTCACAAAAAAATCTAATAGGATAAATAATAATAAAATAATAATCATCACATATACTTTACAGTGTTGTTTTGAAGACATACACAACATCCATAAAAATGCTTTAATGATAAAACTTTTTACAAATTTATCAATAATAACTATATCATTATTATTATTATTACTATTACTTTTAGGTGGTAAAAATTCTCCATTGGGTCATCTTATTTATAATTAACAATACTATACGTTGCACTTATATCTTCAAACTCAACAGGGCAGTATTATTTTTCAATACAACAAAAATATCATTATTTTCTTACACATTATGGATCAAAAATTCTGGTCCCTGTGTGTTCCATGGGAAGAAAGCACAAATCAGCTTCTCAAAGGGCCCTTATCTCAAATATGTTAAGAGCACTGGTAGTGGAATGAATTGCCTAACTGGTTGTTGGAGATTTAAATCACTGAATATATGGATTTTAAAAAGCATATGCTAGCAAATTCAGATTTATGTTGTCTCTGCAATCTTCTGGTCTCTTGAACTTTCTCTTTCCTAAAATAACTGCACAGACCTAAGAACAATGCCAGACATAAATGATACAGACCTGTTAATTAGACTCTGTTTTCATGGTTACAATTTGACTACAAAATATTCGAAAGTCCAAATAGTTTTCAAATATTCTATATTACAATTTATGACATTTATGAGATAGCTTTCTAAATACATTTAATAGTTATCCTCTGGCCTCTTAGTATGCCCTTCTTTAAAATTAAGTTTTATCTCAAACAAATGTGAAGAATGAATTCCTAAGTCCCCTCTCCTACTTAGCCTGTTGTTTCTTTAAACTGGCATTAAGGAGAAATCACCCGTTTTCAGAGGAAAGCATCTGAAGCACACAAAGTTTCCAAAGCATTACTAATGAAGAGTGGATATAACGTTTGGTAGGGATCATTCTAGCATTACTGTTAAGCTTACAAATATTTAGAAATAACAAGCAGTAAAAGGGGGAGACTCAAGCTCTTTGTTCCGAAAAGCGAAGCCTCTATCAAATTTGATACTAGCTTCCCTTCATTATTCTCCATCTTTGTAGTTTCATGATTTAGATTGCACAGCTTTGCTATATACTTTTCTTTCCCTCCTACTCTGGTATCTCTTATGTGGGCATAAAATCCCCACGCAAACATCCTTTCAATGGCTGACTGCCAGAACTATTTTCCAAACCCTTGAGTTCTTTTCCCAGTCTCATGCTTTGAATTTGGAAGTGAGATCCATTTATTTCAGCTTGTTCATTTGTTTTCTTTATCCTGATGCAGCTTAAGTGCCATTAAGTGTTTCTGTGATGTCTGAACATGGGGGAAGAAAAGATGTACAAGATATATTACAAGTGGAGAGGGAACTGCAATGTCACGAAATTCCAGAAAGCCCATCATATGCATCATGAAGTACTTTCTTCTCCACTCCTTACCATTTACCTTCAACTCTTCTTAAGACACACTCAATTCCACCTTTAGTAGACAAAATTTTCTTATTTATAATAAAAATAAATGTCTAATATGACCATATTGATCAAAATAAAACTCATGCTTTCACTTAATATAAGAAAAAAATCAGGAAATTTCTGTGTCAACGTCTGTATTTTAGAGTACTAGCACTGTGAATAGAATATGCCAGAATGTGAGTTTTATTTAAAAATATAACAGTTTCAGTAGATTGTCACATGAGTGCCTCCAATTCTTTACCTCTCCTTTATTTACAATGTTTGACATATTTTTTTTGCATATCCTCCCTCAAAAACAGGTGGAACACATTTTCCTACCCTTTGTTTTTTTTTTTTTAATTCAGCTATGTGATCTTGCTTTCTTCAGTGTGATGTAGCAACAACCACACATTCAGTGCTTGAAAATAAAAAGGATTTACTTACATCCTTTTGCTCCTACATTTCCAGTAGTGAATAGTCAGGCCAGCCAGCTGGAATTTGAAGGCTATGAAGAGCAGACCATGCCATCCAGTAATTCCAATCAAGGCAGCCCCATATATACCGACATCTGTCATCCCCAATATGCAGGCGAGCCAGACACGGTCAGCAGTGAGACCTTGTCATCTCGGTGGCCTGCAGGTGTAAGCCAAGGTTACCTGAGCATCTCAGTGTGAGATGGTGAAGCATATGCTGCCTTCTTTACAACACTTGCCATGGAGAGATGTCTATTTTATGGCTCTGCTACCACTAGACAATTGAGCTAACAGTGGAAATAGTCTCCCCCATGGATCTTTGGGTCTCAAGAGCCAATTTTAGTACCTTATACATTGTAGATCCTAAATAAGTCTGGAGAGATGGTCATAAAATAAAGGAAGGGAAGGCAATGGGTTCCAAGGGACCACCCTCACTGTCACCTTCTGCCACTCTTGATCCTCCTTACTCTATTGGCTCACTGTGCTATACTGTTTCTTTTCAATAACACCTAACACTTTTTACTTGCTGTACAATGTACTGATTTATGTTTGTTGTTTTTTAGTATCTCTGCTTCCTACAGTTTAAGGGGACAAAAGTATTTTTTTGTGTTATGAATGCATTTAAGTTACTTAAGTTAGTAGGTGCCTAAAAATTGTGTTAGATAAATGAAATATCTGGGGGAAAATATGCATTGTTTTGTGCTTTTAAGGTGTCATATTTGCCTGTTATATCATGTTAATATAATAGCAGAAAGGTTTTATATATATGGAGAGACATTACATATACAAACAAAACTCAGACATACACATAATAAAAAGACTGAGAAAAATAATGCATTGCAATAATGTGTTTCTGAGTAGTTATGTGCAAAATTTATATGTGGGTGAATAGCTAGAGATATATGTGATAGATTTAGAATATTTATCATCACAGTAATAGAAGTAGACAATTTCTCCCAAAATTGCTTTATTAAAACCCTTTGCTTAGGAGGAATGTTCCAAATATTCAAACCTCCTTTTAATACTTTTATGTATATTTGAATGATTTAGTCTTTACCTTTTATATTTTGGCAAAATTTGGTATTTTAATTTTTTATATTTTTGATGCTTTGGGAAAGATATAAATATTTTTAGGGCTTTATTTATATTTTACTTTATGCACTTTTATTATGGTCCCTAGTTGTTTAGAATAAATCTTTAATTAAAAGAGGAAGTTGGCAATCAATTTCTGTCAATAATTTTAAGCCAGAAGTACAATCAATTATGGGCTTTTCAAATTTTCCTGATACTGTTCCATTACGGATTGTGTTGTATTTCTTAATGCAGTGTTCTCCTTGGAATAAATGTATTGGAACATTTTAATTTCATGTGAAATTCTGTGAACATAAAGCATCTCTAAGATCCACAAAATGAAGTATTTCAAAGCAGCATATAAGTATTCAAAAATAGATATAAGAAAAAAATAAATGTTATAAAATGTAAAAATGCTGTAAACTTGATATACATGTACTATAATATTCTAATAAGTTAAATATGTAGAAGGGAGTTGAAATTTAGTTTTCCTCATTGTTTTCTCCTGCCATCCATGTGGTCAAGGAAACAAACTGGGAATAAGAAAGAAGTAATTTTGGACTTGTTACCATTTATGATCAATTAATACCAAGAAACGCAAATTAGTGACATGAAATGGAAGTTGACAAAAACTGAGTACTTAACTTAGTAAGACAAATGGTTATTCTGTGTACTCTCTCACACAACCAAACATAAGTGGAGAATAAGACTATATTCCTCCCTCGGAGAAAACGAACTTCCTATAGAAACCAGACAAAAAACATACATCAATTCATACTTGCATGTGTAAATATACTTAATGTTAGGTACAATCAAGCCCATATTCAAACTCTTCCAATCCTTCTTCCTTGCAATTGTCATTCCTGGGGTAGGATTCTTTCCACAATGGGAAAACGCTTTATAAACTGTGAAATGCTACACAGTATACTCTTTTCAACTGGTTTTGGAATTACATATAAAATTTAACCTAAGGTATGTTATGCCTTCATTACTCTAGGGAATGTTACTATGTTGAAAGCAATAGTAGACACACCTATGAGCTGGAAAAGTGATGAGGACTGCTTCCATGGCAGTAGGTCTGAACCACTCTCATCGTCCAATCTAAAATACTCATGAAGCTATACTAAATGGTATAGATGTCTATGATTAGAAAGAGTGAACCTTAGGAAACATGGTGTTGCCAAAGTGTGGGGTGTGCTTCTAGTTGCAGTTATCTAGGGTTAGGCTGCAAGACAGAAGTAAGTCACAGACAAGGATGCTCCCAGAGAGCACAGCAATAGAGTCCCCAAAGTTTTACTGCAAATAGGATAGCAACAGAGCAATTAGCACACTGGTGTTAATTACTGTTTACCACATGGAATTCCTTACATAGCCACCAGAATAGAATAGAATTCCCTGTGAAGCTGACAGTGCCCTCAAGTGGTCACTGGTTTCAAATTCTACCAGCACCACCCAATCTTGCTTGAGTGGTTCTGCAATCCACACACTCCGTTTGCTGCACAAATACTGCAGCGGCTCAAATCAGACACCAGTCAACTGAGAGCCAGCCAACAGCCAGGAATCATTAACAGCAGAAATTTTGACCCAAAATCATGGGTGCAACAGAACCATGACCAGAAGCAAGAGGCAGGTCTTATTACCGCCATTTTAAGTGCCTTTGAGAAAGGTAGTTGGTTCAGGAGCTTTCAAAAGGAAGTTGGTGAGATGTTTTTTAAGGGTAAAAATGTGCACCTAGTAGATAAATAAGTGCTTGAGAACTCATGCACGGCACTGAGATTGCAGTCATAGTATGGTGTTATCAACTTCAAAGTTGTTAAGACCCTAGATTTTAATCATGTTCAACACACACACACACACACACACACACACATGTGTGTGTGTATATTTGTTTGTATATATGTATGTATGTATGTATATATAAGCTAATAATGTGACCTGATAAATATTTAGCTAAAGCTGATCATAACTATTACAATACATACACGCATCAAATCAACATATTGAGTAGTTTAAACTTACAAAATGTTACTTGTCAATTGTATCTCATTTAGAAAGAAAAAAAACATAGAGAATAATAGCTACAGAGAAGTAGGGAACATGTTTTTCTACCATGAAAGCAAGCAAAGGGATTTTTAAATGTATTTTTAAGAAGATTGCAATTATATATATTACCTCTATGCTTACTGATTTAGGGTGACTAATACTTTAAACTATGAGTAACAGATTGTAAAATAAAATATAATTTCAAATAAACTAAAACTCGGCAGCATTCAGTACATAAAATAATTTATATGGCTTAAATAAAAAACAAGTAAGTGGGAAGTTCATTAATTTTGGCAGGACCCTTCCTGTCTCCAGTAAATAAATAGCAAACAAACAGAGAATATCCATTTGAAATGACAATAATTAGCCAGTGTAATGACGTGTCATGTTCCATGAGGACTCAGTAATCCTTGACTAAGCATAGCCCAAACTTCTGAACTAGGAGAACAAATATGGCTGGAAGTACAATACATATATCTCATAGTAAGATATAGATATCTTTAAATGAAATTACATCTAAAATCAACCAAACAGACTCTCTGTTCAGGTGGTATTTGTGGTTGTTTCAATCACATAACCCAGTAAAAGGTCCTCTTTCCTAAATGGAAAGTATGTTTAAAAATGCCGTTTAGGGGCCTTCTCTGGTGTTGCAACGGGTTAAAGCTCAGCACTGCAAAGCTAGCACTCCCCTCAGCAGTGTGCTTCGTCGATCTGCCTGTTCTGCTCCCCACTCTGTCTCTGGTGAAGCCTCTCACCACTCCTGCACCTCTGTCCTGCACCTCAATCGTGGATGCATCAGTAAATCTTTTAAAAAATGTCATTTAAAGTCTAAAAGTAACTGGCTACATAAAGGGTAAGGCAGGGGCCAAGGACAGTGTTAAAATTCTGTGATTAACTAATATACTAACACAATAATAAAATAAACCCAGATGACATCTTGTTTATCTAGTTATTTCATTGCTCTTTATTCTTTCTTGCATTTCCATGTCTCTACCTGGAATCATTTCCCTTCCGTTTTAAGAATTTCATTTAGTATTTCGTGTAGTGCTGGTCTCTCAGTGATTTCTCAGAATCTTTGCCTGAAAATATTATTTCACCTCTGCTTTTAAAGAAAATTTTTTTTAAGCGTTGTAGGTGGGCAATTACTCTCAGCCCTTTAAAGATGGCATGACTTGGCAAGTGATTCTCTCCAGGAATTATGCTACATTGTTGATATTGTAAAGGACAATACATCTTTTTGTCTCAGATTTCTGTTCTTCATGTCGTTTTCCTATCTTGGCTTATGGTAGTTTCCCTATGCGGTAGCTCCATTGCATCTTGTTTTTCTCCAACTTGTCTGTCCTTGAGTTCATCACTCTTCATGACTCTTCAGCCTGATATCTATGATCATTTTTGAATCATTCTCAATTATGTCTTCAAATTCTGTTTTTAGTCCATTCACTATTCCTCCTTCTGCCATATAAATTACATTTATGGAATCTTTTCTTCGTTTACCTGTGTCCTATATGACCCGTTTGTATTTACCTTTTACTTTTTATGTTTCAGCTTCTGTCTTTCTTGACATATATAGCCTTTTCATAGATGTGTCCATTGGCTCCTAAACTCATAGATTGAGTTTTTCTTTTAAATTATGTTTTCTTCTCAGTTTCCATTTGTAGATTCTAAATATCTGATTGAGTTGTCTATCTCACCCCTACTATTTTTAACATATTGATTACTACAAATTAAAAGTTTTGCTTTGTTCATTACAGTAGCTTTCATCAACCACAGGACTGATTCTGTTATTATTATTATTATTATTTTCTCTTAGGTACGCTTCTTGGTATGGTTGGTAATTGTTCTTATGCACCCCATTCACTGAGTGTGAAAAATTTGAGAGTTTCTGGATGATGACATTTACCATCAGAGATAATGCCCTTGTTTTCTTATTTATTTGTTTGTTTGTTTATTGTAGTGCTCTTGTTTTCTAAGAGATGGGTAGTGTATTGTTAGATTGTCTTAATCTATGTGACTTGAGGCTGTTTCAGACCTTGTAGGACTTGAGCTCTATCTCCTAGTGTATAGGACTACAATCCCTTTCCCAGAGGCCTCCTTACTGAGAACCTGGAATGTTTAACAGGGTCTCCCCTTTTGGAATGTTCTTTATTTCAATCTTTGTCTCTCCTGCAAAGAAATGAGACTAATTAATACTGACTTTTGGTTTTTGCTTAGTTTTGAGTTTTTTATCCTGTAGAGCTTACAGATCAATAAATACCCAGAGGAGAAATAACCTACTTGTCATTCCCATTTCCAAAACAATTCTGTGTACCAGAAACTTGGAGACTCAAGTCCTGGCTTAACAGGTCTATACTTTGTTTACTAAACCTTGACATTGCTGAAAGTGCTGCTGTTTTTGTTGCCCCTGAATATTTGTCTCAGCTTCCCACTGCCAAGTTTAAAACTTCATGTATACCATGAGTTACACAAAAAGTAAGACTGTTAGTTTATGTAGTAAGATTTTAATCTTGAGAATCTTGTGCCAAATCTTGGCTTCTGAGAATGAGAAGCTCTATAAATGATTGAAGACTGAGTTTGTAAATATGTGTGTATATCAATTTTCTGAAACTTCTCAGAGAGGTTTTCATCCACTAAAAGTTCTCCTCATCACTGTCAAAAGTTGAGGTTCCACATTATATAGAGGAGCTAATCATAACACAAATGAAAAGAATAAGAGAATTTATAGCCACCCAGAAACTGTTTTAAGAAAGAGGTGCATCGTAGCAATTTCCAGCAAATCTTACCTGGTGGTAACAGTATAATCTTTGACCATTTCACATTGTGCCATATCAGCTCTTTGATTTATCAGTTGATTCCACCAAGTATTTTTGTGTTTCTGCTTCAGATAGTTACCTGCCTAAATAATTTCCTAAATAAGAAAATCTCCTGAACTCTTACAATCATACATGAATATCTAATTAATGGTTATTTAAGTAACATTAGTGGTCTATTCACATGCTAAATGATAACTCTTTAAAATCCTTGCTTATCAAACCATGTAGTAATAAAGAAAAGTAAAATTCCACCTGCCCTTTTGACTCTTAACCTTTCATTTATGCATAGGCAGGTGTTTCTAAGATTATATGCCACGAGGATGCTTATCTTTTTTTTTTCTTCAAGAAAATAATTTCTATTTTCAAATAATTAGGCATAGAGGAGTTACATTTTTAAAAGATTAAGATTGCTTCCATTTTCTAGTTTTGTAATGGAGTTATAGTGTTTTTCCTCAAGCATCTGTCATTTAATCTAGATTCAGAACAGTTTCAAGTATTCAATTCCTTGAAAACAAATTTTATTAAATAATCCGTTACCTTAGTGACTTAAGTCGTAAGATCAGCTAGTCAATGCAATGACTGTAAACATGAACATGAAATTGTATCTGTGAAATATAAAATCCCTTCTAAGTTTTATCATTGCTCAGGGACCTATAATCTACTAAGCTATCAAACATACCTTATTTTTTCTGAGGCCAGGACTTGCTAGTAGTTCTGGCTTTCTCCTTCTCTAAGATAAATTTGTATTTTCTTAATAATATAACTTGTGTATTTACATATAATTTTATTTAATATCAATAAAAATAGAGCCTACTAAATATGACTTATTTGGGAGGTATAAATGAGCTCTTGATAGTCTAAAGCATGGCTGAAACATCTCCCTACGTACGCTCTCTTCTGTGAAAGGCAGTCATGTGTTTGCTTTCTTGGTTTCAGAATACTCTCTACTCAACTGTTTATCCCTTCCTCAAAAACTTTCCAACAAAGAGGATGGCACTTTTATCTTTTTCCTTAATCCTCACTGGTTATATACAGAGCATTTCTAATTTTTAAAAATGTTCCATCTTAATTTATGACTAAGCATGCAAAACTGTTAACTGTGCATTGTAACTACTACACACCTATTAGAATTTAGAGCACTGACTACCCCAAATGCTGGTGAGGGGGTCAGTCATAGTGCTGGTGGAATGCAAAGTGAAACAGCCACTTTGGAAGCCAGTGTGGCAGTTTCTTACTAAACAATACATATCAGTACTATATCATCCAGCACTCACACTCCTTTATCTTTATCCAAATGAATTGAAAACAAAAAAAATCTGCATGCAGATTATTACAGCAGCTTTATTTATACTTACCAAAATTTGGAAGCAGCTGATACTCTTTGGTAGGTGAATGGATAAACTGTGGCACATGCTAATAATGGACTATTTGACATTTAAGAGGAATGAACATCAATTCATTGAAAGACATGGATAAACTCCATTAAATATCACTAAGTGAAAAAAAAAACAATATGAATAACTACATGCTATGTGATTCCAACTATATTATATTCTGGAAAAGGTGAAACTACTGAATTAATTAAAAGGTCAGTAGTTACCAAGGGTGCAAGGAGGTTAAGGGGAAATACATAGGCAGAGCACAGAGGATTCTTAGGGGAGTGAAAATACTTTGTATGATACGAGAATGGTGGATATATGTCATTGTATATTTGTCTAATACGCTAAAACACATGTACAAAAAAAAAAAAAAAAGGACCAAGAGTGAGCCTCCTTAAAGTAAGCTATGGACTTTGGGTGATTCTCTGTGTCAATGTAGGTACATCCTTCGTTAAAAAAATCCTATTTTGGTGAGTGATATTGATAGTGGAGGTGGCTTTGTATGTGTGGGGGTACAGAATATATGGAAAATAGCTGCACCTTTCCTCTTAATTTTGTTGTAAAGCAAAATTTTCTCAAAAACTCAAGTTTAAAGTGCATCTTTCTGCCTTCTGGTGAATAAATTCTGTATTTTCATCTTTCTAATCTTGCTGTGTGCCATTAATATTTTTCATTTCCACGCTGATTTTAGTTTTTATTTCCTGCAATGAGGTAGCCTAGGTAAATATTTAAAAAATCCCTTCATCTATTGAAATGGAAGGTTTTGTCTTAGCCAGAGTGAAGAATTCGCCCCATTCTGCTTTTAGCTTTGATATTTAAGTTTTCACTTATCTACAAATCAAGAAATTGATTAGAAAGCATATTACTACTTTATTTTTTTTTTAAGATTTATTTATTCATACAGAACTGGGGTACAGGCCAGAGGCCTAGGAGTGGTGAGAGGATTCACCAGAGACAGAGTGGGAAACAGAATAGGCAGACTGACGAATTACATTGATGAGGGGAGGAACGGAGGAGTCAGGAGAGGTCTACTGCACCATGTGGATTACCTCCGGAACCAGGGATCGAACTCGCACTGAAGCAACTCTCACTGAAGTGGCTGTGGCGCTTGCAGTGCTGTGCTTTAACCTGCTGTGCCACCAGGGAAAGCCACTACTTTATTTTTTAAGATTTATTTATTTATGCATACAGAATTGAGGTACAGGCCAGAGGTGTGGGGGCAGTGAAAGGATATTCACCAGAGACAGAGTGGGGAGCAGAACAAGCAGACTGATGAAGTGCACTGCTGAGGGGAGCAGCGGGCAAGACAGGAGAGGTCTGCCACGCCATGTAGATTACCTCCGGGGTGGGGATCTAACTCGCACTGAAGTGGCTGCGGCCAGCTTGCAGTGCTGCATCCTAACCCTTTGCACCACTGGGAGGGCCAAACATTATTATTTTAAATCTTGTTCACTAATGATCTCATTGAATGATGTCGAACAAAGACTTGAAAGAAGCAAGCAGTGAAGGTCACATGATACCAGAAGAAAGAGTAGCAACCATAGTACTATGAGAACACCTAGTGTCTACAGGAACTCAAACTGGATCAGCCTCGCCTCTAACTGAGGGCTCTCCGCCCATTTCATGTTGTGTTGTCCTGTTTTGGACATTCAATAATAAGTCACTGGTCTGCAGGGCAGCAATCTGGGGAGTCAGAGTAAATGCAAAAGCTGGTTACATCAGGTTCCCAGGCCAAGAGGACTGGGGGTATCAGGCTTCAGATGTGGACAAGGTATTGTCAAGACAAAACCTCCCAACAGGGCAAAATCTCCCAAAGAGCAAGACCCGTGTAAGCATTAATTTGATCCTTGTGTCAAGCCATATGATATATTCAGAGACACAAAACATAGATGAGAGCTTTTAACATAAGAGTTAGGGTTGTAGATAGAAAGTATGAAGGAAATGGGAAAAGATAATATTTGAATGGCTGAGGATTTCCTCAAATTGACTATAAGCATAAGCCACAAATTCAGGAAGATTGACATGTCCTTTATGGAAGAAACAATCATAACTCCAACCTAAATATAAAGTTAAAAAAAGAAATTCACAAGGGTTTATGTAGATGGCTCACAGGTGAACTGGTGCTGGGAATTTTATGGGGAATGCACAATGATACAAAAGATATAAATTTTAAAAATAATTAAAACTTTTTAAAAGCAAGCAAACCACCAAAGACATAGAAGAAACATTTAACAATAATACTTGTTAAATTACTGCAGTCATTTTCCACTTTCAAGTCAACCAACAATTTCCATTGCCTAGGAGTAAAAACCAAAAACTCAATCCTCAGCCACATGATGTTTCTCAAACTATCTATCGGCACTTATTTTTTCAATCACCCACAATAACTACAACTATGCAGTTCATAGACCTCCATGTGCCAAGTGTTCCTAAGCTCCATCACCTTATTATCTTCACTCAGAATGCCCACCCACTGCTATCGCTTTCAAGTTTGACCCAAAATACAAATCACCACATGGTCTGATCTACCTCGACCTTAACACCATCCCCAACCATGCCAGCCCTCTCACTGGCCACACACCGCTATCTTTGCTCAACTGAACTGTCTCAGGGAATGCATATAATGACAATGGCTTAACCCTATAGTACTTTAACTCAGGAATCTAATAGATTCATGAAATTAAAGGGGACTATAACATACCAGCTTCTATTTTTGCTGGAAATATGTTAAAATATGTTATCTACTATCTATGTCATTTTATAAGAGAAAGGGTATTTTAACAATGAAAATCTATCAAGAACTTAATCACATGCAAGTATGATAAATCTACATTAATATGAAACTCACTATATTGTTCTTACCTTTCTCCCTTTACTAAAAACAACTAATTATTAATCAAATGGTGGCCCCAGTTGCTTCTAAGCCAGCACTTATAAAAGCTGCTGTGCTGGTACTTTGATTCCCTGCCTTCCTGCCCCTAGACTTAATGGCAGAAAAAAGATATTGAATGATCAAATTAAGTAATCAAATTCAATCTTCATTTCCTCATATTTTCTGATCATGGATCTTATCTCTCTGCCCTTCATCCTGGTTTAGCCATTGAGGTATTTTCCTTTTCTTTTTTTTAAATACATGGGGCACAAATGCAAAGAAACATTTGTATTCTTAGAATTTTCTACTGATAGTTTCTGTGCCTCTTTGTTGCAGAAGCAGCTTTGATCTGCAAATCTAATACATGTATTTATAAGTGCATTTCAAAATACTTGTACTTCTAGTATTTATTGTCTATATTGACATTTATTAATTTTTTCTTTTTTATTTTCTCTAAATGTATTTACTATTTTCTACAACTCTCTTTTCTCTAAATTGCCTGATATGCTCCTGAGCTTTTTACAGCTAGCATTAGATGTTTATGTATCTTTAATCACTTATTTTACCCACAGGTCTTCTCATTTATAAAAATATGTCCCATTGTACACTTATAATTCATTGTTTTAATGAAACTAATTTTGTTAATAAAGCAATATAATTAACTATAAAATGTTTTAATATTTTTAATTAAAAATACAACTCTTATTCCCAAAGATAACTATTGTTAATGCTTTGATGTAGTATCTGAATTTCCTTAAAGTCTTTTACTGGTTATTAACACCATTACCTCTCAATTGGACATATGTTATAATTATCAACAGAACATTCAGGGGTCTTATATGGAAAATAGCATAAAGAAAGAATGTATTTGTATGTAATACTTACCACTTTGATCTGTTACCACCATTAGAAAATAAAATAAGGCATCAAATCTTGCTATTTGAAATTTGAAGTTTGTAGCATGCAATGAAAATCAACTTGATGCCATCTGTCAGTACCTAGATGTATTCAGCTCTATTTTTGAGGTTAAGAAAGTAAATATTTTTGACTTCACACATCTCTTAGCAGAGTCCCTACCCTGAAAATAGTTACCGATTAGTAGTAAGTGCTGTACCAACATATCAGTAGTTACTTATTTTAGAGTTTTCATGATTCTGGAAAAATAGGTTGTTTGTCATCTCGGAAAATATGCATCTATGGGGATGCCATGTAATCTATCCGCCAATTCCCTTTCAACATCCTCCCATTTATATCTCACCAGTCACTACTGATAGGGATAATTGTCAACCCCATAACTCAATTCAATCAACTATATGAAGTGATTTTCTTACTTTGATGTTGATATTACCCAGGAACCAGACTCATAGGATGAATCCCATCACCATGGAGGTCAAGTGCTCATGTGAACTCAAGGGCAGGAGTCTTTACTGCACTATAGGGCCATGCAGACTACAGGACATGCACAGAGACAAGCCAGAGCAAACGAGATGCAGTCTGAGAAAGGTCTTACCCCTCACTTACATAATAGCATTCAAAAAATGAAGATAGAAGAAAACATGCCTTAACATGATATACCACCACATTAAAATATTTATAGACATACATGACTTTGGACTGTAAGCAATACCTATATCTTTCTGCTTTGCAAATAACAAGATTTTCCATTCTTGTTTAAGGATAAGAACATTATCTAGAGCTAGAAACTAATAATCTGTGTTTTGTGTTTAACACCCAACACAGTAGTTTTCCTGTCCTATTACACAGTGGGTTTGAGAGAGGTGCACAAATTTATGACTTTAAACGACTCTCTGAGAGCTCCGAGAGTGCCATGTTTCTTTAGAACAAATGATGGAAAATTTCACCCCAGTTTTCTGAGTCTTAAACAACTAATGTAAAATAAATGCTGTAGTCTGTATGACTAACCCCCACTCTCTCTCTAAATCTCAAAAACGAATTCTTCCTTTTTAAAATATAAAGTTAGTTAAAGAAATTTTTAGGAAAAGGGAATTACCACTTACAGGCATTGTAAAAATTTAATGTGTTCAGTGAAATTTACCACAGAATCCTAAGCAGATCACCATTTAATTATTTCCTTAGAGGATTGAAAAGTTCCAGGAATGATTCTAATGTTTTTCAAACTTCATATGTCCTCAAGTAATGAGAACAAAAGTAGTCATGCCAAAGTTCTGTCAGGGCTTAATATAAATTTCACATGGTTTATAAATGAATATAAGAATGTATGTTGATATTCCCACAAACATTTTAGAGTTAGGTCAGCATTTGCCAACCTCCACAGCAAGCTATTAAAAACTCATATGAAAGAAAAATATTGAACTGTATATTTCTATGTGAAGTGATAAAAGTAGACTAAATTTGAAATGAAAATTGTGAAAAAATTTCATTCGAGTAAAAATTCTAGAGAAAATATTTTCCAAATGTTATAGAAGTAGAAATGATGTATGCTTGGAGATGGAGATATGCTTAAATACACTAAAAAGTAAATACAGTAATGTATAGTATTCTTCCTTTATTCTTTGTGTGAGTTGCTTAAAGTATGCTTAGTGTGTTAGATTTGAAGGACAGAAAGCTGCACTATTTTTGCTAAAGTAACTTACTGAGACATCAACTCCACTTTCTCTAATAGCAACTGTTTTATTAATTGGGGGAAGGGAGAGATTTTGATAGAAAAAGATGTTTAAGATTGTGATTATGTTAAACAACTGAAAGAAAAATTATTTGATCAGTACAAGTAGCTATAATTCTCAAAAAAAATTCTTACATTAAAGAAAAAAGGGGAGGAAATGCTAAGAAATTCTATAAAACTAATGTTTAAGCCAGAATTTTTCCCATCAACATAGTATTTAAAAAAATACTGGCTCTATATTCATATGAGCTCAACATCGTGACTCATCTTTAAGTATAAGAATCTTACAAATTTTGTTCTTGTGTTACCAGAAATTCTCATATACTCACATTTTACTTAAATTCCCTCAATCGGTAATCCATATTTTAAACATATTTCTGTACCATTGGCATTCTCAAAGAATATTTGCTACCTTGATAAATCCCTCAAACTCTAAAAACACAAATATGTAATAACTTTTTCCTTTATTAGCACTGTTTTCTGCCTATCCTAAATTAAACATTAATTACATTTTTAGGAGCATCTTTCTTTCATTTAATGGCTTTCTTTTTCCAGACAGAAAAAAAAAAGTTTATGTTATTTAGGGTTGTATAAAGCATATGGAAGTAAAGCATAAAATTGTGTTGTGGTTTCTCATTTACAAGTTAAACAACTTCAAGCACAACTGCGTTGCCATGTGTAAACAAAATCCGCAAACTTATAGAACAATAAGTTCCTTTATGCTTTGGACTTCTTAAGTCCTACTGGACTGTGAAAATTTTCATCAGTCAAAAACTTGCTATGTGTACACATGTGTGTCTATCATAGGTTGACAAATGTGCTTTTGTAAATACCAAAATAGCCTATATTTTAGGTATAGTTATAGCTTGATAAATATATTTAGACTACACTACATGTAAACATACATATAATATTTACATATACAAATATAATAAGATTTATTGATTTATCAATTTCCATTTATTACTGAATGCTATCATAGTGTATGTTTTAAGTTTTAGTTCAGGGAATTTATCATAATTTTATACCAGTGGAAAACAGATTTGATATAAAAATCAACATGTATAAATCTCAACAACTCTTTTCTTAAGATATTTTTCAACCTAGAAGAAGAGGCTGACTTAATTTTATTTTGCTTTTCAAAGTAACCACAATTCTGACTCAGTTAAAATACACTCATTATTAAAATATTCATCACCATGAGATGCTTATTTCCTATAACACCCTTGGCAATCAGGCCAACCACAGATTTGGCATGTTTCTATTTCCACTTGAACAGGCTAAAAAGGGAGCCCTGCTACAGAATCATATGGAAAGTTGACTTATCTGGAAGCAACAATATGTGCATGGCATGGCATGGCATAGCAATTATTCATAAAACATAGCAAATGCTTTCTAACCTAAGCCTGATCTCCCCTGCTCTCCCTACTGCTCACCCCCTCCCCCAAGAAAAAAGAAAGGCAGAGAAGAACCAGAAATCATCTGTGGGTATAAGGACCTTGAGTGAAGTCAATCTCCCCTCTCTTCCTCTCCTCTCCTGTCACCTTTTATTTTTCTTCTCTTTCAGTCAGTTGTTTGTGATACAGCTTGTTAAGAGAATATTAGGTATCTCTAAGAGACAGAACTATGTGTAATTCCTTGACCGCATCTGAGAATAATTGAAGTAAATTTAAAATTTACAGATGGCCAGATTCAATTCCACAGTATACCAGGCTTGAGTAGTAAGAAGTCTTAGAATTATTCCAGAGGTTTCTAATGTTCATCCAAGGTTGAGAAACACTGACTTGGACAAAGAAAAATAATAATTATGCTCAATGGCATATAAAGGCTGGCATCGGTCACAAAGCGGGAGAATGACTCAGATTTATTCTGTTCTTGCTTTTAAGTATTTTAAATTAAACTTTGTATTTTGAGCTAATTATAGATTCACATGCAGTTTTAAGAAATAATGGAAGGATTGTATATAATTTACCCAGTTTTATCCACTGTTATCATCTTGCAGAACTATAATAACACAACCAGAATATTGATATGGATGCATTCAAGATACACAACATTACCATCCCCAAAAGACTTTTCATGTTGTAATTTTATAGCCATACACAGTTCCTACCCAATCAAAATCCCTTCTTAATCTCTAGAAACCACTAATTTTCCTCTATTTTCATAGTTGCTTATGCGGTATATATAGAATAATAAGGATGCTATAAGAATGAAAGCATATACCATGCAAACATTTGATACTGGCTTTTCTCATTCAACTTATTCTGGAGAGTCATGCAGGTTATTACACTTGGCAATAGTTAATTCCTTCTTATTATTGAGTAATATTCCATAGGTCATTGAAGAACATTTGTTTGTTTTCTTTTGGGGTTTTTCTTTCTCACTGATTTGTATTTTCTCCATGTTCATGGTTATGTTTCTAAGGATATTTCAAAGAGAATTTCTTATGATGTCCATTATAGGTATTTTCCCTTTCATGGATTATTCACTTAGTGAATAAGCTTTACATAGCCCTGAATCTAGAAGTTTTCACTTAGTTTTTCTTAACCTTAGATAGTATACATTTTACAATTAAGATGTCACCAATTTGTGTTACTTTTTGCATAGTTATGAGAACCAGGTTGAGTTATTTTTTTGGTTTTTCCTCTCTGAACATCTAGTTACTCAAGGACTATTTGTTGAAGGATAATTTTCTTCATGGATTGATTTTGTAATTTTGTCAAAATAAGCTGAACATATTTACTCCAACTGGGTTCTTTGCTCTGTGCCATTGATCTATGCATTTATCCTGAAGAAACCACACAGTTGTAACGTTGTTATATGTTACATAAAATTCAACTTCCTTACCAGCTATAAGACTAGTCATCTATTTTGCATTGTGTGAGTGGTGGTAGTTTGGATTTACAAGGAATCAGTCCATTTCGTAAGCCATCAGATTTTTATGTTAAAGTTGTTTATAACATTTCTTTATTATACTTTAATGACTGTAGAGTTTTTCTTCTGATATTCTGTTCCTGGTCATTTGTTTCCACTACTCCTTTTTCTTTGTCAACCTTCCTAAAGGCTTGTCAGTTTTATTGATCTTTCAAAGAACCTGTTCTTTGTGTCACTAATTTTTGTCTGTTGTGATTTTTTTGTTTCCAATTTCATTGATTTCTGGTTAAGGATTTCAGTAACTGCATTTTATAAATGCTTTATTAGCTTTTATTACATATTTAATTGCATCACTTTCTATTGAGTAATGTTGCTTTATAGATTCTGTATGATTTAGGAGTCTAGTTACCCAGATGTATGTTACCAAACCTCACCCACCAAAAAAGCAACCATAACTATCTACCATAGTACACTGGGCCCTCCTCCCCTTTGTTTTCCACTTCCACTTCCCTCCTCTGTCTGACAGTCTCAATTCTGCAATCAGATTTGGAGAAAGTTTTTTGGTTTAGTACTGTCCCTTTTTTTTTTTTTAATTCCACATGTGCTTGAAATCATCAATATTTATCTTCCTCCTGGCTTATTTTGATTAATGTAATCCTCGCCAGTTTCATCCATGTTGCCACATGTAGCAAGATTTTATCGTTAGTACAGCTGAGTAATAGTTCATTGTATACATATACCATAGCATCGTAATTTACCTGTTATTGTCACTTAAGTTGTTTTTATAATGTGGCTATTATAAATAGTGCCATAATAAATATAGGAGGGCATATATCTCTTTGAGTTAGTGAAATTGCTTGATCATATGGTGTATCTAATTTCAATATTTTGAAAAATCTTCACATTATTTTCCAGACACTGAAGAAGCCTACTTTCCCAGTAGCTCTGCATGAGAGTTTCTTTTTCTCCAAAATGTCTCCATTGTTTTTATTCTTTTTAATATGGAACATTCTTACAGGTGTGAGGTGGTATTTTCATTATGGACTTATTTTTCTGACAAGTGATAATGAATGTTTTTCATGTGCCTGTTGGCCATCTGTGTGTCTTATTTTGAGAAAAATATCTATTTAATCATTCTTTTAGCTAGGGTCAGCTGGTAACAGATTCTCATAGTTTGCTCTCATCGAAGAATGATTTGATTGTTCCTTCAAGGCTGAGGATTAATTTTAACTGAACATGGAATTCTGGTCTGATAGCTGCTTTCTTGTAATAGAAAAATATTATGCCAATTTATTCTGACTTTCATGAGATTTGATGTGAAGCTCATTGCTGTTAGAATTACTTTTCCCTTAAAGGTAAGATGTCATTTTAATCTGTGTGCTTAGGTTTTCCTTATGTTTCCTTTCATGTACTTAATTCTCTTGTGTCTTGGCATAGATTTATTTTAATTAAATCTGTTTTGAAATGACTAAGATTCTTGAATTTGTAGATTTATGTTTCTTGTCAAGTTTAAAAGGATTTTAGCCATTTTTTCTTAAGTGCTTTTTCATTACCCCTTTTCACCCCACCCACTCCATCCCAACGCACCTTCTTTCTCATCTCATCTGAGATTCTAATGACATACAGGTCTTTCATAATTATTCTTCAGGTCCCTGAGACAGGCTTTGATCTTTTCTTTTTTTTTAGTCAACTCCTCTATTATTCAAGTTGGATAATTTCTATTGTTCTGTCTTCTAATTCACTGATTCTTTTCTTTGTTCCTTCCATTCTGGTCTCCAGTCCATTCATTGAGCAATTTAATTTGCCCATTTATATTTCTGTACTGTAAATTCCCATTTTTTCTTTATACCATCTATTTCTTTGCAAAAAGTTTGTATTTCTTTGCTGAAGCTCTGTGGTTTTCATACAAGCATGTACATAATTGCAGAGGGCATACTGAGATTCACTCTAAGGAGAGATTATGTTTTGACATGTAGGCAGCACCCAAGAGAACAAACAGTCCTAATAATTTTAGGAAGACAAAAGACTCTAGGAGGCTGTGCCAAGAAAAAAAAAATGAAATTAATAAATATGTGTAATGTAGTGCCAGGAATTATGTAGTTTTACAGTTCTGTTGGAGACTTGAACATGAATTAGACCTAAGTACGTAAACAACTAAACTAATAAAAAGATAGATAATTTAAACCTACAGGGAAAATAAAGTTATACACACAAAAAAATCCATTATAATATACAGGACTTGTTATGAATATTTATAGTCAGAGCGATGCCAATAAATATTGATTTTACCCAAATTATATTTTAAACATAGGGGAAGGCAGTGTGTATGAATTGACGGTAAGTGGGACAGTGAGAATTTTGTGGACCCAAATCCTCATTCTTACTAATTCAAAATTTAATATCTAAGATTAAGTTGGAAAAAGAATATAAGCAGTTAAAATCAATTGTGAAGGCAAAAATTATTTTAAAAACTGTTAAAAGAGTTGAATGTGTTTGACTCTTGGAAGGAGAAATTAGAGGTGGGGAAAGTAGACTGGAATATAGGATCATGGTTCCCTATTGCTGTTGCTATCTCCTACATATCTTTAATTGAACTTCAGTTAATTTTTTTTGAACCATATTGATTTTTTAACTCAGATTTTCAGTGATGCTTATCACAAATAAGCACCAAAATGGTCACTGTATTTTGAATGTCTTCTGAATTATAAACCATTTTACAATAGTTATAAAATGAACAATGTTATTTATGTTAAAAATCCCATTATACAGGTCCCTCCCTGGTGGCGCAGCGGGTTAAAGCACAGCATTGAGAATCTGAGGCCGCTTCCGCATGAGTTCGATTCCCGCCTGCCCCGGAGGTGACCACTTGGTGTGGCAGACCTCTCCTGGCCCGCCCGCTGCTCCCCTCAGCAGTGTACTTCCTCGATCTTCCTGTTCTATTCCCCGCTCTGTCTCTGGTGAAGCCTCTCACCGCCCCTGAGTCTCTGGCCTGTACCCCAGTTCTGTATGCACAAATAAATAAATCTTTAAAAAAAAAAATCCCATTATACAAACTATAAGAAAGTCTACAAACATTTCAACGTTTCAGCTAGTATTTCAGTTTCTTTGCTCCAGTTTCTCTGAGGTCAAACCCTTAGAGGAAAAGGGAAGAAAATACATCTAATGCTACCAAAATACATTTAATAGATTATATCAATTAAAGGCTGTCACAGAAAAATATTTTAAAGACATCCTTGTCCTATCTGCTGCCTTTTCTTTCCCTTGACTGAGTGTCCTCATAAATGCTTCCCTGACTCCTCTCTGCTCTTCCTTTCTGTCAAAACCTGCCAAAGTAAAGGAGGTGACCTGAGTCAGTAGAAACTTAGCATAATATAAATTTAAGTCTTTGTTTTTATTATTGGGTTAAGAAGTTATGCTAGGATAATAAAGTCAAAATCGCAAAGACTTGAAATTGAGTTTCTTTCTCAGTCCCATAAAGTCTGCTGCAGGGTGTGGGCACCTCTCCAGAGTGGCCAGCCTCGATAGTGTGGCTCTGCATTCCAAGCCACTTCAAACTATTGGCACCTCCACATCAATGCATGCTTCTACAATTACTGCACTAGGGAAAGGGTCAAAAAAAAAAAAAAAATCATGCACCAGCTTGTAAATGTTTCTGCTTGGAAATGATAATTGCTTTCACATTTCTTTGTCCAAATCAAGTCCCAAGCCACATCTTATTTCAAAATATGCCTGCAAGAAGAAATTTCTAAAAATCACAGTGAGCAATGATGATGTCCACTACATAATGTTGCCGCTCATAAAATCTTTTCAATATGGACATTCACATTAGTGATGAAATGTAAGAATTTGTTCCCATTAAAAGAAATTTAGGAAGGTGAAGAAGGAAGAAAAAAACACTCTCGAAAAGAGATTCTATCTGATTACTTTAAAAACAAACCTTTATGGATTGTTTTTCCTCTGAGAAAGCTGGTCACTACAGAATCTGTTGGTGGAAACTGCCTAAAAATGATCTAATGCTTTTAATTGCAATGTGTGTCTTGTATATCCCTGGGAAGAGTGTCCCACATTCATATTTCACCAAAATGTGGCATCATTTAGAGCAATAATACATCTTGAGTTCATTTGTGCTAGTGTTTTATGAATTATAGACCTGTTTAAAGATGTTAAGTTCCTATGTATTTCGTGATTTTTGTCTTAACTGGTGAGAACATTCTTTGGAGTCACATCCCCTTAATTATAATTAAGAAAAAAAAATTAGTAAAGCAAAAAATGGCTGCATGCCCTCAGTTTCATGCCTATGATTACCTAGTAAGTTCTTTATGATCTATGACTTAGGGAAGCTTGCATTTGCTGAACTTATTATTTCCTATTGGTTTTGGTACAAACATTTATTAACTCCTCTAAGTTAGAGATTTATTTTTAATTTTTCTCATGTAGTCAACCATTTTATATATAGCTTGGCAATTTATGGCATCATTTTTCCTTTTTTTCCTCTGTATAATATCTACCAGTTCTTCATAACTTTTATTTAACCAACTTTGTCATCCTTTTGATTTCTTCATTGATCTGTTAAGTAAAACTTTAAGACATTCCACTATCTACAAACAGTTAGGGATTTTTAGTATCTTAAAATTTATATACCCTCCATGAATCTTATAACCTTAGTACAGTGTTTTTAAGTCATAACATCTCCATTTGCTCATCAGCCTCAGTTTATTTCCAAACATTTATTGTAAGTTGTCGTAAAATGACATGAATATAGCAAGAATTCAATGTAGTACTTGTTGCTCATATTTTCCATAAGCTTTTTATGTGCATATTTCAATCAATGAATAATAAAAATACAAAGAATACTGATATATTTGTTGCTAAAGAAATATCACAGTTATATTATCTGGGAAATAACAGTCATTCATGTAAGAACAATATCTTACATGATGTATGGTCCTCCCAAAATCTGTCTGAATATTGCTGTGAAGGCAAGTTCATTATCACTCAAGAAATAGTGAAAATTTCCCATATGTTAACAACTTCATTTACTAAGCCAAAAACTAACTCAACTTAACCTCAAAATATTAATCCTAGCTTTTTCCATTACATACAGAAAAAAAGAACAAGCTAATATTAATTACCATATGACTTTCATTACTGTGTTTATGAATTATATATTTTTAAGTTCATATCAACCCTCTGAATTATATACCACTATGAATCCTAGTTTACAGGTGATTAAAAAGAAATTAGAGTATTGTGATCTCTCTCAAAAATCACACAGTTCAAAGCCAGGACTTTAGCCCAAATACATCCATTCTCACAGGCTTTGCTCTGTTGTTTATCCTTCTTCTCATCATTGCCCTTCAGGTAAACCCTTTCTATTTCCATTTTCTATCTGGTTCAAGTCCCCACACCTACAAGGCAATCAAGATCTCTTTGTCCCCCACGTTTATTTTGAGGCTCTGAAGACCATAACCTACAGTCTTGGATAATCCCTCTTCAACACTGTAGCCTTTCAATCTTTGAAGATGATTATTATATATCTCCTGTTTGTACTTTTTTCTTTTTCTATGCTGATATTCCTCAATTATTTCATCTAACTTTCTATTATAAGATTGCCAAAATATACAATCTACTGTTTGCCTTTAACTTGGCATGCTGGGAGGTGTCACTCTTAAAATATGGAGCTCAAGACTGAGCACAACACAGCAGAAATAATCAGATAAATATGGCATAATGTCCTTTGTCTTTATTCTCATTCTGAATAGAAATCTCTTAACAGCAAGAAATTTGTGAACATTTTGATGAAGATATCCCTCTTATTATTCCATAGTGACCTTCAGTGAAATACAAAGGCTAAGATGTCTATTGTAAGCATGTTGTAGTGAAGAGTCCTTTCTACCTGTGTAGATGATTTCCTGAAAATAAGTGTATGAATGTATCATTTTCAATTAACACTTACTTTTGTTATTTTGGTCTATTATTTCATCTAATCAAGAGCTGTTAAGCCATAATTCTGTTTTCAAATGGTCACTTAAACTCAAAAGCAATTCTGGGTAACTGAAAACCTTTATTAAAATATAGGCAAGCCAGGACTCTTGGAGTCTTTTTCCGATACCATTGTTAACCTTCCTTTGTAGAATAAAACATACTTTAGGTACACAGATTTTATAAAATTTTTAGTCTACACAGCTTTGCCATCATCCAAGACATATTATCTAACTTCATATAGTGCTAGTACAATAACTGACATTTATGTATAGGTGAAAAAATTGAGTACTCAGATTATATAAAAAATATATAAAATGTTTTTCTTAAAGGCATATACTGTTTGTAAAACATTTTTGTCATCTATCCAGTTCAAAAGCCCATGCCAGCAAAGGAAACATAACTGGTCTGCCATGACTTGACCATTGAAAGTTTAGACTTCAGAGAGCTTTATCTTCTTTTTAAGAGCTCACAAGCTAACAGCTTTATTGTTTCAAAAACTGGGTCTTCTGTCACTGTTTTCCATGATTTTCAAAGTGGTTTTGGGATCTTCAGCCACTACTTCCAACTTACAAGGAGCAAACTGACCTGTGTCTGAGCATTGATGATGTCCAGTGAAGATATCTGCTCAATCTTTAGCTCCTTATATGTCATGCACCTCAATCTTTTGTTAGCTATATTTGATCGACAGCTTTTAAAATATTCTAATTAACAGAAAAGTATACGGAGGAAAAAAAATGAGTTCTGCTTTCTTCACAGAGCTCTGCTTTCCTGCAGGAATTAGTTAGCATTTCTCCATGTGATCTTGTGGTTTGCTCAAGGTATGTAGTGCAGTTGAGGAGTGTGGCCTAGAGAGTAGGTGGAGTAGATAACTTATGAGGATGGCATTTTGGATGGGACAAAGAATGAGGATTCAGTGATCCTAAAGGCTCAGCTACTATCATATGGGAGGGAGCAGAGAAAGAGCAACTGGTCACTGAGCGTATCAGGATGCACCTGAGCTGAAGGGCTCTCCCAATTGGACCTCACTCATCACAGCAAGAATTCAGCAATACAAACACTTTGTATATTCCCAGAACATTACTGTGCAGGAATAAAATCTTCAAGAATACCTACCTCTAATGGTACTGAGTATGGTGTCTAGGAAGTCCTGAGAACATCAAATGAGTCATTGTTTCAGAAGTAAGTTGATGCATAAATGGTCTCTCCACACCCAATCTGTACTTATTCATAAATATCAAAAATACCTCTCTTTTCTTCTATCTGTGATAACTCATATTAGCAAGCAGAAAATGAACTTACTAACTTTTGTTATCCCCTTTTTATGCTAATTAAACCTTGAAACTAATAACTTTCATACCATACCAACAACATGTCCAATATCATAGGTGCATAACATGTGTGTGTGTGTATGTGTGTGTGTAGGTTCCATAATTGTTTAATCTCTATGACAATATGATGATATATATGCAAATAGAGATATAAGTAGATATATCTACCTATATATTTCCTACTCATGGGTGAAGAAATTGGAATACTTGGGACAGATGTGTTGGTCAAGTCTATTAATTCAATAAGCTGTGAAGTTGAGACTCCAGTCTACTGGATTCCGGTATGTTCTTTTCATGACAAAATTCATATGAGAAGCAATATCAAGAAAAACAAGTGGAAGATAAGCAAAAATATGACACTGATATGAAACAGAAATATTTTGTTAACCAAAGAAATAATTCTGTGTATTTTAAAGATTGTCAGTCTTTGAGAAATTCATAATTAGTATATGTAGAATGTTATGATTTTAAGTAATGTTTAATTATAGTTTTTAAAACTTGTGAAGAAATATATTTTAATTCATTGTGGAATTTAGTAAATACTCAAATGGTAGTTTAATTTTATCTATGGAGAATTGGGTAGACACAAGAACACAACAACAAGAAAAAAATTTGATACCTCTACAGTTTCTTGGCAAAAACCTTTGATTTATAACTATATTTTATATTATATTTTGTTTTTCCAACTGTACTTTAAGTTCTTTGAGAGTCACATTTTAAATTTCTTTCTTGGATATCATGCATCTGGTATGATACATGCCACATAAATGGCCCTAAGAGGGATTAATGTGACATGTTTGATCACTGTAGGGGAGACAGGGCGAGGCATGCAGGAAAAATTTCATGGTTTCATGATTTTCTTAGCAAGTTACTGGTTTGTCATGTGATACAGTTCAGTCACTTCTCCATGATAACAAAACTGGTGCTGTAAATATTTCTATTGTCATCCAATAAGATATTAAGTCATGCTAGTAAAGGGAACTAGAGGGAGACTTGAAAGTTTCTCCTGTATTAAGTTTCAGAAAATTGCACCTTTCTCAGATATTTGGCCATATCACATTCTCATTTTTAACTCAAGCAGCAGTGACACAGACATGTGCCCAGACAGCACAGATGGCATCTCATCTAGGTCACTGATGCTTTCCTTGTGTTTATATATTCCAGAACCCTGCAAGAGCGGTCACCTAGCAAGTCAGTTGCCTGATTTCATCCCATGTAAATGACCAACACAGAGATTCTGGTTGAAGCCACATACAGGTTTCGATGAGGATGGTGCTGAGGGTGGTCTCCCTAGATGTTAGTTCCACCAACATCTCATGGCCAGCAGTTACCCAGCACCTAACATTTCTGAGGTCTGACATTTCCCTGCTGAAATGCGAACACAGAGTTGGTGCTCTGTGTTGAAGAGACTTCAGTTTTCAAGAAATGACTATAACCTTTGCCTGAGGGACTGAACCATCTAATTTGGGCAAAACAATATGTCAATCACATAAGAGTTGTTTTCCTAGATCTAAACCTAACTCTATCTAGGAATGCCAACTCTGTTAAAAGCATGTGGGTGCCCTTCTTCTGGGACTCTATGGAGCAGTCGTGGACACTTTTCTGTTTGTGAGGCTTGGTGTGAGCAAGATCAGCCTTGGGCCCCAAGCTGCACAAGGTCAGAGCCATGCAGGGGCCTTGGGCAACAACCTTATCCCTTCACACACACACAAGTTTCTAAAGAGGAAAGTTCCTTCAGCTTTTAACATGGTGTCTTGTTATTAACAACATCAGACACTGCTTGATAGAAACTTTTTATGTAAGAGGAAAACTAAAGAAGAAAATCTGAAGAAGATTGTGTTATCCAGAACCCATTTCAATCTAGAATGACAAAGACTATAAGGACCTAAGTCTAGAGAACTTATTTCTTAGAATGTCAATCTGATCAAAGGAAAAACAGATTATTAGGGCAACTTAATATGAGAGTTATAAGCTGTGAGACATCTTTGTAATTCCATCACTGTTATGAAACAGAGTTTTTGGCTGCTTTGAGTAATTAGGAGGGTATTTCTCCTGAAAGTTCCCATGTGTCTACAGTAAAAACATCTGTCTAACATCTGCCAAGAGGAAGAATGCACACATTGAGGGAAATTGCTTTTGTTCATGAGCAACAAACTTTCAGTGACAGTCAAACAGTCAACAACAACAACAAAAAAATAAGCTTTTCTTTTGTTGAGATTATGTTTTTTGGTGCTTTTTTGCATTACAAAAAGAGTATTTAAAATGTAAACGGATTCACAGTGGTCCCATTAACCCAGGCCAGCTATGCAGAGAGAGTTAGACATCATTCACTCATTTTACTCTTATTTCCCTTCCTCAGACCCTCCCCAGGGGCCCCTCCCAATACAAAACAAAACCATTTTCTACTACCTGTTCAGAGACATTAAAGCATAAACAAATGAAACCAATTCATAATTTACAGATCCCTGGAGAATAATATCATTTCATAGAAGAGGGGTCAAACAGAAGAGGGATAAAACTTTCAATCTATTAAAAGGAAAAATAATATATATCCTAAGACCCAGCAAATTTTTTTCTCAATATCTGGCTATGTCACTAAGTAATTCATCAGAAAACACAGCCATTAGAAGTATCTGTGGACTATAGAAAGATATGAGAGAGAGAAAAAATGGAGGGTTGACCTTATGCTTTGTGGGAGCTGGTGGCCCGATGTTTTGTATGGTTTTCTAAGCTACCTCTGGTGCTAGAGTCTGAAGTCTACAAGTCAATCAATCAGGAAGGGAGGATGGGGGAGAGGAATGAAGGAGAAAGGGAGAACAAACTGGAATTGAGAAACTGAGCAGGAGCACTTCGGGAGGATGGGAATCCCCACTGGTCTCATTCCATCACCATACCTCTCAAGGGAGAAGCCAGCACTTGTCACCATGGAGTGATGCATGCCTTGCCCAGAAGAAGGCAATGCTGAAGCAGGAGACGGAATCATGGCCCTGTTCTATCCCTCCCCTAACTCTGCAATTGTTAGAGCCAAGAGACAAACTGTGGAGATCACACCTTTCAAGGGTAAGAACAATAGAATGTGTTCTTGATTATTTCCACTTCCCAAATTTTCCAAAACCTGTTTTTAAAAATGCCTCTTAGAAACCACATTGTGAAGAAATTCTGTAGGAACTCTGAGAAACATACCTTCAGTTGAGCAAAGATGAAAACAAATCTTGCTGCACTTCCCTAAAGAAACACACTGGCATAAACAGGTACAGAATAGAAATACTACACTGTATTTATTAAAAATTAGAAAAAATGAGAAGGTCCTGTAATATTTGGGTTATACCACATAAGACATACTGCAATTGCTACTTACAATTTAACCACAACATAAACACTGAGAGGGAAATTAAATTTAGCTAATAACAAATTCAATTAAATTTTTTTTTCTTCTTTGGTAAAGAAACACAGTTGCCAGGACATTTTTTTTCCAAATTTTAAATGTGGCAACACAGTTTATTATTATTTCATTAAACTTGTATGGGTAAAAATCATCTACAATCCCTGTGCTATCATTTTTCTTTTATTTCATAAAAATATGGATTTGTGAATATTCATTTCCTGAGATACACTTACTGAAATTCACTGCAGAGACAATGTACTGTGAGAGTTCAGGACTAAGATTGGTAAATCTACTTTTATGGGAACAGTGCAAGGCAAAAAAAATTTACCTTGAGGCACTTAAAATATAGCTGTAGTAAATATGGATGATATGAATAGTAAAAACATTTTTAAATTCGTATATTTTTGTTAATATTTTTAATTTTCTACTATCAATTGCTTAAAATTCATTCATAGGCAATTGCTTCCTTTATTATGAAAGAATCAGCTTGTGTTCTTTCTCTTTTCTTTGGTTTCCAGATATGAGGGACTGTGAGACAAAATAAATCATTATACATTCTACATGCAATTCTCCTGCGACAGCCTTTCAAAAAAGAATTAGGAAGCCTGAATATTAATGCCAACAATCCATAACTAGGATAAGGTCAGTTTCAAGGATAAAGAGATTTTTGAATTGCATAGTTTGTTATACTCACATAAAAACAATTTCAACAATCAGGCTTTGTTATTGTATATCTAATTTATGAAGAAAGTTATTGCTCTCCAGTAACATCTCTTAAAAAAGGTATACAAATCTCTTTCTCCTCCCTCTCTTCCCCACTCCTCTCTCTCACACACACATACAACTGAATCGAATGTCAATGGTTTTTCTTTCCAATTAACACACAAGTTTTTATGGTAAATACATAGAAAACTAGCCTACTGGTGATATCCTCTAAAGTCTTCCCTTGTAGAAATGACATCTATTTTTGCATTTGTATTAATTTTCTCAGTTTAAGCTATCATTACCATGAATGCCACATAGCCTTGTGTGAATGTAGTTAACACACTAAGTCCTGTATTTCTAGTCACAAGCTATCCTAACTGGACAGCACTTTCTTGGGACTTTGAAATTACACATTCATTCGGGGGTGATGGGTTATTCTTTATCCACTGATTTCTGTACATTTATTAAGAAAACCCTTAAAATATGAATCATTGTGAAAGCATACCGAACTATCACCATCGTACGAATAATTACTGTGTGTTGTTAGATGTGATTATATTATCTCTGTAACATTTTAATTATGGACCCAAAAAACAAATTTTAGGGGTGTATATTCTGATGTACTTGACATATGGGAGAGGTAGCTAAAATTTCAGAAAGGTATCTTGTCATAATCCATTTCAGTCTAGACTTCTAACTCTTCTCCCTATCTCTATTATTCCCCCTTCAAATATTTTCAGCACATAGTCACCAGCACAACTTACCTAAACACACCTCATCATCCTACAACTCTTCAATGATCCTCAAGAAATACAGGCAAAATCCAAGTGTTCAGGATTATGATGTTTTCCATAATCTATGGAATCTTACTCAGTGCCTTTGAATTTTTCTCAAAACTTTTACAAAAGATTGATTATTTTTAACTAACTTATTTATTTAATTGAGGTAATATTTGGATACCCCCATCAGGTTTTGCCAACACAGTACACCCAAACTTTTTAAAATAAGGGCCAACAGCAATAAAGACATGTATAGAATGACTCAATACATGTACGTAAGTAACTTTACACTATTACATGATATTGATATGTTTTCTACCTTATTTCATTTTTATTGGTCACCCCATGTTGATTTGAAAAGTGTGAGTCTTGTGTCAATATATCTCTAAGTCTCATTTCTCTACCTCCTAGCCACACATCCTCTTCAGGAAACACCACATTGAGTGAATGAATGAATGAACGAACAATCAAGTGGACGACACTCCAGAGATATATAATAAAACTTATATATCTATTATAAAAAAAAAAACTTAAGGATTTGGAAAGTGGAAAGAAATAATTAAGTCTTGCCAGGTAGACTAAATGAATATAAAATTCCTGGCCTGGCTGTGCCTCAGTTATCTTTAGCCATGTAACAAATCACCCCAAAACTTAACAGCTACAACAATATGATACATCATTTCTCATGAATCTGGGTTGGCTGGGTAGTTCCTTTGCTAGTTTGGCCTGGGCCTCAATCACACCACTGATGGTTCTACAGAAATAAAAGGGCCAAGACATTTTCTTTCAAATTGGTAACAGGTTGGTGCTGACTCTTGGCTGGGGGTTACATTGGTTCTTTTCCATATAGACCTTAACCCCCAATAAACCTGAGTAGCATCCTTTATTGAAGCTTCAGGGTCGCATCTAAGAGGGAAACGTCAAAAGTTGCAAGACCTTCTGAGGGCAGGACTCTGAATAATACACACTATCAAAGCAAATCACAAAACCAGTGAGAGAGGAACCTGCATTTACACCAAGCTCCTTAGAAGTCAACTTATCGGTGCCCCTAGTTCTATTGTCATTGCCTCCTAGTCAGGATCCTCGTCTTTCCCCTTTGTCCTTCCCACTGTGGGAATCTGTAATCTAAAATGAAAACCAAGTAAATTATTGAATGTAAAGACACAAAGAACTAAAAATAGAAGGATGTTTAAAAAATAGTACTTTTGAATTCTGGGTTGCCTAGGAGTTTTCCGTGCTGTATTTTGGCACCCTTAAATTGGGAAGTGAGTATCTGAACTCAGGTACTGTAAGGTGTTTTTAGTTTATGCTGCCTGAAGGAGGATGTAGGCACTGGCACAGAAACTGCTTTGCCAGTTCCACTATTGATTTGGCTCTCTTTTCAGATCTTCACTCAGACCGACCCTGATGCTGCTATATATTTACATGGTTATTGAGCTCAATTTTTGTTTTACAAACTATCTTAGCTTGGACTTCAACAAACACCATTCCCCAACTATAGCCACAGATAGTTTGTGCACAACGTGATGAAGACTGTCTCACAGCATCTATTTGTTTTCCCTACAGGTAAGTAAGCAAAGACACAAAGCAAATCACAACCTTGCAGGCTCTACAGACTGGAAAGGAAATGATTCCCACCTGCATAAAATATATCATATCATTATAAACAGCAAAAAAACAGCCATCTATACTTGGCTTGATAAAATTCGGTTGTTTACCTTTATGATTTCTGTCATGAAGAAACTGGTTCCATTTTTGATGTTTGATTGCAGGGATATTGTTTTTTCTTTATATTCTGGATCATAAATGCATAATGAGTTAATTTGTGCTAACTCTGTTTATGACACATTATCATCAATGATTCATGCAAATTTTCTCTCCTATTTGTGTATGAGTGTGTGTTGCATTATTTTACTTTACCTTCCCCTCTGGAAATTCTATCTTTACTTAATTATGTTTATTGAGATAACACTGATTTACAACACTGCATTTTTTGGAGGTATAGATTCACACCTTTATGTGTTCACACTGTGCCCACCACCAAAACGTTAGTCCATTCAACTTCCTCGTTCCTTCACTCCCTCAGTCACAAATATCAGATTACAGACATCTTTTTTTTTTAGATTTATTTATTTATGCATAAAGAATTGGGGTACAGGCCAGAGGTGCAGGGATGGTGAGAGGATTCACCAGAGTCAGTGGGGTACAGAACAAGCTGACTGAGGAAGTATACCACTGAGGGGAGCAGCAGGCAGGTCAGGAGAGGTCTGCCGCCATGTGGGTCACCTCCGGGGTGGGTGGGAATCAAACTCATGCTGAAGTGGCTTTAGCTTCTTAGTGCTGTGATTTAACCCGCTGCGCCACCAGGGAGGGCCCACAGACATCTTTTAAATCCTAATCTTTTTCTTCTGTTCTGTCTGCCTATATGAGAAAATAAGTAAGAAATCCCAAATACTTCTTTCTCACCTATGGGAAGGTTCAAACCATGCAGATGCCCTCATCCTGGCTCTACTTCCTAACTGCCCCCAAATGCAAAAAGTCTCATTCCCCTCCACACTCCAATCATTTGGATCTGGTTGGGAGGTTAGTAATAAATCTCATACTCTTTGCATCTTCACGTGCACTATGAATCTTGACACCAGTACCAAATTTTGGATAAGGGTTCATCCTGTATCTAAGGAGTGGTGCAATAACTATTCCCAATCTCCTCTGACAAGGTAGTGCTCTTTAAAAATAATTCAAGGCCTTTGTTCCTTTGTGTTTTTTTGGAATATGCAGCAATATGAGGTCCATCAGAGAAAGTCATAGTCACTAAGACCACTGGAATTTTAAAATTGTTTTCTCTGCACCTATAGCATTGACATTTCTTACAGTCAGGTAAAATATCTGTAAATAAATCCAAATATATGGCAAATGCTAATGGAAAAGTACATTAACTTTTATATCTGCAAGGCCAGCAGATATTTTGATAGAATAAAAGTAAATCTGAAAAAATACTGCAATACATATATGCTTCACTTAATGCAGTGATAATTTGCGAAAAACATTCATTTCTTCAATAACTGTTTATCAAATATTTACCATAAGGGTCATTTTGCCTGTCCCTTTAGGATATAGAAACAGGTTATATATTTCTTCTTTTTCCTGCAGACCTAGCAAAGGCATTCAAACAGGTGAACCTCAGGTGGTTAATTTGTCTAACCAAAGCGGAAATGAATCAGTGAATGATAAAAATGAATTAATTGTCACTTAGTCCATAATGAGTCACTTATGCTTAAGCCCTTCATGGGGCATTAGGCTCTATTCTGAAATGCATTTCATGTACAAGTTTTTCCTTGCAGAAAACAAATGGCATTGAAATTTCTAAAAGGTGATAATGCTGAATGATGAATAGCATTTTTCTAAGCTATCAAATAAAAGCTATTATAGGGCAGAGTATGTTATTCTTGATGATATATTGAATATAAAGTTCCGGTTCTATGAAAAGAACTATAATATCAGTTCTTTTTTAAATGTCAATACATCTTGAATTCTTTCCTAATAATGCCACCTGAAAAATAAAGTGCTATCATTTACAAACACATTGTAAAAAGGAGGTTCTCAATTACTAGAAGAAAAAAGGGACACAAACAAGGGGACAAAGGAATAGGAAGAAGGCAGGAATCAATCAAAAATTCTGATATATACACATATACACTTTGGGTAATTTGAGTGGATTTTTTCCTCTGTGAATCCAGTTATTAAAACATAACTAGGATTGAGAAAGACTAAAAGATGATGCTAAATCCAAAATAAAATACAAGATTAGAACAGAAGGCTAAATTGCATCACCAACATGTATGGTGATAGAAGAAGATTTACTAGAGAATTTAAAACTGAATTGCTTAAATTAATCAAAAGCATTGCCAAAACAAATATTGTCAAATTGCTAATAACATTTCCATTAGCAGCGACAAATTCATCAAAACTGACTCAAGCCATTTGTACCTAGTCAGTACAATGGGACTGTCATGGGGAACTATGTAAGAAATAAGTTATCTTCTCTTCTAATGGCAGTGCTAATCTGGAACATGGGATAACTGTCACAAATTTCAATCTAAATCTCTTTTGGATGTGAACAATTTTGTTAAAATCCTTTTGCAAAAGTTTCCTTGGCAAGAAAATGCCTTAAGGGAAAGAATATTTTTTTGAAAGAAGGTGATGACTTACAGAAAAATGGGGTGACTTAAAGGAAATAGTTTGCAAATAAATGCAAATTTCTCTCCCATGTGTAAATTGTAACACAAAGTTTTACTTCTTCATATCATTTCATATTCCTAAAGCCAGTAGTGCCTTTAGCATAGGCTAAGAATTACCTTTAATATGTATATAAGGACTCAAAGTCCAATACAAAGAAAGAACTCTGGCCTTGTGCTTTGGCCTTTAGCCAATGATCCATCTACAACGTCAAATTCATAAAATATTCGTTTGCCAAATATGCTAAGTGTCTTCTATGCACCCAGTTTTGTCCCAGTCCTTCAAAACACAGCCAGAAAACAAAATGGCAAAAATCTGTGACAGAATCCTTCTCACCTGGATTTTTACAGTAACCCTTCCTCCTCTTCCCTGCACATATATTTCAATTCCCTTAAAATGTCAAGCCCCTTTTCCTCTCACTGGAGCAAATTACTTCACCTCCTATACCTCAAAATAATTGGAAGTCATGAAATATAAGTTCCCTTGGCTTCCTGTTACAAATCTGCTTCGGTAACCTTCCTCTCCCCATGCTTGCTATGAATTTCATACTTCTAAACTTTCCAGACTCTTAGGCAATTAATTTCCCCTCCTTATCTCCGAATAATAATTCTCTCTCTCCACTGAATCCATTCTATGAGTTTGTAGGTTCACTCTAAACTAAAACTCGTATTTAAAACACCAAACACACACACATGCACATACCCCGGGCCCCACTTCTCCTCAGTTACCACCCTACTTTCTCCTATTCAAAGTCAAACATCTTTGAGAAAGTACAAAACTCACCCATTTTAGTTTATTTCATCAGTCAACTCCTTTCAATATACTCATTGCCTTCTCCACATCATTGCAATTATTTTTGATAAAGTCATCAATGACTTTTTTTTAAGATTTATTTATTCATACAGAACTGGGGTACAGGCCAGAGGTGCAGGGGTGTAAGAGGACTCACCAGAAACAGAGTGGGGAGCAGAAAGGCTGACTGACAATGTACACTGCTAAAGGGAGCAGTGGGTGGGTCAGGAGAAGTCTGCGGTGCCATGTGGGTCACCTCCTGGGTGGGGATCGAATTCATGCTGAAATGACTTTAGCTTCTTAGTGCTGTGCTTTAACCCACTGTGCCACCAGGGAGGGCCACATCAGTGACTTTTAAGCTCTAATTCAAGTGGACACTTTTCCTTTGTCATCTTACTCAGAAGTATTGGAGATAGTCTCTGCCTTGAACTGCTTGCTTCCTTGGTGCAATGCTTAATTGCTTCCTTAACTCATTTTGTCCCATCTTCTCCTTGCTCACCTCACTACAGTCACAGAGGAGATCCCCTGTCAGCATCATTTCCTGATAATTATGATCATCAAAACTAGATTCCTTTACAGGAAGGCCTTCTCTGACTTCCCAGTATAGTCTCTTGCAATATCCCAAACTCTTCCTTTGCTAGATTGAACTAAAGTATGAATAGCTGAATATTTATATACTCCCTTACAAAACTCCAAGCTCCATGAGGGCAGGGACCATATTGCCTATCGACGTTATAAAGAAATTCAGTGCAAGCCTGGGTACATAGTAAGTCTTTACAAGTAATACTATTATAAATAAACGAATGGATGATTCACACTCTACTAATTTATCTTTTGTCTTAAATTTCATGGAGCACACATAGTTTATTGCTACAATTGAACTAACCCTCTTAGGTAGTGACAAAGTAAATAATTTGTTTCCCTGGATCCTGTAAGGAAGTAAAATATGTTGCCTAAAATGATAGGCTGATTTCCTAACATCCTGAACTTATTTTGAGTGGACCTTACTTTGAAATATGGTCTTTGCAGATGAAATCAAGCTACATGACAGACTTCATTAGATATACAATATGACTAATTTCTCTATAACAGGAAAAATTGGTCACATGGACACAGACATATTGAGGAGAATATCATATGAAGACACAGACCTAGCAGGAAAATCAGCAAAAATTGGAGTCATGCTACCACAGGTCAAGGAACTCCTGGGATTACAGAAGCTGGAAGGACAAGGAAGGCTATTTAGAGACTTCAGAGGAGGCCTCATCCTGCACATACCTACACTCTGGCCTCCAGAACTAGGAAGAGCTACATTTCTGGTGTTTTAAGTCAATCATTGTATAGAACTTAGTGACCATAGCCCTGGAAAACTAATGTAGATCTTAAAAGAAGAAGAAGTAATAATTCAGAAGCAGATAAACTGAGAGTCTGGACTTAAAGACAGAGAGTGGTCATCTCTGTTTTTCCCTCAATAAACTTGTTCGCCTTTTTGTCCCATTTCACATTATTCCTTTTACAGCAGGCACAAAGTTTGCTGATACATGAACCAGGAGCTTTCCAGGTTCTGCTCTGGGCTTTCCAAGCAAATAGGTCATTCCAGATGATCCAGAACCCTGGTGGTTTTATACATGACTTCCAAATCATAGGGCTAGGCTAACTCTGAAAGGTCATCTTCAATAGGAGATTCTTGTCATCATTTGTTCCATATCTAATACACACATACACACACACACACATACATATATATTCCATATAATGTATTAAACACAGTTAACTATGGAATAACTATTTCACTATAGCCAGTTTTCTTCCTATCCTACAAGTCAGCAAGCTGTGATAACTCTAAAAACACTGAAAAGTCAGTGCAGAGAATGGTGTGTTTTCACCTGTGCTTTTAAAGCATGCAGCAATAATAAACATTTAGTCAAATGGTGGAAACTGTTTGTCCTGTCAGCTTTTGTATGCTCACTGATTACAGAATTGCCAACATTATTATTCTTGCCAGTTCACATGACTGCTTGACAATCTCATATCCATTTGCATTTTCCAGTAGTGTAATTGGGAAGCTTTATGATTAAATGGAAGTAGAAGGCTAGAGAAATCTACTGAAGTTGTCTATATTATTTTGAATTATTTAGCTGCAGTCTCACTATCATTGATAAGCCTGAATTTAAATATAGTCAGTCATTTGATAAATATGAATAACATTACAGTATATGTATTATGTTAGGCTTGTCACAATAGCATAAAAAGATGATCTTGTATTTCTACCCCCAAAAAAGCATAAAATATATCTTAATGCTATCTCTTGAAACATTTTATATAAATTTTTGTGGTATTTTCATTATTAAAAGAATAAAACATTAGCTGTTTAGAATTTAAAATTTAGCAAAATTTTTGAGCTGAATGTTTTATGAGAAAATACCTAATGATAATTATTAATGAAGTTCACCACTCCAAAGAATTCTGCCAAAAAGACATTTCCCTTCTAAGAAAACTACTGTATTTGTCAGATTCATTAGTATTTTCTTCATATATCAAAATATATTGATATTTTTCTTAAAAGAATAGGATTCTGTAAAACAGCAATAAGAACACTTATTCTTTATGAAAACATGATTGAATCATTTCCACTCTACTTACATAAAATCTGATCTTACTCAAAATTCTATTATCAAGTCCACAGAAGTACTTGGATGTTGTGATTGGGCAGCTGCTCTTGTGAAAGCAGAAGTCTTTCCAAGGAGGTTTATCCATTCATTTATTTACCTACTCCTGTGGGTGGAGAATAACCCTCATCCAAATCTCAACACAAAATTAGCAGTCTATTATTTCCAAACCTGTGGAGATTTGACATGTTTTAGAAACTATTAATTTATTTTAAAATATCCAAAAATCTACAAGCACTCATTTAGAGTACATAATTAATTATTCAAATATTTTCAAATGTAAATAGAACAATGCTTTGACTAAATAAAAATGTTTTTCAGATATTTAATGGTTCATGGTAGTTTTTCAGTCTATTTTTGTAATCCTGAAATTAAAAAACAAAATAATCAATCTCATGGAGCTATACTAGAATATCTTGAAACAATATATAGTCAATAGCTACCAATAATTAATGCTTATTATGGTTCAGGATTGTACTGAATACTGAATCATTATCTCATGCAATTTTTACAAAAGCCTTTTGTAAATCAAAAATTAAAAAAAAAATTAAAATACTGGATGAAGTCAGCAAGATTATTCATTAAACCATGTTTCACCAAAAACAGAGTCAGAATTCTAAATGGGGACCATCACAACCCCCCACCACACTGTAGAAATTCATGCATTCATGCATCATATAGTACTAGGATTGCCATTTGGACCTATGCTGATCAATAAGTGTCCAGCAACTTTGCAAGCCAGTTGTTAAAATCCAGTAACTTGAGCTTAGCTATCGTGGAAATATTTGCACCATAGAAATCAGCAAGCACTATAAAACTGGCTTTCCGCCGAACTCCCCATCACCGAAAAAAAAAAAAAGCTGGCTTACCAGCACCACTGGATGTAGCCAAGGATTCTGAGCATTATTCCACTTTTACTTTTATTCAAATGGTTTAGAATAGTGTCTCTCTTCAAGACTATTCAAATGAGGACTTAAAAGTTGTTGTAAGTATATTTGAAAAGTAAAGACCATTTGAAATGGTACAAATTCCAATATCTTATTTCTGTCTTCTGCTTGCTTTGAAAACATATATCTGCTTTTACACAATGTCCATCATCAATCTCCAAAGACAGTGGAGTAAAACCAGCACTTTATCCCTTCCTAAGGCTTTTAACCTTGAAGTAAAATCAAGTTGTACAACCTACTCTCATACATTATATTTTCAAAACTTTACTGCTGTGCATTTTTCCTCAGAATCAAAAAGATTTTTGGCCTCAGTCATAAAATACCTGAAAAGGGTCAGGTTCTAGAGAACGTATACGAAGTTATTCAATTCCTCTGCCATATTATTTGCTTTCCTGCTCAGTTCTTCAGGAAAGGCAGGAAAAGTTGAAAATAGCCTGCTGACTGAGGCCAATGTCACTGCAACATCAGCATTTTAAAATCCTTCTCAAAAATTCTCCTCAAATCAACTCAAGCCTTTATATATATATACACACACACATTTATTGTCAAAAGGACATTGTTACACTATGGCTTCATGCTACTATAAATTTCTGAAAACTGTTTTGGTTTTAAATGAGACACCCCATGTGCTCACTCATCCAGATGAAAGGACATGCTCATCACAGCTCAGTGGGTTGCATGAGTTTAGCAAGATGCATCCTGTCCATCAATATCCCCCAAATATACTCTCGCTGGTGGTTTTTTAAGCACAAGCTACATTTTATGATTAATGAGTAGCTTTAGCACAAATGACAACTACAGAAAGCTACTCACTCCTACGAAAGCAAGATTCTTTAGTAACTTTTGTTGTCAAATAGTAACTCACCCATAACATCTAAAAAACATACATTGCAGAAGTTGAAATGTTTATGTAATAGGAAAAACAACCAAAAAACTACAGAAGTCCCTTTAATAAAATGGGCATGTGATCAATATATTCTTAAGGCACACTGTAGTAAATACTTTGGCACACTGTAGTAAATACTTTGATTTCATAACTCACCACAAATTTTGATTTATAAAAAGTATAAGATTAGCAACTAATTCACTTAATCTAAATTTTAAAAGACTCCCAATTCCAGTCATTATGGCATTAACTAGTTTTGAATTATCCTTCGTGCATTAACAACTAGAAAACTGAACCAGACACATGTCACATGTCACTTAACAATGCGTAGGTGTTCTGAGAAATATGTCATTTGTGTGAACATCACAGATTAATTATGGAACCCTAGATGACATACCCGACTATATATACCTAAGCACCTTTGTATGTATGCAACATGGTTTGTTATTGACCGAAAAAATGTTAAGTTGACGCTTGACTGTGAAACAATGCTTCTGATGCTAAACAATAAGCATCACAGGACTTTGTTCCATGAGATAAAGAAGTAAATGAGAGGAGGCTGACAACTGTCCCCAATTATTCATAAGCCACTTTTACAAACACAGAATGCAATGTAGAAATGAAGCAGAGTACAGTGTTTCCAGCAAGATTAGGAAGCAGAAATCAGAGGAGAGAGATATAGAGGCACCTGGAATTTGAAGGGCAAAGAGCCATACAGAGAAAGAATTCTATAAATCAACTGAAGAGTCTCATTAGGTCTTTGTTTGGACATTAAATGTACATGTGAAGAGGGGCTCTACAAGAAACTGGTCACTGAAGAGCCACTGGTAAAGAACATCTGAAGCTGCAGCCAAAATAACCCTGAAACTAGCATAGGATTGAGACATTGAGTTCTGACCAGGCAGAATGGAGAGTCTTATTAGGTCTTTGTTTCAGGACAGGACATTCGGAAGCAATGACCGAAAAACAATGTCTGAAGAGTAGGACTAATTAGTGATATCTACTTTACACTTGTCGTAAGATAACTCAAGAAAGCATCAGCAGAGAAAGCTTCTTCAAATAGGTTTAGCATCCAATGTAACTAAACTAACCATTCTGCAAGGAAAGAACCCTTACAAATCTAGCATTCACAATAGCTAGGCACCAATAAAATCTTTTTAGGCATACAAAGAAGAAAATATAACCCATAATCAATAGAAAAAAAATCAGTAAAATAAAAATAGAACTAGAAAGTCTAAAGGTGATTCCATTAACAGACAAGGATCCTTTAAAAGAGAGAGAGAGAGAGAGAGAGAAAGAAAAGAATATGTATATTCTTGATCAAAGGTTGACAAGTAAAAATGTTTAAAAACTGAGACTTATGATAAATAAGTGGAAGCTATACAGAGGAACCAGTGCAAATTCTGCAGCTAAAAATATATTAATATGAAAATGTCACTGCATGGGCTTAAGAGAAGATTAAATATTACAAAAGATAATACGGGTGACCAGTATTTTAAGACCAGGCAATGGAACAACATAAATTGAAAAAGAATATCAAACATTAATTTGGACCTTTACATGAATGAAGAACATGAAAACAGTAAGTATATGAATAAGAATAATTTATTTTTCTTTGTGAAATTCCTTTCAAAGGTATTAACCATTTAAAGTAGATTTAATAGTGAAGTATTGTGGAATATATAAGACACGTCTCATTAAATACGGCAAGAGAACAGAGCATAAACCACAGTAAATGGAAGTACTCTCTTTAAATTTCTAAATTTATATATATATATATATAAATTTATACATATTATTTGATAGTAGATTGCAATAAACTACAGATGTTTAATGTAAACCCTACAGTTTAGTTACAAGTAGTAACTAAAATCCAGAAGATGTAAAATTAACAAACTGAAAATAATTTCAGAATAACTTTCAAAAAGGAAAAATCAAACAAAGATTAGATGAGACAAGAAAAAATCTAATAAGGTGGTGGACAAATGCAAATATATGGACTAATCCATAGAAACTAAAATGCAGGGATATCTAGATTAATTAAAAAAAAATAACAACCGGGACCTTTCTGGTGGCGCAGCAGGTTAAAGTACAGCACTAAGAAGCTAAAACCACGTCAGCATGAGTTCGATCCCTGCCCTGGAGGTGACCAATGGCGCGGCAGACCTCTCTTGACCTGCCCACTGCTCCCTTCAGGAGTGTACTTCATCAGTTGGCCTGTACTGCTCCCACTCTGTCTCTGGTGAATCCTCTCACTGCCCCTGCACCTCTAGCCAGTTCTATATGCATAAATAAATAAATCTTTAAAAATAAAAAGAATAATACCCAATTTACTTGATATGTAAAAACCCAGGTCATATAAAACTAAGTGATTAGAAAAAAGATATATTATGAAGCACTAGTAATATAAAATTGGATTAAATATTAATATAAAAAATTTAGGTTAATAATTTTACTAGAAAGGAAATTAAACAGCATATTTCACAAGGTAAATTAATAAAAAGACAATAACCTAACTTGCGATTATAAAATTTATAAAACTTCAAATGAAGCAAAAATTGATAGAGCTGATTGAGAAATTGACAAATTATAGTCAAGGACCTTAAAACACTTCTCTCAGTAACTGGTAAATTATGTAGACAGAAAATCAGTAAGGTTGAAAATGATGTGAACATTCATATTACCAGCTTAATCTAATTGACATATATGGATCACCACATCACTGCAACTAACACTGGAACATCACCAAAATAAATTATAGTCTTGGACATAAAAACTTAATATACTGAAATGATTTTTACAAGAAGGTAAAGATGTGCTTAAGAAATCGTCTACTCAAATGTTCATAATAGCTTCATTCACAACCAAAAGTTGGAGATACACATACACACACACATACATCTATGGAAACATATACATATCAATATTTCTGAAAGAACACAGATCCAAATGTTTACAGTGACAGTGACAATTTTATCCCTTTATTTTGCTCTTATGTTTGTCTAATTTATTCCATAGCGAACGAGTATTTGTTGGGCAATAAAAGTCGAATAAAATTTTAAGCAAACAGTGTACAGCTTCCAAGCTTTCATATGATGCATTAGGAAGACACTAACACACAATTGCATTCTCTAAAGAAAATAGTCAAAGGCATGCACTTTCTGTTTTCAACAAGACTGAGTAGTAAATTCTATTAATGCAGAATTTTATTGCTGAAGCTATAAACCAAGATCCTAATTATAATGATGAACTGAACCTATTGACGCTTCAAATGCCTTATTGTGCTAACACAACTAGGAAATCGTTTTGACTGGAGGCCTTGTTAATCAAATAAGAACAAGATTTGAGTTAAACTTGAGAACTTCAGATTTGCAATTTAATCTTCTTATTCATTATTTTATATCCTGTATTATCTAGACCCAAGTTTGCTCAGTAAAACAGAATTGGTTTCTGACCTGAGATTAATATAAACATGCTTCCCATTTGGAGTTTGTCTTATCTTTCTTTCTGATTGGCACATCTAGCCAAATTTGCATGTGTCAGAAATCAACACGAACAGCAATTATCAAATATGAACTTGGGCATACAATTAAAATTTGGACTTCTGCCCCTGAATATAAATACCTCCCTCAGCAACTCCTTTCCCCCAATTACTTCTTTTGTACTGAATTCCTTTGTAAGCTAAAAATTTATTTTCTAACTAATAGGAAGTATCTTGGATTAGCCTGACTAATTCCAAAACAATGTCTATAATCCTTTAATCACTTTTAGAAGCAAACCAATAGAGAGGTGTTTGGGAAAAAAAGAAAAGAAAGCTTTGGTGACAGAATATATTAGGCTAGTGTCCTTTCGTTAAAAAATGCTTTCTCATCCTCACTTCTCAATGAGATGCAACAGCAAAATCACCATTCTGAATAGCCACATCAGATGGCACATTAACATCAAGTCAATGGAGCAAAATTAAAGTGTGCATATAGAAGTTGTGATATTAGATACTGAATCTGTATCTCTTATGATCTATTTTTTTATCACATTTTCCAGATTTTTTATTTGGTGTATACTTGTAAAAGTGTGTGTCTAAAGCCACAAAATAGAAAGGCAGTTAGCAGAAAATTATAAACAGATATTCATATATACTGTAAATTTTCACTCTCTGTTTAATGTCAGCCTAGTTTGCCTTATTGCAAAATAATCCATAATTAAACTTTACTGCAATATAAATGTTAGCAAAATGGACTGTCTTAGTCAATCAGTGTTCAGAAAAAAATTAATCAAATCCAATTCGTTTCTCTAATGAACTTCTTCATGCACTGCTAGTTCACACATCCAGCTCTAAGTGAGGTTGAGCAGGTAATTTGGAGATGCCTATGGACAGCAAGAGTACTTTTTTCATTTCATGCTGCAAAAACCTGGAGTTAAGAAGCATGTGAAATATTAGTAAAGAGAGAAGTTGACACACTTGGTAACCAGAAAATAACTTAAAAATGAAGTATCTGATTTTAAGCATAAGATACATGTGAGCTAGTAAAAAAAAAAAAAAATAGCAAACTAAAAAATATATACATGGGGCCCTCCCTGGTGGCGCAGCGGGTTAAAGCACAGCACTGAGAATCTGAAGCCACTTCCGTATGAGTTCGATTCCCGCCTGCCGCCTGCCCCGGAGGAGACCACATGGCAAACCAGACCTCTCCTGACCCGCCCGCTGCTCCCCTCAGCAATGTACTTCGTCGATCTGCCTGTTCTGCTCCCCACTCTGTCTCTGGTGAAGCCTCTCACCGCCCCTGAGCCTCTGGCCTGTACCCCAGTTCTGTATGAATAAATAAATAAATCTTTAAAAAAAAAAAAATATATATATATATATACATGGTTAAGAACATTTTGGCAATTCCTTGCAAACTGTTTATATGCCCAAACTGGACTGAGTCAGCCCAATTCTTTCACTGCCCAAATGGGGATTTGCTCCCTACTTGAGCAAATTTAGCAGAGCAGAGCCCATGAAATTCTAGGCCACTGCAATTGAGAAAGAAAAAAAGGAGTATGTCCAACCAAAAGTAAAATAAATACAAACATAAAGAAAAAACACTTACTGAACAAAACACAAATAATGCTAAGTACACAGATTTATACAAATTATAGATAAGTGGCTTTCCTCCCAAGTTTCAACTGAACTAACCTACTGGTAGAACTCAGCTTTTGTTGCACTCCTGAAATACATGTCCTCCCCTCAAAACACTAAGGGGAAGTTTCAACTTTGATCAATAATTTGAGGGATAGCAGAGAAGACATACTTTGCACAGCATGTAGGATAACTAATAATGATCACACATTACATTTATCTGTTCTCTTCACAAAATCCCTCTTCATTTCATTTTGCTATTTTTTGCTTTCAAAAGAGCAATTTTTCTCTTTTTAATATGTCTTCTTCCCCAAGTTTCTTGCTATTTCCAACAGGCTCATCTTACTTTCTATTTAAGTAATTGTACTAAATCAATGTTTTAACTCAAATAAACAAGCACATGAAGTATTCCCAAATTTGTATAATCTACCAATAGATTGTTTTACCAAACAATCCTCTTGGAAAACTTATTATCCTATATATTATTTAACTGAATCTTTTCCTTCTAGATCACTACTATTATTCTTATATACTATATAAGCCTTCTCATTATTTATTTCCCTTAAAAATTAGACCATATTTGCCTTTCCAACATCTGTCTCTCCTGGCAATATTTCCCATTACCCAAAATATCCCATTTTTCCAAATTGAACCATCTATTCCATACCTTATAGAACCCTATACGAAGGAGATATTATACAAATAGGATTCATATATGAAAGCAATAAAGTGAATCTTTTATGTCTTTGTGAACAATCTCACCCTATGGTCCAATTGACATACCAGTCCTAAAATGCCTTCCATCTCACTTCTCATGCTACTGTAAATTAAGAAACAGAATATTTGAATGATTTTCCAGAATTCAAAAAAGTAGTCTCTGTTATTTATTGAAATAAATTAATCATAATACCAATATGGCTTAATGTAATTCGATGTTTAAAGAATGGCATCTGGAAAAGTTCATTTCCTTGAGAAGTCAAATGGCATCCTCGATGGTTTGAAATTTCTAAACCATGCTCTGCAACCCCATTATACTGATAGAAGTGTGAACCTAATTTATTTGCCTTGGCTAATTAAATTCTACCTGTGACAATAAGTGCCACCACAGTTTGTCTATAAATTAGAAATGTTAATTATATGAGAATATTCAGTGCTACTGTGGTTGAAAAGTCAATTACTAGAGCTATGTTTTTAAAGGCTTGGACCAGTCAGTTGGAATTCACAAATTCTCATTATTCTGCTGGAATATCAATGAATCCTCCTTGCACAAATCCAAAGCAGTAATTGATCCACCTTCGATTCCCTAGTTTACACCTGCTATATTAGTCATACTGTTCATATATAGGATATCACTCTGAAAAAAATATATATAAAGTACAGATATGTGGATGGAAAAGAAACAGAATAATCTAAGCCAGCAGGTGATCTTATCCTCTCTTAGTACTGGTTCTGGCAATAGTTTTAGGTGGACTTCTAACCTGGTTCTCACAACCATCTAATAATCACTACTGAGACCAGCATCCAGCTTGACAGTGAAGGTGGAAGAGCTGAGGAAATGGGCAGTGAGTTCCATGAATAGCACCGAGCTGCTGAATTAATCATGCTCTAACCCAAACTATTTCCTGACAACCTGTTAAGTGAGATTATACACATCTGACAATTTAATAATTGTAGATTGGGTTGCAGAGAATGCTCATTATTTATGAGGTGAAATCCTTAGTTCTTTGGGAGAAGTAGTTTATCTAGTAATTAACAGAAATTTTCATTAAAACATTTTCATTTGGGACTTCATAGGCAAGGCAATGAGCATTGGAATGGATGACAGTTCAAACATTCCTGTAGCAAACATGGAAAAAGATTTTATAATAATTTTAAAAGGACAAAAAAGCAACTCCAGGAATATAAACTATCAGGTTTAGGCAATCAAGATAATACTATAGCTTTCTGCTAAAAACTGAAGTCCAACATATTTAGAAAAGTGTTATCAAAGAATACATTGGAAGCTAAAAATGCCAAGTTAATAGTAAATGTTCTACCAAAAAACAAGGGTGAGGATGAACTGCAGGGACAGCAGGAGAGAGGTCAATGTAGAATGGTCAGGTGAATTTAGGAAATTCTAGGAAAAATTATGTCAAATAACTTCTCAAAAGTTTACTATATACTTAAGTGCATTTAATTTCCAAAGAAGCATAAACATGTAACATTTCCTCCCTTAAAATGACCCTGAGTCTCCCTTTTTTCTTAGAGCATTTAAAGGGAACGTTTTTCTGTATTCTTGTCAGATAGACTACACAGGGAAAGATACTAATATATTCTATATAGGGCACACAATAGGACATTACAAACAACTAATATGCTAAATATCTTCAAAATCTCTACAGAAATTATTACTCTCAGCTTTTGGCCAATTCAGAGCAATGATATCAAACTCTGGTTTCCCAAGTGTTTCCTTATGTGTTGCTTGATGACAGCTTCCTATAATTTTAACAGTATTTGGGTGGATAACAATAGCAGATATCCATTGCATAGAAAAGAGTCTAATAAAAGCCTGCTTCGACAGAGAAAACACTCCTATGTATGAGCTTGGACTTGGAGGACCGACAGGAAAATAAAATAATGAACAATTTTTGGTACTAAACCTACCCAAAGTCTTGATTCCAAGAACAAAGATTTGTTCAGATTTTATTGAAACAACTTGGAGTTCTATAATTTTCAGAGATTACATCTGTGGAACTCTAAGACAACTGTCCAATTTGACCACTTGAATCAAGAAACTGTTCAATAATTTTGATGCTCTATTTTACATATTCACACAAATAAATATTGGGTATGATCTGGGAAGATGGGTAATAGGAGGGGAAAATAGTGGAAGAATGAACACAGAAGCAAAATTAAAGTATCTGGGGATTCAAGGGATTTATAAAACAGTAGGAAAGATTAGTCAATTTTAATAGGATGTCATATGATCAGGACAAAAATCAAAGTGGTAGAGAATAGGATGGGGAAGTGCAGCTGGGAAGAGTGGGTGGGGTAAGTAGCATTTTGACCACTGAAACAAGATATGATGATTATAAATTAAATAGAAAATAATCCATCACAACCAACATCCTTCCAGTTTCAAATTTTAATCTTACACTCTCTTCTAAAAACTCTGCTTTGCCATTATTCTTGAACTTATTTATTTATGGCACTTAAGTAGTTATCAAGAAGGAAGTTGCTTTTAATATTAATTTTCTAGATTATCATGGAATGTAGGGGGAAATCTACATGCCATAGGGGTTATTTGACTCTATCATATCATAGACACTTAGATCACAAAGTCCTTCTAAGTAGCTCAAAAAATTAAATCCTTATATCAAATGTTATAGCTAAATGGCACATAAGCCAGCATTAACCCAAATATCTTAAATATACTCATGAGAAAACAGAGGTCTGAACATATTCAGGAAATTCGCAAATATATATCATATTGGCATCTTTATGGAAAAAAAAGAGTGCTAGAAATTGGGACTACATTTGAAAACACCATTTTCTCTCCATTAAACTTGTTTTCCTTGACTTGCTTAAATTCATTTCTGGTTAAAGAATTCCCAGTCCATAAGCCACCTGTCTTAATGGAAAGAGTTATGTTTGGGTAACTTTATAGACAAACTACATCTAGGAATTATAGTCAATGTGATAAAGCAAGAGCTCATGTCTCTTACTGGCAACTTCCACATAAACCCAAAAATGGTTTTAACAGCACCCATGTTTCCCCCCCATATACAACTTATGTATATTTTCCTGCCAAAAGGAATATATTTTATGCACAAATTAGCATCTGTCTTGTTCATGCTGAATCTGTGTAATCAGTATAATAACAAGAAAAATGATTCATAATTTCTGCCTTATGTTTTTTTCAATTTGATAAATTAAAAAGCAATGCCAAATTGCAGTTATGGAGACACAGCTGAGAAGTATGTTTAACTGCTGCAACCTCGTTCAGTCTTTATGGGAAGAAAAGCCACATCTGTTTCTTTTGTAAGTGTGTTTGAGTGATGAAGACACTCAAGAGAGAAACACTACTCAAGGAATTCGTGTGATTTTATGAATTAAACCAAACCAAACAAAAAAATCAATCAGTATGTCCTGAAAAGATGTTTAGTTTCTCTAGTCTGTGTTGTATTCTTTGAGAAAAAAAAATAGGCCAGATGATTCTAATTTTAAGCTAGTTAGCCCATTTTCTGATTAATTAATGTACTTAAATATAAACAGTATCTCAAGGGTTTTTATAGAGAAGTATTAGTTGCAATATTTATCATCTGATTCTGATGCTTAATGTTTATAATTCTCATTTAATTTTAGCATGCCATAAAAACACTTATGCCCTAACATGTTAGCAGGCAGTACTGATGTGGAGAAAATTCACTGGCAGATGATTACAGTGATGGATAGAATTACAACAGTTTCTATAAATATTATGTGATCATTTTTATTGCTAGGCATGTATCTTCCATCTACTGACCAAAGATAGACAAACCTCTAGTAGAATCCATAAAGGGAGGCCAGAAAAAATACATTAAATCAATAGAGAGCATTGAGAACACAGAAATGAACAAGTTAGGATGCTGTAGAGGAAATATTCCCTATGAATTATATGGACATTTCCAATTAATTCTTATACTTTAATATTCTAATATACCATGAGTTACTTGCCATTTGATATCTTCAATTGGAACTAAGTTTGTTTTTTGAATGAGAGACTGTGTGGCCTGATTGTGGAAAGTAATTTGCTGCAATCGAAGGCTGTAGGCTGAGAATGTAATACCCAGAGCAAAGGAAATCAAAAGTCTGCACTGCATGTCAGGAAAGGCAAAGGTTTTTTACACAGAAGAATGTAAGCTAATAAAGGTTAAAGGAATAAAATTAGATATGTATCTGTTAAATAATCAATGGCAAAAGTGAGGACTATAGATGGCTAAAACTAAACTGTAAATTATTGGAGAATGGGATACTTATAGAGACTAGACATATTATCTCACATACTGTGTGGATTAACTACAAAAGACAGACCTTTATGAAGGAGAGCTATGGACACCATTATAACAAAACAATCACAACGTTTGCCACTAGTGCTGGGACCACCATTCACCCTCGAATGTGCTAGAGTGGTGCTCTTGTGGAAATGTTAAACCTGAATCTAATAATAAAAGCTAATCAGACAAATACCAATTATAGAACTTTATATAAGCAAGAATACTGGATTATTTAAAAATGTCAACATGATCAAACAAAAAGTAGAGAGATTCTAGAATATCAAAGAGATATAACCAAATGCAAAGCACAATCCTTGGTAGGATCCTCCTGCAAGGTGGGGAAAAGCACCTACAAAGAACAACTGGGTATTTGAATGCTGATTATGCATTCAATGCTAACTTCTTAATAGCACTGGGTAGTGGTTATCTAGGAGAATATCTTTGTTCTCAGGGAACACAGGCAGGTATTTAGGGGAACGTATTAATCTACAATAATGTAGATTATGAAACTTAAAAGTTTCAGAAAAAAGGGCCCTCCCTGGTGGCGCAGCGGGTTAAAGCACTACACTAAGAAACTAAAGCCACTTCCCGCATGAGTTAGATCCCCGCCTGCCCTGGAGGCGACCACATGGCGTGGCAGACCTCTCCTGACCCGCCCGCTGCTCCCCTCAGCAGTGTAGTTGGTCGATCTGCCTGTTCTGCTCCCTGCTCTGTCTCTGGTGAGTCCTCTCATCATCCGCATCTCTGGCCTGTACCCCAGTTCTGTACGAATAAATAAATAAAATCTTTTAAAAAAAAAAGTTTCAGAAAAAAAAAACAAAACACATTTTTTTCAGAAAAACAAAACAAAACATTCTTATATGAATAAATAAAATTTTAAAATATAAATAAGTATGTTAATATAGGAAAAGAGAGAAAACAAACATGGCAAAATATTGTACGTTGATTATGGGTGAAGAGTATTCAGGTGCTCATTGTAGTATTCCTTCAACTTTTTTTTTTTTCAGGATTAAAATTTCTTAATGGAGTAAAAGGAATATATCAGGAGTATTGACTCTGGATCTTGATACCACATTTTAGAAGGTTACTATATTCCAGAGCAAAGTGAAAGGATGGTAAGGCAATCAAGCAACAAAGTTATAAAAAAAATTGGCGATTGTTCTCATAATTATTCTGGAGCTGAAAAACAGTCTTACAGAGGATGCAGTATAGTGTTGTTGTTGTTGTTGTTGTTGTTTTAAAGATTTATTTATTTGTGCATACAGAACTGGGGTACAGGCCAGAGGCTCAGGGGCGGTGAGAGATTTCACCAGAGACAAAGTGGGAAGCAGAACAGGCAGATCGACGAAGTACACTGATGAGGGGAGCAGCGGGCGGGTCAGAAGAGGTCTGCCACGCCATGTGGCCACCTCCAGGGCAGGCAGGAATCGAACTCATGCGGAAGCGGCTTTAGATTCTCAGTGCTGTGCTTTAACCGGCTGCGCCATCAGGGAGGGCCCGTGTTGTTGTTTTTTGTTTGTTTGTTCATTTGTTTGTTTGTTCCATCTTCCCCCGAAAAAGAATTCAACTGAAAGGAATTGAACTGAAAGCCGCAAGTACCCACAGGCTAAAAAAAGAGCAGAGAATGAGGGCATTTTCCTGAGGTGGGTGAGAGGTCTGCAGAGAAGACTTCTCATTCCCCTGCTACTCCAAGAACCCATGTCCATATCGGGACTTACTGGCAGCCCTCGGGCACAGAGTGATAGTCCCCAGCTGGCAGCACCTTGACTTCCCATCATTCCCACCTCCAAATGATTCTTGGCTTTTATATTTGCTGCCTTATTCTTATAACCTAAAGTTGTACTTGCTTCCAGATCACTTCACATATGGTTTTACATGTGACAGTGTGTTTACATGTCACTTTACATGTATTTCTCCACTTCATTGCCATGAGGACAAGGGTGGCCAAGTACCCACTGTAGGTTACTCACTATCGGGGGCCAGGTTCTCCTTTGATCTTCGTGGTCCTCAAGACTACATTAGGTTCATGATCAGACTGCTAACATTTAGCTCATGCACAACTAGCCTTTTTGGCTAGAAGGACAAATGAGATCAATGTCCAGCTAAATGACTTCTCCCTTCCCTAAAAATAGATCCCACCATACTCCATATATTTCTCTATCCAATATCCCTTCTGGATACCTCTTTCTTATTCAACATGTTCACTGTCAGGTAGATAAAAGGATAGACCAGAATGAAACCACTAACGTGAAGGCTTCTGAGTTGGCGGTAAATAGGGACAAGCAAGAGAGCCATGAAAAAATACAGCAACGTGGTGTTTGAGCATGAGAAATTCAAAAGGTCCGTGGCAAGGAAGCAAGGCAGGCAGGATCTACATTTGGAAACAATGGAATCTGCAAACCGGTCAGCTTGTCTCCACTTCCTAGAAAGTCATTACTACTAAAAGGTTCACTTTCACTTAGTTCATTTAATATGTTGTTCAATTAAGGTGCTATTGGATTAAATATTGTAAAAAAAGTTTAGTAGACTATAAATTTTAGTATGGGTAAAGGATTTAAAGTTTCATATTCTCCCTTTCATTTTAGTCAGAAGTTAAAGCAATAAAGTCTAACACATTAAAAAGAATAAAATAAAAATAATAGCAGTCAGAGAGGGCTTTGATTTGTGCCAAGTCTGCAACTAAAACATGAATGCATGACCTCACTTTTCCTTGTAATCATTCTAGATGGTACCAATAATTATCCTAATTGTACAGATGCCGATGAGAAAATGGAAGCCTAGGAGGAAAAGCTGGGCTTTGCACCAAGGCCAGGCTACTAAACACAAGCTTACCAAGGATGGAAATTGGGAATACAGAAAACCGATTTCTTCCTGGAACAAATCCTCTCATTCAGATTGTAACTTATTTGTGACACAAGGCAGTTTGATAATTTCGTGACCTGATGTGTTCCTGTTTGCCATCGATTCACCTTTGTCATCATCTTATGAGTCAGTGAAACCACCCAACCTGAATGACGTCTTTGCACTCAGCCCAGCGTGTTGACAAGGACACCATGAGCTACAGACCAGGTTGAAGGAGACTGATGCGTCAACACAGCCTGTGGCCTCTCATAGAGTGCATTCTCGGCTCTCCGCCACTTGTTCTTCACTCTGGAATCAGGGTAGGTGTCTAGGACACAGGCTGCAACCAGCAGATGACGCTGTTAGTCATCTTCAAAACCAAGCTCTGGCACTGCTCTTGGCACTGCTATTTGGCTTCACTTCTATCTTTCCCTTATAGAACTCTGATTTCCCCAAATTGAAGAACCCCACTTTCAAATGTCAATTTTCCAACATGTGCTATTATGCAGTTTCAAAGGATGATGAGTGCATTTGTGAACAGCCTGTGGAAGGCAAAATCATGGCCTTCCAATGATGCCCATGTGCTAACTCCTGGGCCTGTGAATATGCACCTTACACAGTGAAGGGAATTAAGGTTGCTAATTAGCTGACCTTAAAATAGGTAAATGATTCTGGATTGTCAGTTTAGGCCCATATGATCACGAGGGCCTGAGCAAGTTTTTCTGCAATGGGATGCAGAAAAACAGGGCACAGACCTATGGAGAGCAACTCTACTGGCTGCATCTGGTTTTGAAGTTGGAGGAGGAAGGCCAGTTGCCTGGAATGTAGGTGGTATTTAGAAGCTAGAAAGGCAAGGAAATTACTTTCCCCTAGAGCTTGCAATGAGAAATGCCTCCAACACTTTGCTTTAGCCCAGTGAGACCTTGGAAGGAGTTTTTAGGCCAGCGAGACCTCAGAAGGAGTTCTCTTACAGAACTACAAGACAATAAATTTGTGTTCTTCTAAGCCACTGAGCTGTGGCTGACTGTACAGTAGCTGTAGGAAAATAATACACTACTAATTTTTTTTTTATTAATGAGAAAATGCTTGAAGAATTTAGAAATTGTCTCTTGGTCAAGAGAACACATGAGAAACAGGCATGTATCTACCAAGGAGGGGATGGTAAAAAGGCACAGCCTCAGCTGGAAGAACACTTTGAAAGCTGATTGAAGGTTTAAAAGCAGGGCTTTCTTCTTTGTGTTAGCAGTGGCAATTACATGAGGAAATGACTAAAATAAATATAATTAGTTATATATGCAATATGGAAATAATGGATCTGGGATCTAGGGGCTTATAGACTCACAAGAGAAAAAAAGTAATGGAAAGCCAGCAAAGGAAACAAAATTTTTAGTGCTTTTGAAAAGTAGTACTCTAAGCTTCTTGGAAAGTATTTTATAATGCATAATGTAATGCCAAGGAGACTTACATAGAATTTAGTGTAGCCTAAAGTGCTAAAATTAAACTATTAAATGTTTCTCCAGAATGAACCATTAATTCTGAGTGCCAACCACATTTAAGATACTGTTCTATGTGGCAAGGAGCATAAACATGTTTCCCTTATTACTTACAGATTTAATAATGTTAAATATGTAGGCTATATATATTCACACACATACAAATAATGACATCATAAAATAAAAGGTGGGCAGATAAGGATAAAGAATCACAGAGGTTACGATGCAATGAAAAATTATAGCAGTGTTTCAAAGACAACGTCTATCACTCTGTAGAGTGAGGTTTTATATATATATATATGTATATATATATATATATATACATATATATATATATATATAAAGAGAGAGAGAACCTAACATGTATGTGTTTGTGTGTTTTAATATTAAGAAAAGTAGACCCAAAAAGGAGCTTTACTTGTGGCCAAATGCCTAGGTAGTTACTGATAAACTGCTTTTAGAAAGAGAAAACTGTTTAGATGGTCCCAGCTATGCTCTGGGTACTATTCTCAATGCTTTACATTCAGCAGCAGTGCATCGAGTATGTCCTTATTGTTTCTATTTTACAGCTGAGGAACAGTGGCAGCATAAGCCCCACCCCCCACAAAGTCACACACTTTTGGTCATAACAGAATTATGACCAAACCTCATGTATCCAGGCATCCCAGGAGCACATACATTGTTTGAACACTAGATATACACTCTCTTGGTAAGAATTCTTCTCTAAATACAAACTACGTCTCCCTGCAGCCCAGTCTTAAATGGGAGCCTAATGCACTTCCTAATAGGGAATCACGGAACTTGTCATTTTTAGGGATGTGAATTAATGATATACAATTTTCTGGTGGGAAAGATGTTGTCCAAACACAAAACAATCTCTTGTGAATAAGCAAAGAATAATTACTGTATTTGTGATAAGTACCTGAAGCTTCTTGTGATTCCTACCATGACTTCAAGGGAGAGATTTCAAAGCTTAAGGCATTTACTCTAAAACTGCTAAAGGTTAGAGAACTTTATCATTGATTTTCTTGATATATAAAGATGACATGAAACTGTGGTTGTGTGCTTTATTCATAACTTATTAAAACAAAGCACTTTTACACATTATTCTCTCTTTCATTTAGCTCTTTATGTCTCTTGGAATTGAAACACATTCCCAGATTCTGAGAATTAGATAGTTGAACAAAGAACAAAATATGTGCAGAAAAATTTGAAGTGAGAAATTCTCAGTGTCTATTTCTCTACTTTAAACCAGTATTATTCTCATCAGTTTGTGTTTCTAGACTTGTTACAATGTCACAGTGTTTTGGTAAAGTGATAATAGAATTTTCCTGTAAGAACTGGAGGAAGGGAACCCACATCTCTTCACATGGCAATTTGTGATCAGTTACTTTTTACTGAAGAATGACAGTAGCTCTGCATTTTTTGTAAGCCAGGGTCATATAAGGCTTTGGGTTTGAAGTTATTTTGGGATAACCTTTCCCAGAATGAGCAGAAAACTAAACCTGTAATTTTCAACTTAACCTACCTTTTGAACAATAAGTTAGGAAACTGGTTTGCCATGAAATAATGTGGACATGGTAACACAGTAGCGTAGTACTAATGAGCACAGGTAAAGGCCACAAGGATCCTGTTGTGAAGTCAATGAAAAGCATGTAACTATCTGTTGACCCTAGAGATGAACCTGAACAGTTAAGGGTTTCCAGTCCTCTCCCCTGTCTTTGGAATGTACACATTGCTCCAAAAAGTTGCCCAAGCACAACATATTTCATACCCATGCAGTAAAAACTGTTGTTGAAACTATATATCAGAGACATTTTACAGGGGTGGAGTGGGGAACAGGATCAAAAATGGGGTGGGGGGGAAGTGCACTGGACTATGGTGATGGCACATGGGTGATTTGGTTATGGGAAGCCCACGGGGATTACAGCTGAGATGGAAAAAGGCACAAAATGATGTATAAATAAAGTATTATACTAAAATAAAATAAAATAAAATAAAATAAAATAAAATAAAATAAAAACAGTTGTTGAGGCCATCTAGATAGGGCACAGGGTCAAATGCAGTGAAGATCTCCATATAAACTTAAGATTGTTGTGGGGGAGGGCAAGTGTGGAAAATCCTCTTATCTTGGGCTGCCCCGGGCAAAACCTCGTAAGTAGCTCTCTTCATACCTTCCAGTATTGAGTATTCTGCCATTTTCTTTAGTCTCTCTTTGCTCTTGTGTATAGGGGTGGGACTCCTCGGAATCTCCTGAGATTGCAACCCAAGATAACCTACTGACCAAACTCATGATACCCATGTTCTCATTTGGTCTTCAAATACTTGCAGGTGTAGGTGAAGAAACAAACTCAGATTGAGAAATTTGCCCTTGTTGACATTGGCAGTGAGCAAACTTCAATGTATCATTATGGCTCCAGGTGCATCCTTAAAGTTACTATGCATTCCAGATAAGCCTAAAACAATATTCAGGTAAAGTAGAAAAAAGACAGAGAAAAAGTAAACTTCTGAACTTACATCTGAATTAAAAGTTAGACTACGCATCACTTGTATGATATTTGATTTAACTCTCATTCTCTATTTCCTTTTTTGTAAGATGGGGACCACATTAGCAACTTGTAGTCTTTATGAGATGGTCAGAGATGTATTGAAAGTGCCCAACATACTCATGTTTAGTGAAATAAGCCAGAAAGAAAAAGAAAAATACCAGATGGTTTCACTCATAGCAGGAGCATAAGGGATAAGGGGAAAAAATAAGAGAGAGAGAGATAAACCAAGATAGGAGAGTAAAAATGGAAACAATGACAACTGTAAACCAGAGACATTATATAGGAGGGTGGATAGGATCAGAACTGGGGTGGGAAGAGTACGCTGGACTGTGGTGATGGCATATGGGTGAACTGGTGGTGGGAAGCCCATGGGGATTACAACTGAAATGAAAAAATGCACAAAATGAAGAATGATGCAAAAAAAAAAAGTGCCCAACATAGTTTCTGATAGGCAATAGCCACTGATGAGTGGTAATTATTACGATTAGTTTGTAAAATGCTCTTCCTTATGTTCCAAATCAACGTGAATACCCAATAACAGATGTTTTCCTCACAATATAGCTGTATAAGGAAGTGTCAGTGAATCGTGATAATGTCAAACTGTAGAGACACACTCAGCCATTATCTTTGCATTAACATGTGCAAATAATTTAAGGACGCTACGAAGGTATAGCGTCTCTGTATTAATTTTGTTTCTGGCACGTGATGAGGACTAAAAGTAAATCATAGAATATACAATGTAGTGGAGGTGAGAATGGGGAGCAAGGTTGACTCACAGGCACACAGAGCTCTTCATAGGCCTCTTACCCCAACCCAGAGAATGATCTTCCCACATTTCCTAAGATGAATGGACCATATTCCAAAAGATTTATACCAGCTTATATTCTATCTAGTATTCCATAGGACTGCCTATTTTGCTAAATGCTAGAAAATGTTTTAGAAATCATTCTCAAAGAATTAGTTTTTCAAATTTTTCGTCAAACTAATGCCAAAACTAAAAAGTAGATAGGACACTTCCCTCTGATAAATTATGAAATTAATAGGTCTGGCCCCTCAAGGGTTTGAGCAAGTGGGAGAGTCAAAAGTAAATAAGCAAATAAGTAATGGAATCATTCTTGATAACAAGTCAATCACTACAGACCAAAGTAAAGCTGCAGCTGTTGGGACTTTTTTTTTTTTTTTTGGCACTTTAGAAGGCTTGTGATAAAAAAAGAAAGAAAACATCAGAATTCATTGTGGCATTTCTACTTAGCCTTGAAGTAACCTTAAGTGCAATGACAGTAACTTCTTTAAATACTAGATTTCAAGGCCCAACTCCAGTGATTCTGATTCAGTCGGGCACAGGGGAGAGGCCAGGAACTTCCATTTTTAACAATGTCCCACGTGTTTCTGAGACAGGTAGCTTGCATAATGGCCTTTGGAAACACTGACCTCTAGCTGCAAATCTTGCTGGACAATGTTATCAGCCACCTCATATGGTGGAGAGCCACTGGTGCAGGGTAGTGTAAAATGATGAAAACAATGTGTTTATGAAATATTATCCCCTTTACTTTTTTTTTTAAAGATTTACTTATTTGTGCATACAGAACTGGGGTACAGTCCAGAGGCTCAGGGGCGGCGAGAGGTTTCACCATAAACAGAGTGGGGAGCAGAACAGGCAGATCGACGAAGTACACTGCTGAGGGGAGCAGCGGGTGGGTCAGGAGAGGTCTGCCATGCCATGTGGTCGCCTCCGGGCAGGCGGGAATCGAACTCATGCGGAAGTGGCTTTAGCTTCTCAGTGCTGCACTTTAACCCACTGCGCTACCAGAGAGGGCCATATTCCCTTTACTTGTAAAGATTATTTTATTTTTATTTTTTCTATTATTGCTACTTTTTTACACAGTAATTGGTTTTTCTTGCCTCAGGTGTAGTCCCAGTAATTCTCCCACCACCACAGTACCAATGATTCATTGTCATAATCCTTTGTGCTCTTACCTCCTGTTTTGAGCCCTCTCCTTCCTCAGGTCTATGGTCAGAGAAAAAAAATCCTATTTTAAAAACTTATGAAATGCTTCAGAAGTATTCGTGACCTTGCAAAAGTTATCTAGTTACTTGTTATTTCTGTAAACATAAAATTCAAATTAAATGGATTTTATGACATTCTCCGATTTTTAATTTACTTTAAAGCAAGAAGAGGAACCGCATATAAAGCCCACAGGTTAGTCTTGAAGATGATGAAAATAAAAATTTTATGAGAGCTTCTCACTAAAGTACTTTTCTAAATAAGTTTTATTACTGATAATCTCTTTGCACAATTAGGATGAAATTTTTTGTTCTTGTAGCTTAGTTTTGTGTCCCTGAGTTAAAAGTCAAGAAAAGGTTTTGAATTATGATAAGTTTTTATGCTTCTTTTTTAGCATTAGACTTAGTGATTATTCACTTAATTATCTTAGAAACTTACTTCCGGAAGGTACAGCTCTCCAGATTCAAACCTACTCCATAAATAGTTATCTCTTAAACAAATAAAATTCATGAAACATTGACAACCTAGCACTTACATTTTGGTTCTACCATTATTTTTTGTTCTAAAGGTTAATGCCAGACTTGTCAATTCAGTGTTTCATTCGGAGGCTCGTGTCAGAAAGTTCTTTACCAGCATTGACATGCTTACAAACTTGATGGTAGTAATGAGGGGCTGTTTTTTCTAGAAATGGAAATAAAATAGGGTGTCATTTTGTTTGCCACATGACTTGAGTCATGGACTAGCCGGCTAAGTTATTGGTTACCCACAGGCAGATGGAGAACTTAACAATGATGGACAAGTAGGCAAGACTTCAGCATCTTTCTGGGAGATAATAAAATCTATGGTCAGAGATAGAGAGAAATTGGTTTAAATAGCACAATGAGTGGATTAAAATAAAATGTGGGAAACCACATGTCACATGGCTTTTTTTCCCCAAAAGTGAAAAAGCATTTCATGATGTAGGGTAGTGATTCCTTAAGAGGGCTTGGGACTGAAACTGGTTATCCAATACTTAATTGATTTGTTTCAACTTATGTCCAATCCTACTTATGATCACCACTTTTCATTATGTAAGTAAAATTATATGAAAGCATGCAAATCTGTGCATGACCTCTAGGGAAATTTCTAGGCTGTACGATTTACTAGTGTGAATGATAACACAGAGAATAACTACTTCACAATGTATTTCTAGATTCTAACTCAAAGCAAAGAGTTACAAATAGTGCTTTATAGCAACCAAGTATTTTTTTCTTTAAGTTTTTGTTTGTAATAGGAAATTTTTAACTTGGGGATATGTTACATATTTTAGGTACATACAAAGATATCATAATCTGACATAAAAGCATTTTCAACATTTACTCATTGATATGTATTGGTTTAAATACCATTTCAAAATATTTTGTAGAAAGTAAGGCTTAAATTATAACTGTTCTGATTCTACTATGCACCCATATATTTAGGCCTTTCAGTACAAAGTCCACTACCAGTTAATTTAGTTTGTTGTATTTTTAAATTCAGATATTAGCATAATGACTCTTATCAGATTAAACAGGGTAACAATAGGGAATTAAAAGCACATTAACTGGGAATATTTTTGACATATCAAACTAAGTCTCAAAAAGTCTTATTTGCATGAAGAAACAATAAATCTTTTTAGTAAATGATGAAAAGCAATTTAGAGCTAGAAGTTAGCTTCATGGTATCTCAGAATTAACATTCTAAAGTATATGTCTCAGGCTTTGATAAGGGGGGCATGGGATGGACACAAAGCAGGCCGGAAATATTTATATAGTAGGAGATGTGTTCAAATGTCAGAGCATTTGAATTAATTGTTGCATCCTTTTTCCTACCCCACTGCCCCTGGAATATGTTTCAAGTGCTTCTAGATAGGTGGATCTAAGAACAAAAAAAAATGGGACTAGTCCAGAAGAGAACACCAAATAATGACCTTCATCCATAGATCTGCATTGTGTTAGGTATGGCTTGGATGCTGCACCAAAAAGATCCACAATAACTCAATGACCTTTAAGAAGGCAGAAAATTACCCCTCCTTTCATTTAATAGTTCAAGGTGAACATCCAGACCATGGACTGCCTACTCCTCAGTAACCGGGGTCCTCCATTTTGTTTGTGTGGTAGTGCCAACAGCAGTGACTTTCAGTTTGGACCATGAACTCCATCAGGATCATGAGATTTTTGCAGGGTATTTAAGCAATCAAAACTACTTCATTAATGATCTATTAATTCGTTCTAATGCTAATAGCTCATGCTAATAATACAATTCATAATAAGACTAACGAGCCTTAAGTCTAATAAGACTAAAATTCACATTAATACTAATAGCATCTTTACTACCAATTCTACAAAAGTAAGGCATTATTTGTCTTTTCCACAGTGTTGATAATAGCTCTAGTGCTATAATAAGCAGTGACAACTACACTAGCAGTCATTGTATTCTTCACAACATGTTGACATGTTTAAGAAAACGAAGCCATGTTTGCCTAATGAAGGTCCTTTATGAAATTATAAATATTAAGCCTATTAATTAAAATGATCATTTAGGATGCTGTTTTAATATTCCGGATGGAAAATAAGTATACATGAAGGACTTCTGTTGCACACTGAAGTATGATAATGTTTGATGAAAAAGCACGTCTGTAAATATTTGAGTTGCAAGATGAACTAGCCACTGTTGATGCAGTTACAAAGGACTGGTCTCCTTCCTGCTCCAGCAGATGAGCATTAACAAGTTTGTCTTCCTTCTATCTCATACATTTTCCCTCTTTAACAGGTTTGTCTACTCTAAGGAAGAGGAAGTTAAACAGCAGGTGTTAAGAAAGCTAGCTGGAGGCCCTCCCTAGTCTTGCCACGGGTTAGGATACAGCACTGCAAGTTGGCCACGGCCGCTTCAGAGCGAGTTCGATCCCAGGCCCAGGAGGTGATCCCACAAGGCTCAGCAGACCTCTCCTGACCCGCCCGCTGCTCCTCTCAGCAGTATATTTCATTGATCTGCCTGTTCTGCTCCTTATTCTGTCTCTGGTAAAGCCTCTCACTGCCCCTGCACCTCTGGCTTGTACCCCAATTCTGTATGAATAAATAAATCTTTAAAAAAATTTTCTTGAGAAAAAAAAAAAGAAAGCTAGCTGGTGCCCACATTGAATCTCCATATGCCTGAACCAAAAGGACATGCGGAGCCTCCCTATCTTTCCTTTGCAGTCCCTTGCCCACGTCACCACCCCTTTTCTCCTCTGTATAAAGACTCCTATATTCTGTCAAAGAGCAGGATATTAGTCTTTCCACAGGAGTCTGCTGCCTTCTTCATTTGTTGACAAATTCAACAACTTTCCTTTTCCTCAAACTGTTTCCTTTTATTGGCTATGGGAAACCAAGACTAACATTCAGTACCATTGTTTTCATGGAATGACATTTATAATTGGGAGAATGACTGACAAGCTGTGGTTATTCGTATCTGTCAACATTTTCTTGAAAAGGTGCAAAATGATTGTGCCATTTTAAGGCAAAAAATTGACAGTATTTGTTGACAATCATAAAATTCAATCTTTCAAGAAAAATTAGCATTTTGGAAAATTTGTATCCATTACTGTGATCATAATAGTTTCCAAACACTTAAAAACTTTTTGATAAGTTTGGTGGTGATTATAAAAGCATGGTAGTTTGTTTTTCCATATTGTATAATGAAAATTACCTACATTTGGAGAAATGCCTAATTTAGTGAAGCAATGTTTTTTCCAAAGATTATTTTATAAGATCTATTTTATAAAAAAAAGGGTTGGGGGGGAGAAGTGAATAATAAGGAAATGGCTTCATATTTCACAACTAGCCTTTAGTAAATAACACCTTGGTGAACTTTGATGGAGAATTTAAAAAAAGAATATCCACAATTATCTGAAAAGGTTATAAAACACCCTCCCTTTTTCATCTGAAAGCCTAGATTTTTGTAGAAACATTTCAACCAAAACAACATTCACAGTGAGTGGAGATCAGAAGGCATTCAGAAGGAACCAAGATTTCTTCTATTCACTCAGACATTTTTGTTTTTAATTGACAAAAATGTAAAATAACCTCCCTCTTCTCAACATATTTTCTTAAATATAACTATTTTCACATTTATAGTAGAATCCAACGACTTTACTAATAGCTTTTTTTTTTTAAATACTGGAAGGGTACTATTTGATACTTATTCGAATGATGAAATTTGATTTTTTTGTTGTTTACTTCACTAGAATGGAGGCCTAACTTTCATTCAGACCAATTCCTTAACACTTTGACCATTATTGATCTTAAAAATGAGGGAGAAATGCAATTATTTAATTAATGAGAAACTTTGATAGTGAATTTTGATAAGACAGAATGAACATCACTGAGTGAAAAGAATGTAAACATGGTATTCACCTTGGGATTTGTTTTGTTGCTTGCTTGTTTGTGTAATTAATTGAGGTAATGGTAGTTTACATTATCATTGGTATTTTGCAAGTGAGGATCCCCCTTCAGGTATCACCTCCTTAGTGCACCTGTCACCAAATCACCCACAAACAGCCCATTGTATTTCCTTCCCTATTTGCCTTCACCCCTACTCCACTCCTTCCCCCACCCCAGATGCTTCAATTCTGTGGCCCCTTTCTTTGTCTTTTTCTGACCCTAATTTGGTTTCTCTATATTCCACATACAAGTGATGCTATACAGTATTTATCAATTTTTTTTAATTTCTTATTTTTTAATCTTGGCCTTGGCAATTATCAATAAATATAAAGTATATAAACCAAACACTTAGTTTCATCAGTAAGTTGTCAAGTGTTTTTCTGTTTGACTCCTGTATCCCTTTGAAAACCCATCTTCATTCCTACTGGTTTGGGATTTTGAGCTTTTTTTTTTTTGGGGGGGGGCCTTTGAGGACATACAAGATGCTCTAGATTTTTCCTATATGCCCCTTGTCCTAGTCCTAGAATCAGCCCTATATCCCTTTATTGGAGAATAGCTTTGGAGAACAAAATCACTATTAATTCAACATAAAATCTGGCATATGATGCTAGCTGAAGTTTCAAATGTGCACTGGAATAACTAGAAAGGCTGTCCTAAAATACTTTAGACTATGGCAAGCTATGAAATGGTGAGTTTTCTAGAATTCAGAAATGACAGAATTTTAATGTAATTCACATTTTGATCTTTAATAATCATTTCTTCTTATCTTTTGAGATCTTTAAGTGGTGAACAATCAAACCAAAACTGAATTACAAAAATACTTTCCCATAAATCATTTGTTAGCTCTGATTTTGGGTTTAAATGGCTAAGCTCAGTTCTGTTATTCATAGTTCTCTCCTCCTAATGCTGTCTTCATAACACTCTGATATATGGGATTGATTTTAAATATGAAAATATAGAGAATTCAAAAGCCTAATGCAATCTCAATAACACATAATGGTTAAGCTTCAAGTGCTTTTAAAAATACATTATTGTTTAGCTACAAAATGTATGAAAAAATCTGCACTAATGCAAATAGTCTCAGGGGGTCCCTTATTTTATGAATTTAAGTGCTAATCACAAAAATAATCCAATGGAAAATGTTTTCATCCCAAATAAATTCTGAAGGTTGATATTAGAAGATTTTCTGAAACACCTAAGTATCTCTTGAAGTTATAAATCTATCTTTAAGAAGAAAAAAGGTATTTTAAACCAACACTCTATAATGATGCCTTCTTTAAGTCATCAAAAATTAATTCCTTAACTACTTTGAAATCAGATGATCACAACTTCAAAAGGCACACTTCATGTGAACATGGTACTTTAGAAAAATAACCTACTGGAACTGAAAAGGGATCGCTGACATCCTATAGGCCCACTTTGCACATGGTCATCAGAAAAAAAAAAAAAAGTATATATATATATATATATGCTATTTTTAGTTTATATAGAGAGAAAGGTTTTTAGAGTTACTATGAAACCAGTATCCAAAAAACGTTGGCATCTAATTTAATTAACAAATCTTGTCAAAGTACTACTCAAATTTTCCACAAAATATACACTGTACTTGTGAGAAATTTATTTTTTGATCAAGAAGTCCTAAGTGACCTTAATCTGTTGCATACTATACAATGATCATATTTAATTATATGAAATTCTAACATTTCTAAGTTCTATAAATAAATAACAGAATTTTCAAAAGTACTCAGATGGAAACCCGTGGGCCTAAATTACACATTCATTTCTATCAGTAACACCCATGTATTGTGGGAAAGTAATTTCACATGGCTCTACCTCAGTTTCCTTTTTTGCAGAACAAAGGAAAAAATCCAAAAGGCTCTCAAGTCTCTTCCAGCCTTAATATCCATGATTCCATATTTCTTATCTCTACTTTAAGAAATCGCTTCATTTGTATCTCTGTGTGTATATACACACAGGTATCTCCAAACTACACATACACACACAGAGCTTGCCATGTTTTCTCATGTTCTTTCAGCAATTCTAGTATTTCTTTAGAAAAGCAGCTATCATTTAAAGAAGGAAATCATCCAAAGACAAGAACTTAGATTCTCAGATATGTGATTTACTATTATGCTCTTTGTTTGTTTTCACATTCACATTACACAGCTGAAATGCAGCCAAAAGCGATGCCAGAACTGGAAGAGGAATTTAAAGGAATTGAGGAAATGTGCAATAGATTCCAGGTCTTAAACTACCAAAGTATGTTAAATCCCAAGAAAACTGCTATTTATTTAACTGGAAGTTGCCTTGTTGCCATATGGTTGGTATCTGGCACTCGTGATAGCAGGCAGCCCATTTCTTATCATCATTATTGGGAACAGCAGGATGTAAATGGCATGACCCAAACCAGCTGGACATGAAGGTGTTAATTCCCTCAGTACTTAACTAGAATGTACACCATATGCATATGTGCAATTAGCCGTATGCTTTTATGTCCCCATCTTAAGTCCTATTCATTAAAAAAATTATATATTTAGGTCTGTGTTTTTAAAATACCGTGTTTTTAATTGACAAATTTTTTTTAAATAATCACCCTCTTATCTGAGTTCATCGTAGGAAAGAAAAAAATGTTCCACATTATCTGGAGTAATATTTGGATGAGCTATCAGTCATCAACTGAAATTAACTTGAACAAGTCTCCAATGAGATGAAGAACATTTAGACATGCCAGCTGGAAGGCATTTACAGTTTCATTTTTCCAACTTCCTCAGAAAATCTTTCCAGTGCACATCTGTGAAGGTTTCATAATGATTAGAGTGATGCGAGCTTTGTGGGGCATCAGGGCACTTAGAGCCATTTAACCCCTCCCCCTCACGTGTTAGAAATACACCCGAAAATTAAGACCAAGAAGGTTTTCAATTCTCACGCTGCAACTCTGCCCTCTGGTTTATGACTGTCGTTTAAAACGGTTGCCAATTTTCCAAAGGCAGCTCAGAGCCTGTAAAAATGCTTTGGTGCAGTATTTGTTCTCTAGGATTCCCTCATTATGATGATAATTAACTTTTAAGCTGTAAGCATCCTGAAGATTACCTGGTCCAACCCAGTCATTTTATAACTGAAGAGACGGGACTCCGGAGAGAAACAAAGGGATGGCCCAAACCTGAACGCCTACACCACCTGACAGCAGGACAGAGCGGAGAACTCCCTCCCCCAAGTACAATGTTATTTCCCTCTTTCAAAATTATAAATATGTGGATTGTGCTGATTATACTCAGAGATTTTCATGAACCATAATAACAAACAAAGGTGATGTACAAAACAGTAAACATACATTTACTAACACAGAAAATTTACCTTGGGTCACTGTGGAAAATACATTTATCCTGAGATAGATACGTGTAGCTAGATTAGTATAAAAATCAAAACTTGTAATGTCTCATAAACAACATGAGAAAATGTCTGATAGTTTTAATTATGTCAATAGTCAAAATAAGACATTTTATTAGCTTCAGTTTCGGAAAAAAATACTAGCATCACCTGTTAAAATTGGATTATAAAGATTTCAAAGAGCCTCAAAGACAAGTAATTTTTTCTCCTGACTCTAGGACTTCCATCTATATTAACATATATAAGAATCTACTATGTATTTTTTTAATTATTTATTTTTGCATACAGAACTGGGGAACAGGCCAGAGGTGCAGAGGCGGTGAGGATTCACCAGAGACAGAGTGGGGAGCAGAAAATGAAGAATGATGAAGTACACTGCAGAGGGGTGCAGCAGGTGGTCTGCTGCTCCTGTGGGTCACCTTCCTGGCCTCCTGGCCAGAGATCAAACTAGCTCTGAAGCAGCTGTGGCTAGCTTCAGTGCTGTGCTTTAACCCTTTGTGACACCAGGGAGGGCCCGAATCTACTGTATTTTTAAAGAGCTTTTCAAAATTGTTTTTGTTAAATTGTTAAAACCTAATGAAACTTTAGAAATGTTGGAATCAGATTTGGACTCAAATTTCACCTCTGTGATTTACTGTCCATGTAATTTGGGGAAAATCTTCCTAAGTTTCAACTTTTTCAAGAGAATGTATTCAAAAAATTATTTTTATTTGTTGTTCAAGATTTGCTTTTTTTTTTTTAAGATTTATTTATTCATATAGAACTGGGGTACAGGCCAGAGATGCGGAGGGTGACAGGATTCACCAGAGACAGAGCGGGGAGCAGAACAGGCAGATCGACGAAGTACACTGCTGAGGGGAGCAGAAGGCGGGTCAGGAGAGGTCTGCCGCGCCATGTGGTCACCTCCGGGGGAGGCGGGAATCGAACTCATGCGGAAGTGGCCTAAGCTTCTTAGTGCTGTGCTTTAACCCGCTGCGCCACCAGGGAGTGCCCTCAAGATTTTTTTTAACCAGTCAAATGCTCATTTCCTGGGCAGTAATCAAAGTAGTATAGCACACACTTTGGGAAAGCTAAGCAAGTATGACATGTGAGGCTAGCCTCAGACTTAAGATAAAGCATCTACAATCATCAACAGCATGATTGAGACGAAATTGAGACTAAGCACTAGACAGATAAGAGATGGATAACCAGGGGTTGGATCAGTCAAATTTTGAAGACATCTAGGTTCAACCTTACAGAATTAACAGAATTAAATATTATTTACAGCAATAGAGAGAAGACGACTAGACAGAGGGAAAGAGAATAGACTTACTGAATTAATCCATGGAATGTGAAGAAGTGCTATTCTTAGCATGCAAGAGAGGAAGTTAATATACAACACATAAAGTTAAAAACCATTACTTTCAAAAGCTCTGAAGATCAGGATAGAAGGCTGATAGGCATATGTCTACATAGTACCAGGTTATCCTCATTTTAAATAAATTCCCACTTTTACCCATAAATGTGAGGATTTTAGGATATTGTCCCTGACCACATTTCTTCCTAAAGTTTGTCCACTTTCAATATACATCCTTAAGTATTGTTGGGGTGAATATCCCAACATAGTACAGCCACTATGGAAAAGTTTGACAGTTTCTAAAAAGTTCAACAACTACCATAAGACCCAGAAATTCTACTCTTAGATATAGACCCATCAGTGTTCACAGCAGTAACATTCCTCATAGCCAAACATAGAAAGAGCCTCAATGTCTATACAGTGTGATCAGATCCACCGAAGGCGTAAACCTGTACAAGGGGATTCAGATATCAACAGGAATGAAGACCCTTGCACACTCCAACATGGATGAACCCTGGAAGCTTATGTTTAGTGAAAGGCAACACACTATATAATTCTATTTTTATGAAATTTCTAGAATAGACAAACCCATAGACACAGAATGTGAATTTGTGGCTGCCAGGAGCTAGAGAGAGTGGGAATAAGAAGTGACTTCTAGTGCACATGGCGTTTCTTTTGGGGTTGTTGAAAATATTCTGTTATTAGCTATTGCTGATCATAACACAACTATATGAATACACTAAAAACCATTGGATTTTAGTGACTGTTATGTGAGTTATAGCACAATTTAAAAAGAAAGTCGCAATTTGCCAATAAAGCCCACTGCCCCTAATGGCAGCCCGAGAATGAGAACTGTGTCTTTGGTCACTTGGCAACTCTCTCTACAGCCACCAGGAGAACTGCCTTTGGCCTAGTGCTGCCCATACCCTCCCCCCAAAAGCCTGGAAACCACTCTGTCGACCCTGAAAGTATTTTAAGCAGCCAGTGAGTCACCTCCGAGACTGTTCATTATACCTAGAAGAAAAATCTTTTTCATTCATAATTACTAGCTTTTGTTTGGATAATGATTGTTTTTATTTTGAGGAAAATGGGTTATAAAAGTTCAGATTTTTTAGAACCTTCCAAAGTGATTTCTCCACCAAATCATTGAGAATAAAATTAGATTAGAAGATGAGCTGTGAAAGTCCCCATTAAATCTCCATGATTAACATTTTAAATTGTCCTGTATTTGTATGTTTTGTCCTGAAAATGGTTAATGAACTTTTTGGGCTATAACTATAGGTATGCCAGTGAGCTTGCTAAAACAAAATAGAAGAGTCTTGAGGAGGCACAGAAAAGACTGGAGTGGGCCTCCCTGGTGGCACCCTGAGACTTTAACTCCCAGGGTTAAAGTCTCAGCATTATCAAGCTATGAGCAGCTACTGTGGCCTAAGTTTGATCCCCGGCCAGGGGGCTGACCCACAGGGCAGAGCAGACCTTTCCTGCCTCGCCCTCTGCTCCCCTCATCAGTGTATTTCAGTGGATCTGCCTGTTTTGCTCCCCACTCTGTCTCTGGTAAATCCTCTTACCGCCTGCACCTCTGGTCTATACCCTAGTTCATGTATGCATAAATAAATGAAAATAAATCTTTAAAGCAACAGAGTCAAAATTTTAAAAAAAAATTAAAAAAAGAGAAAAACCTGGGCTTAGAGTGGGGAGGACAAGCTGTGCCAACTTAGGTTGCCCATCACACAGAAGGAAAACAAAGACCAAGGGTATACATGCCAACCATCAAGTCATTTTCCTTGTCAAATAAAAATTAAATGTCTTACCTTTATCATTTAGAGTGAGGAGTTCACAAATTAAGGTATGCTTGTAGTCACAAAGATAGAATATCGTATTAGTGACGGCAAGCAGATTTTAAAGACAGGAGTTTATGTGGCATGAATCACACCTAAGTATGTATGATCATGAATGCACTCATTTCCAAAATATAATGTAGAAGAGCTTTTAATTGCTGAAGTTGCATTTTGATTGTTATAATAGTCACATTTACTTCTATTGTGTATGTGCATATCACATGAGTAGAGTATCCAATGCCACTGATTTTTTTTTTTAATACTCTGTAAACTGCCCATAGGATTTGTCTTTTCAGTACTATTTTTTATCTTATTAAACTGATGATATTATTTCTGGTACCTTATTACATATACTTCCCATTTGGGAAATGTACTCTATCAATTCATATGACGAAGGTTAGTCAGTAATAAACATGTGTACCAAGTGCCAGCACTTTCATACATTATCTTATTTAATTCTCATAGTCTTATGAAGAAGTTTTATTTCCAGAATCATTTGACACAGAAGGAAACTAAAGGAGAGTTAAGTTACTTGTTCAAAATGACAGGTAGTTATCAGAGCCAGAATTCTAAACCAAGTTTAATCTGACTACAAAATCAGTGACATTAAAATCCTTCACTAACTGTGTATTCCAGAAATTTTGATGAGATTCTTTTACACCATTTTCTTCTAAAACAGGAAAAGGCAGCCAAATAAAATATCTGACATTATGACTGACTTTTTAATATCAGAATAAAACAGAGAGGAAAGAAAAGCACCTATTAAAACTGGTGAACAATATATATATATATATATATATACACACACACATATAACAATATATATATGTATATATACACACATACATACATATATGAGAGCCATCAAGATGTAGATTGATAAGACATATAGGAAGGTTGCCACATATATTGTTCTTGTTTGGAAAAAAAAGTACTTGGAAAAAATACATCATCAGGGAGGGGAATAAGGTGTGTGAACCCATCAATCCTGAATAGTTAATCATAATTTGTAAGCTTTCTAAAGAGAAAATAAAAATACTAGTATGTCACCACTTGAGATTCTGCTAGTCATCAGAAGGGGATTTTGCCCAGCATGCTTTAAGTCAGTCATGTCCTAAGAGGAAGTCAAAAAGTACTGAAAATAGCTTCCAAGTAGAGAGATATTTGCTTCAACGACCACCATAAAGTCAACCTGATCACTAGAAGATACAGTCACTATAGTGAAGACATCTGTGTACAAGCTAGTTTAATCTTGCATGCCTCATTTTGAACTTCAATAATTCCAGTAATTTAACATTTCTATAAATTGTTAACTCCAGAGATAACATTGAATGCCAATATAGTAGAGTGGAAAACATATTGTGCTGCCATCATGAGCAGAATTTCTACCGATTATTGTTAAATTCCTTGTTTTAATCTCTAAAATGGAAATCATGCACATATTGTTGTGAGAATAGATAATACTATAGAAACTTAGTTGACACATGTTAGTTATTGTTATTAAAAGTAATACCTCCTGGGCCCTCCCTGGTGGCGCAGCGGGTTAAAGCACTGCATTAAGAAGCTTAAGCCACTTCCAGTTCGATCCCCGCCTGCCCCGGAGGTGACCACATGGTGTGGCAGACCTCTCCTGACCCACCCGCTGCTCCCCTCAGCAGTGTACTTTGTTAATCTGCTTGTTCTTCACCCCACTCTGTCCCTGGTGAATTCTCTCACCCTCCGCATCTCTAGTCTGTCCCCCAGTTCTGCATGAATAAATAAATAAATCTTTAAAAAAAAAAAAAGTAATACCTCCATAAAGATCACTTAAAAGGATTTCTTTACAACAAATAAGCAGATATTAAATATCCAAGTTAGAATTTATCATTGACACTAAACCATGGAAATATAGTTATGATAGAAAACAGAAGGAACAGTTAGACTTAATGACTTGCTTTATGATATAATTAATATATTTGTGTGTCTTCAGACAAAGTCAATGGCACTTATACTTAAGCCAACTATAAGAGTCTCATTCTGACAAAATGAAGCAATTCTATCTTCAATATTTAATGGTCATGACTTCTAAAAATAACCCAAAAAAATCATATCAAAATTTTTGATTGAAGAAAATATTCATCTGAAATATATATATATAAAAGCAGAGGGAGAAAAGACAGGCAGTTCTAGGAGGTAAAAGAAGAAATGTTGTTATCATTGGCCTTTTTTCTTTTAAAGTATCTCTCTGAAGCATTGAAATCTATTTAACCTTTAGTTTTATCTTCTCATTGAACTTGTCAAGAGAACAGAGAGTTCTATTATATTTCATGGATTCTAAACCTTGACATGTTACTCTTTATATTCAGAAACTTAACCCTTTACTTCTAAAAGATAACCTTTCTTCCATATACTGTCCTGAGTTAATTCTGGTGTATGGTGTAAGATACTGGTCTAGTTTTAGTCTTTCACATGTGACTGTTCAGTTTTCTCAACATTATTGAATGGACAATTTGTTCTACATTGTGTGGTCTTAGCTTCTCTGTCATAAATCAGCTGTCCTTTATTCCATTAGTTAATATGTCTGTTTCAATCCTACTCCCATGCTGTTTTGCTCACTATCACTTTGTGATATAACTTGAAGTTAGAAAGCATGATACTTTCATTTTTCCCCCCTGGAGTTGTTTTAGCTATTTGGGGGGCTTTTGCGGTTCTATTTCTGTGAAAAGTTCCATTGGGATTTTGATAGGGATTATACTGAGTCTGCCTATTGCTTTAGGCAAAATAACCTTTAGTGGTATTAATTCTTTAAATACATGGAATATGTTGTATCTTTCCATTCTTCATGTCTTCCTCAATTTCTCTCACACAGTTTTTAATTTAAAGCTACAAACCAGAACCTGAGGTCCACTTGTGCTGAGGACATATGTTTCTTGGTAGTGTACAGAGAGGTTAGCAAGAAACCCTATGCAAATAATTGCTACAGCACATAAGGATAGTTTACTATAGAAAAATAGTCTTATACACACCAGTGGATTTTTGAGGTATATGACAATATTAGAGGTCAAAAGAATTTGTATTAATAATGAGAAGACTGGTTTATCCCCTGAGAGTGTGATATCTAATAGATCACATTTAATTAAATAAAATGTGAAATAAAGCTCAGGAAAGTTTCCAAGAAAAATTAAAATGCTAATATTTTGGAGCATAAGGAAACTCATCTTTATAGATGACTTTAATCACAAGTAATAGGAAAGTTCCTAAAAACTATAATAGTAACATCCTAGAGCCTAGGTGAAAACAAATTGGGATATTCTGGACACCAAGATTCTTATGTAGGACTTAACATGCGAATAAGATCATGTCCTTGGGCAAATTACTCCACCTCTCTGGCTTCAGCATCCTTTCTTGAAAAAATGGATATGATAATGGCATTATCTAATAACTGTGTCTTGAAGACTTAATATGGTTTTAGAATAGGATCTGTTTATAACAGGTCTTCAGTAAATGCCAATCCTCTTCACAATAAGATATTCCTCTGTCTTACTCATTGTTTGACCTGAAGCTTTCCCCAAAAAGTAGCTGATTGTCCAAAGTCAAAGCTACTTTTCTAAAGCAACTAAGGTATTTTCAGTATTGGCCTCATTCAATTGTTTTCCCCCTTTAATGGAGGTGTTTGGCTACTTCAGAGGAATCTTCACCTCTGAATAACTTAGGTTTTAAATACTTGAAAAGCCTGAGGGATATAAAATTCAGTGCCTTGACTAAATTGTGACTGTATCTCTCTTTCCTGCTAGAAAAGCACACAGTCCAGAAAAAAATTCCCACTTAGTTGTCAAGTTAAAATAAGGGTAGAATTGTCTGATAAAAGGTGTCTGACTGGGATTATCCTGAACAGTGAGGTGGCTCAGAATCACATGCCTCTCTGTAAATGTGGATGAGTCACAATTGTGTTGAGTGTGGCTATCTTTGGGGTACCAAGGACTCTTCCTCCACCTCCTGGGCTAAGATGGCTGAATTAACTTGGTGTGGGTAGGTGTCAGGAAAAAAGGCTATTGCTTTCATGTTGCTGTTTAATACAGGGTATTTTGAAGTCCTCCTACAAAATATCTAATATCACTTATATTTGGTTTGTACCCTTTAGAGTTGAAGAAATATTACACATGCTAATATTTATGAATTTCCTCTTCCTGAAAATTCTTTCATTAAACACTCTCTGACAATTACCACAAACTAATTAAGAGCAGGTAAATGAGTTAATGGAAGGGCCACTATGTTTCCCCTCCCCCATTCTCATTATTCTGTAGTCACAGTTTCAAAATTGAGACTTCAGCATTGAAGCAACAATTTGACGCAGAAGGTCAACCCTTCACCTATGCTATTTCCAGCACTCCTTTATTTATTTGGATTGGCAGGTCTCTTAATTAACACCTTGTATGTATTTACTGCAAAAATTCAGAGTTGGGACCTGATGCCAGGGATGTAATGTCTTTAATGTGAATTTGCCACATTCAAATTAGAAATTATTTTATGCAAGACATCACCCCAAATAATGTCTTAAAATAAGAAGTCATATTTTCTAAAGTATTGATCATCCACATATATTGGGAAGGATGAGTTTATTATTTATCAGTGTAAGCAATTAACATAAAGACAAGCAAACCAATATATTTTCTTCTTTGTTAAAATGAAAGGCCACAAAGGAAAGGTACATACTGGAGTTGTTGATAATTACAAGATACCTAGATAAATATTCATGAAAGCAGAAAGAGATTGCACATTTAACTATTCTCCCAATTTAAATACAATTGAGTAATTATCATATTTACATAGAAAGCTTTCCTTGAGTCATTTATATAATAAAATCTAAATTGCACTTTATTTGAAAGACTGCAAATCGTAACCAGAAAGAAAACAATTGGAGAAGCATTCTCTTCATTGCTATTGGTTTCTGTCCTGGGAACACTCACACCTCAGCAGTGTCCCTCGGATGCTGCAGCATTCAGAACGTGCTGTGTCTGAAAAGCATGAAGATATTAGTAGCTGTCTGATCTTCCTAATTAGTTTGACTGATTGGTGGGGTCAAAGCAACATCAGGAGTCTGGCAAGGCTACCTGCAGACTGACATTTTATTGTTTTGTTTATCACTTATTAATTACTATTAGCTACCATGTCAGCATGATCTATTTCAAGAAAGTGGAACTTTGCATGTAACATAATTTTTTGTTTACTTTGGTATAGTTTTATAAGATTAAAAAACAGATTTTCAGAACCAATAATAAGAATTCAGCATTTGGGAACATTTTTAAACTGTAGAAAAAATATACTACCATTTTGCAAAAAAAAAATGTTAGTAACATTGAATCAAAGCAAAATAGTGACATTTTTGTACACTGTCCTTTGCTTAGTTTCATTTGCTAGAACAAAAAACTTCTCATAAGTAATTCAAAGCACATTGTGTTTACAAACCTTGAAATAAATGAAAGTAAATGTCATCTTCATTCTTTCTCAGAAGTAAAAATCTTTTATGATTAAGTCATTTTACTGATTCATGATTTTACTGAATCAAAAATTGATTTCTATTCTATAATTACTTGAGATGGTTGTCAAGAAATCACCCTAAAGCTAACTGGAAAAAAAGGAGTAAATCAACCATGCTTTACTTCACTGATAAAAAGAGTAAAGATATGTAGAAAAATATGATGGTTGAAAAATTACCCTGAATCATATTTTTTTTAATTACTGTGAATTTTCATGTGATGAAAGATATTTCTGATTCCTTGTGAGCTACTGAGTATACAGACAATAATGGCCAGACCATGTATTGGAATAGAATTCTGAACAACCTACAGCAACAATTCAGTAAAGTAACCACAACTTCTATACAATTGGCCTCCAAAGGGCAGTACTTGATGAGAGCCTCCCTAATTTTTCCAATTAGAACTGAAGGGATGTTCCCCTAACTGATGACATAGTCAATCTCCAGTCAGCATATCTGACAGTGCCCCTTTTTTCTTTTTTCTTTTTTTTTTGTAAATCTGCCCCACTCCTCTGCCTGCCTTTGAGTTTCTGCCAAAAGTAAATGGTGGTGACTGGCTCTCTTGCTCTAGCAAGCTATGAATAAATAGCCCCTACCTGTTCTCATTTCAGTGGTTTCATTTATATCCACAACTAGGAGTAGGACACATTTCTCTAAGCCATATTCTTAAAGTTTGTGAATTTTTTAACAATGTTATATGGTTCTTTAGAAGGTCTCTGTAAGTCAACTGTAACAACCTTAAAAACAGGAGAGGGCCTCCCTGATGGCCTAGGGATTAAGTTTCAGTACTCTCACCACTATGGACTGAGTTCAACCCACAGTCAGGGACTAACCCACATGTGACACAGCAGACCATTGCTGTCTCATCCCCTGCTCCCTGCCAACAGTGTATTTCCATAAATCTACTTGTTTGATCAAAGAATTGTATATATTAACATCATAATGACCCTAACTGACAAGCAGGAATAATTGGAATAAAGCATTCAAGTTATTTATTTAAAAACAACAGCTTGTTTAGAAAGAATGAAAAACCGACAGGCAAAAGACAAGGACAGACAAAACCTGGCTGTGTGTCAAGAGGTTCCATCTAAATTAAAATTAACATGTGAACCTGAGGATATGCCTCTGAAGGCTTATAAAGGACCAATTTTAAGTCAATTTGAGACACCTGGCTCCATACTCTTGGTCCTGAAGCCTTCTTTAGGTTTCATGGAGAAGTGCCAGGGGCTTTTATTCTGAGAAGTGGCCTTCCCTGGATGCAGGCCAGAAGCTACCTGGGCAGGGTCCTGCCTGGACCCTGATGAGCTCACGGCCAGTGCTCTAGCCATCATTCTTTTAAGGTCATTGAATTGTCTGCTTATATATGTGAATTCCCACACCCAATAAATTCATATTGTGGTTATAAGTAAAACCCTTCTGCTCTTATGAAATGAACATTTTAGAGATACAAATCTGATATTAAAAGAATACACCAAGTTTATTGGGTACAATGTATTCAATAGCATGACAAAAATAGAGACAAGGAGTTAGAGTGCACTCATCTAAAAGAAAGAATAGGATTACAAATTATCTTTCCAAAGAAGTTTTCCAAAGATAAAAATCAAAAAGTGGAAAGATATATTTTGAACAATGAGACTTCCTTGGTCTTCATGGCTTTCTTAATCATATATTTGGTAGAGAGGTGGAGACTAAGCTAATTACAAATCTTATAGAAATGCATACATTAAAAGCAGATCAGACAAAATCCCTAAAGAAAAGTGGATCTAATTTATGTGCAAAACTAGTTTGGGTTGGTCATTAGGCTGATTACCATGATAAAGCCACACATGCATGGCACAGCCACACTATTCTATACCTAATATTAAAGGACACAAAAGCAATACTAACAAACAGGAAACCTACCAAGCTACAGAGGTCAAAGTTAAAGTCAGCTGATAATCTCAGAAGTTTCTTGTTTCTGCTTGTTTTTTTGTTCTATATTTAAATGAACCTTCAAGTATGTCAGATCAGAGCAGTGAAGATCAAGATTATACCTAGTTACAGCTTAACCCATTTTATGCTGTGTATTTGACTCCTAAAATATCTCCTTGAAACAGCAATATCCTCTCTCAAACACATTACAAACTAGGCTTGCTTCACTGGCAACAAGAATACCATATATTCTCCCATTGGTCTTCCAATTTAATTTCCACAAAATGATGTTTTATTTTATTTTCCATTCTTTAAATTCTTTTCTCATTTTTAGAAATCTACTCAGTACTACAGTCAATATTACATTAAGTGCCATGAACAAATTTCAATTCAATAAAGATACCTCTTTCTTAAGAAAGGCTCCCAGACCCTCCCTGGTGGCGCAGCTGGTTAATGCACAGCACTAAGAAGCTTGAGCCACTTCCGCATTGAGTTGGATTCCCGCGCCCCGAAGGTGACCACATGGCGCGGCAGACCTCTCCTGACCAGCCCGCTGCTCCCCTCAGTAGTGTACTTTGTCGATCTACCTGTTCTGCTCCCCACTCTGTCTCTGATGAAGCCTTTCACTGCCCCTGCACCTCTGGCTTGTACCCCAGTTCTGTATGCACCAATAAATAAACCTTAAAAAAAAAAAAAGAAAAGAAAGGCCCCAAAACACCTAACTAATCCCATCATTTCAAAGGAACATTTGTGTGCATTATCAATATTAATTCCCTGAAACACTGCGGCACAATTACACAGTGGACCATTTAGTCTATCATTATAATGGGAATCACAGTGACTATTACTCTGGATGTATCAGAAGGTTAAGGGAAGAACAAATCTCAGTTAGTTAAATTCCACCCAAATTTTATACATTGCCAGCCATGTCCTTCCCCGCATCCTTCTTCCACCCAATTGTGGCTTCACTTGAAGAAGTGCGATGAGTGAGTAGAGTGTTGTAGTATCCAGCGCCAGGCACTTGACTATTTTTTTTATTTCAAAATTAGCAAAATAAACTGTCTTATATAAAACTGTTTAGCTTTTTATTCAACTTCTAAGAAGTTCTGCTAATTCTGCAGAAAAATGTCACTAAGAGCAAGCAAGTAAACAAAAACATCTCGCCTCACAATGAATTCTTAGAAGACCATGTGTTCCTTAAGCACCCTTTCTCTAAAAATTTCCAGTAACTTCTAACACTGAAGTGAGGGAGAAAGCTAAAAAAAAAGAGAAAAGTTAAAGGATACAGAAGATGCAACAGAAGGAATGAAGCAAAAGCCTGATGATAAAGGAGATAACAGGGTGGCATCTGTGACAGTTACGGAGCGCAAGCTAGGGATACCGGGGAGGAACTTCTGTGGAGAAAATAGAGAAAATGAATGGAATATCTGGGGCAATTTAACATCTTGACAGATGATTTTGATCAGCAATTGGCAATCTACAGCCTGTGGGTCAAATTTAGGATAGCTGAGAAGTTGCAACAAAGTTTAAAGGACTAAAAATTTAAAGTTTTAGATTTATATCTCTTTCTGAAGAACATTTTCCAAAAAGTGTTGAAGTTGAAGTAACTTAGAAAAGGAAGATAACAGCTAACAGTTGACTCCAGAGACACTCAAAGTTTGGTATAGAAAAGAGAAAAATCAGGTTTCTACATGACTCAACTATGAATTACATTCTGTAGGTATAATAAAGTAAATGTTGGATATTCATCTAGGTGAAATTACAGCATTTGGGGAGTATAGTGTAGCTTGGGAAAAAAACACTCAATCCTTGTCATGCATAATGAAAATTCAATAGATGAAAGTATAAATTGTAAAATCAAGGATTAACAACTAAAATCAGGTTGTTTCACACATCCAAGAGAACTAGCTAAAAGAAATAAAAGTGAGTGTCTCTGGGGAAGATAAGGAAGAAAATGATGACTGCTGTTTTGATAATAAGCTTCTTGCAATCCTTTGACACAAATTTTGTGCATATATTAAAAAATTAAATTGAAACTAAAATCAAAACAATTAAGATTAGTATAGTATTTTTTTAAAAAACATAAAACAATGGTCATTTCAGCATGCTTTTAGCCTTGGCCAATGTTTGCTGTCCACATGTATTCAATTCACACACTAATCCTCAGGAAAAACAATTATCCAAAATGCCTAATTCAGATGATCTGTGCAACCAAATGAAAAACATTTATTCTTATATAAAAATGGTTAAGTCCCCCTCCCCAATTCTGTATGCATAAATAAATCTTTAAAAAAAATGGTTAAGTCCCACTGATTGTATTGGACTTCCCATATAATAAATATTCTAGGAATTATTTCTCTAAGAAATCTCAGCTACTGCTTCAAGTTATTTATTTATGTTGACTCATAAGTTAAATGTTCCTATTCAACTTCTCTGTCTATAAACTAAGAAGAGTAAAGGAGAGAAAAAAAAAAGATTCTCACTTGTCTAATATTATTACCTAAAAGATAAATAATAAGTATGTATTGCTAGGTAACAAAAAATTACAAAATATTACATAAAAACAATCATGTACATTATCCAAGGAAAGTATTTGCTAGAGAAATCTCATTCTCCTCTGACATTTAACAAATACATAAAATGTTCCACACAACTAGATGGAATGCCAAGTTATAATCAAAGTTTTCTTGTTTCTGCAAAATTCTTGGCAATTAGAATACTTTCTCTATAATCACCACATTTATTTGACTTATAGATTTATGTCTTTAATTTTTCACTTTGATAAGTAAATACTAAGTCTACCTTCAAGGAAAAGGAAAGACATTCTATGTATGATCATGGATATTGCACAAAACTGAGCTTCTCTTTTGTTTGTACATGTATAATTCAAAATACCACTGCATTCATGTTTCCTAATTCATCTAGCAATAATCTGTCCTTTTCATATTACATCTAAGACGACTCAACTATGAGGTCATTACTATTTGGGTGCTGGCATTCGAGAATATAAGAGTGATAGAGTACAATGAGTCTTGTGTTGAGAAAGTTTTACAAGTAGCAAATAATGCATATATTATGAAAGAAGAGATGAGCTCATGCATAAAATGTATTAGTGTGAACCGAGGTATTGAAAATTTGTAAGTCTTGATGTCAAGTAAAGATCTTTATCTCTCTTGACTCTTTGAAGCTGAGGACTACAAGATTGAATGATGTGGTTATATTCATCTGAAATCTAAATTTTCTAACTTTTAATATCTTTTGTCCAAAGTGACTACTGTAATCAAAAAACAAAATCAGTGCTTTTTAAAGATACATTTCATATTGCTTTCAATGGATCTTTTAACTGTGCCTACCTAATATCAGAACATCAGGATGAAAATTGAATTCAGTCAACCAGAAAGCTTTGACTATATTATCCCAAAAATACAGATGGAGAATAACAAAATATAAATCCTATCGCTTCATAGAAAACATTTCTTTCCTGTTTTTTCCTTTCTGACTACCAAATTGCCAGTTAGTACCACTCCATTTAATCTTCTCACTTTGTATCCTCTTTCTTTGGCATTTGAAAGTTTCTGAGTGAGATCACATTCCCATTTATCCTTGAAAGTTTGACAAGTTCTTACTATGACTGTTTCCACCTTTCATTTCATCACTGCACTGCCCAAGATTGGTTTCAATGCTGAAAAACTTCCTCAAACTGTCCCTCCCTGGTGGTACAAATTAAAGCACAGCACTAGGAAGCTGGCTGCAAACACTTAGAGTTCTATCCCTGGCTAGGGAGCTGACCCACAAGGCACAGAAGACCTCTCCTGTCTCTCCTGCCTCACTTGCCTCACTCACTTCTCCCTTCGGCAGTGTACTTCATCAATCTTCCTGTTCAACTCCCCACTCTGTCTCTGGTGAATCTTCTCACAGCCCCTGCACTTTTGGCCTGTACGCCAGTTCTGTATGTATAAATAATAATAAATCTTAAAAAAAGAAAAACTTCTTAGTCATCTTCCCAATCAAAATCTACACCATTTCCCTCTACTTTTATATATATATATATATACTTATGAATACAAGAACTGGGGTACAAAGGTGTGGGAAGTGAGAGTATTCACCAGAATCAGAGTAGGGGGCAGAACAGGCAGATGGACTGAAATACACTGTTGAGGGGTTCAGGAAGTGAGACAGGAGAGACCTACCATGCATGTGGGTCACCTCCCTGGCAGAGGATCAAACTTGTGCTGCAGGGGCTGTAAATAGCTTCATAGTGCTGCACTTTAACACACTGTGCCACCAGGGAGGGCCCTATTCCAACTTTAGATTAAAACAACATAGCAATTCAAATCAGCCAGCACCCATATTTTAAGTGGGGTGCATTCGTGACTCAGTGCAGGAGCTACTTACTATCTTACCCTGAGTTTGGAATTCCTATAATCACAGCTATTTCAGCTTTAAGACCTTTTCTCAGAAGGTCATCTCTTCTTTTCCTATTGACTCCTATACTTGACCTTTCATCCACTGTTTTATTCATTTAGTTATTTTTTATCAAAAGACAACAAAGTATTTTGTTCATTAAATTCAATTATTTATTCTACAAATGTTGGCTGATCATATTCTCTAAGCAAGGCATTATGCCACATGTAGTGAGAATTTTTTTTTTAAATCAAACATAGTTCCAAGAATCTCATAGTATAATAGATAAAACTTTCACACATAAACTAAATTTTAAAAATGTGTATTAAACCATAAGAGAGATGCAGTAAATATGAATTCTGAAATAAGGGATTACTGGCCTGAGATAATGAAGTTTGGGGCTTACAGTGAGGAAAAAATTTCCAAGGAAAAAGCAGAGTGTGGATGGGCTCACAAAGGGAAGGGGCTCAGAAAGGGGAGCATTCCAGGCAGAGGGAACAGCACAAGATTTTTGAGGCATAATAATCTGATATGGAAATACTTATATTGAGCTCTGTCTGAAAGTAAGGAAGCACAGTAAAAATTAGAATAGTTACCCCATTTCTTTCCAGTTCTTTGGGTGGAAAACATATTTATCCACAAAAGGATCTGGGACTTTTGTCATGGAAAACACGTATTAGCAAGTATTACTACATGGCTTATACCTTAGGATGTGCTTGTAATCCATACAATAATCGGGGTTTGATTTAACAACAAGGCCTACATCTAAAAATTCCTGGAGATATTCAATGGTATTTACTGAATGAAAATCAGGGCTCTTAACAAATAAGGGAACCATTTTCAGTTGATTCCAAATAGAAAGAGATGCTACATGCATAAAAGTCTTCCTAGTCTCTCTCATCAATTTAATCAACTAGAGTTTCCATGATGCAGAATGAGCTGTGAAGCAGAGCAAGGGCTTAATTATGTAGAAAAACTTCAGAGAGGGTTGAATTCTCCAGCCCCTCAAATATACTATATCCAGGATCTAATTCCTAAAGAAGAAATTCTTCTATGAGAAGACCCACCAGGGTTTCCATTTAATTTTGACTTATAACTCCTATTTGGCCACTCCAAGTCCATTATACAAAGAATGCAGCAGATAAGGAAAGGAATTAACCATCTGACAATGGCAACGGGCCTTGATCATAAAGGGAGCTGATACACAATGTAGACAGGAAATACTATACTTTAGTCAGCATTCAGGTGTTCCACTGGTTTGTCGCTTGGTACTCTCCTGTCCAGTTTTGAACAGACAAATGTAGCAGCCATAGTCAGAGAGGACATGGTGGTTTTAGTAAAGTAAATGGGTATTAAGGAGGAAATAGAGAGAATCAGTTGTGGTCCCAAGACTAGTTACAGCAACAGGAACTACAATTCATCATAATAACATTCATTTTGTGAAGTTTTCCTAAAAAAGTGATCAATAAGTATCCTGGACACATTGAGCCTCAATGTGATGGAAAAACAAATGGATTTGAGCAATGTAAGTGATATTGGACCACCCAGATTCCCTTTTCTAAAAGAGTAATTCATTCTCATAGCTGGCTGATGCAGATGTTAAATGCCAAAACTCCACACTGCCTTACTTTCCAGGAAGTGCAGTGGGAACCTCCCTGCCCAAGCTCTCACCTATCACCGTTGAAGGACTGGTTAACGCAGCAAACAAAGGTCCAGTCACATCAATGCAGAATGGCTCTGGAGGGCTACATAAATGCCTTAACCCCCCACTAGATCTCATAGGACTTTTGATGCAAATGCCTAAGAGCTGTATAACATACCCTCCTACTTCTCAATCCTGTCACCCGAGTCACTTTATAGTCATTTCTGAATACACTCTCCAATAAACTTCCTACATACAAGTCTTACTCTAAAATAATTTGTGGCCAGAAAATGCAATCTGAGCTATGAGGTTAATATATTAGGTTAGGTAATATCTTAGGTTTATAACAGCTGTCTCGATGATGGGTACGGATACCAGATGGGAGTGCATGGGACAGTAGGTAGGAGAGGAAGAAACTGACTAAATTTGATTAAATAAAATGGAAGAGCAGTGTCTGGAGGACAAAGTCCTCCAGTGTCCTCATCTGTAAAATGAGGATTAATAATTCTGCCTTGAATATCTTTTATCCTTTCATGAATGTCAGGAAGATAATGTTGCTATATCCTACCGGGCATGTTTTTATCAGAATCCTGTTGGATTTGCCCCAGAAAAGAGAGACACCTCAACTGTAATAGAAAGAAATAAAGAACAGATGAGTACAGGTTCACACACACACACACACACACACACACACACAATGTAGCTTCTTTAATATGAAAGCAAGCCCACTTGCTTTTCTCTGGAAATGGAACTTACTATGAATGAGGAGACAAGAATGACAGCTGATAGTGGGGAAGATCATGCTTGCATAATATAAGTCCTTCAAGAAAAAGGCTCCACTAAATGACAGTTATTGCTAGCTTGACCATTCAGAATTTGACCAGCATTGTTAAACAGCATATAATTCTTGTCACATGGTATGAACAAATCCTTTACTTTTACAAGTCCAGGCTTTTAAAACTTCTTCAATTGAATATAAATTCTTTAACAAGATAAATTTTTTGATCTAAGGTTTGGATGTACAAAATTCCTCAATAGAAGCAACTGTCTATGAAATTTTATCAGGGCTTGTTTTTCCCACGAGTTATGCTTTTTCATATGTTATCTTAACACCCTAAGAATGGTGGATGTAAACACACACTCATGATTTCTGTTGTCCTACACCCCTCCCCTGTTAGTAATTAACCATAAGATCATTAAAGTCTCTGAAGTCTTCTACACTTTGTAGTGTGGTGAAAAGGGAAACAGAGGATCAGAGATGAAAAGACTGAATCCCTAGCTAGCATATTTTGATGGAAGAGAAGTTGCAAATAGATTTAAGAAAGAATTAAGTTGAGGTTTAATCCCTGCGATCCCAGAATATTGGAAAAAGCAAAAAGTTGCTGCAATGTGACAGAAAAGTGAGCTGAGGGCTCACCAAGCTGTACTCAATAAACAAAGCCTTCTCAGGGCTGAAGTGGTTGGCTCATTACCTACCAGGTCACCAATTTTAATATTCCAGGTCACCAACCCTAACATTCACTGATGGCTGTGACTCTTAGAATTTTTTTTTAAATATTCATTTATTTATTCATATAGAACTAGGGTACAAGCCAGAGTTGCAGGGGCAGTGAGAGGCTTCACCAAAGAGAGAGTGGGGGTAGAACAGGCAGATCGACAAAGTATAGTACACTGCTGAGGGGAGCAGTGGGCGGGTCAGGAGAGGTCTGCTGTACCATGTGGGTCACGTCCAGGGCGGGCACTGAACTGGCACTAAAGCGGCTGCTGCTAGCTTGCGGTGCTGTGTCCTAACTCATTGCGCTATCACAGAGGGCCTGACTCAAAATTTTATGGTGTCAAAAACAATCAAATAACAGATAATTTGTCAGAGTAAAAAGAAAATGAAAATTTACAGATCTACCATGTCACTTATCACTTTAAAGACAAATTCTGTTGTATGTTAGACACATTTGGGCAAAAAATAATTTCTACCTATGTGGGCATTTCTACCAGTTTGACAGAAAGCAGAAATTCTTGGTGAAGGAAAATCTTTATACAGTTCTTAAGCCTGCACCATTCTATCAGTGCATTCTATAACCTTGTAAGGTAAGAAGATCCTATTTTTTTTTCATGAAATAATGGCATAGCATTAGCTTCATAATTATAATTCAGAGTGAGATTTGATACTAAGGAGAAAAAATGACCTTAATCATCATAGGACTAAATTATCCCGAGAGTCCCCTCGAGCTACAAGTGTAGGACATGTCTGAATGCTTACAATTCTTTTTGTAGACAGTGCTTCTATGAAGAGGAGAGGTCATGCTTTAATGATCATAGTCACTACTTTGATAGTTTGTTAATAATTAATCTGATTCACAAATAGGACATTCTGAAAAGTCAACTTCCATTCTTACAGTATTGCTGCTGGTCTGTATAATTGCTCACAATATCAAGTTTACAAACATTTGCTGGTGTAATGATGTGCAGAAGCAGAGCATACATCTAGTGCAAAGAAATGTCATGTTTGGAAATGAACCTGAGAGATGAGAGAGAACTAAAAGAAAATATTAACCTTAAAAGGCCAATGGGAGAAATTTATCTAGAAAATTGGTGGGTCACATTGGGAGTATTGTTGAACATTTCATCCTGTTGCACCCTCAGTTATTTTTTATGCAGCTACTTTTCTATATAATCTTCTTTACTCTCTCAGTAAGCATTTACCAGCCCCTCATGTTTAGCCACAGTGTGCTGAGCACCATCACAACAACATGTACGGAGAAGCAGTTGGACTAAAGAGATAACTGAACTAAATGTAGGAACACTGTGTTCCATTTCAACATGGTTCAAACCCACCACAGAGAGAGGTCTGAAGTCAAAACACTTAGCTTAGTGTGTTCCATAATCTCAGCTGGAAATGGGGATGAGATCTACTCACCCACATCATCCAACTCAAACGCCTAACTCCTAAGTCTTCAATCATCTCAGTAGGAGGCATGGTATGTTTAATACCACTGATAATATATCCAAGAAAGTATGGAGAAAGGCAGAATTAACATGATCTTATGCATCAAAACAATTAGGAAGAGTACAGTATTCATGGGCAGAAAGAATGCCAATCGGGGTACAGGGGTACAGACACAGACATGTGCTTGACTCATGAGTTGGACCAACGGATTTGTGCCCTGGCTCTCTTCTCCCCCTCCTTCCCTCTTCACTCTGTTCTCTTCCCAACATTGTAAAAACTCACCTGAACTTGTTAAGGTATAGGTTGGATAAATTTGAATTGACCTTGTCCTACATTGCTTCCATAATTGCATACAATTATCTGATGCAAATCCTCAGGAAATGAAGCATGACTTGCACAACATAAAACTGAGTCATCTATCTGCTAAAATTAACCTTTTAGAGTCTGAAATATACTATTTTTTAGCTAACATAATTCAGTGGGCTCACCCAACACACAGCCTGTTAATAGGAACTGAGAACAATACACCCCTCTCCAAACTGAACCCCATCAAACTGACAATTCTCTTGCTTCAGGACCCACCTACTTTTATTTCACTTCATTCCCACCATTTCCTCAAATATTCCTCTACAACTCTTCCATTTTTACTGTTTTTCTTCTCATCCTGATATACCACAGATATTCCTGACTTTCCATGTTTGCAGAGGAATGAAGCCTGCCCTAATAAACCTTTAGCACTGCTGGGCTGAAGGCCACAGCACCAGGGAGTCCCCGTAGACCTACGACTCTTCTGTAGCTAACAGATTCAGAAAGCCCATCTACTTTGAAATCCTGTCTTGGATGCTCTGTGTCTTGGTAAGTTTAGCAACCAGCTTGTGTCCATCATTCTCATCTGTTATAGAAATATTTTTACTTCCATTATGGGTTCACTGTATTAAATGAGTCAACTCAAGTGTCTCATTTAAAGTATTAGGAGCAGTGCCCAGTATATACTAAGTACAAAAAGAATGTTCTCTTTTATTAGTTGAAATAGCAATAGCAGTTACAATTAATCAAGTGCTTACTATGTGCCAGATGCTGTATCTGCATAACCTTGCCAGAGAAATATTATTATGATAAATTTACTGATGAGGAAAATAACGCCGTGGATGGTTAGGACATTTACCAAAGGCTACACACTGAGTAAAAGATAGAGCTAAGACTCTAAGTTAATCCTATTTCTAGTGGCTTTTGTTTGTTTTTAACTTCCGCATAGACCTCTCAGTTGTTAAAGTAAAAGAGGTAAAAATGGCACAGAATGCTTCCTTTATGCAGGCCCTGACCTTGTCCCACTTTTTGCCAATTGAGTGGGTGTTTATGTGAATAACCCAGATGGTAACTGAGGTCACTTTACCATCTGAGACTAGGGAGAAATCTTCAGCACTCTTTATCCCACATCTTACAGAAAAGACAATACGGTTCCAAGACGGTGTTCTCTGCTGGACAGGTGTAGCTTGAAATGCCATGTCCTGGCTTTGGCTTCTGGCTCAAACTGAGATCTGACCTCTTATCTTTCTACTCCATTTGCAGTTTCTGTCCATACTGACCTGTACTCCTCTTAAATCATGTGCAGGAGCAGACTGGACTTTGGGTTTGGAGAGGAGGAAGGTATTTAAATAATAGAAATACAAACAACTTACACTGAGTATGTAATGTCCTTGATTTCAAAACATCTTTAGACTTCCTGCCACTGGGAATTTTTCAATTTCCAATCTTCTCCCCATTGCCCCTGACCCTGCCATGCCTTTTCTTCCCTAAAAGAACTTTTAATACTCCTTCCCTCTAGATGACTGATATTCCTATGGGGAAATATTGGTCTATAATACTTGATATGTTTTAGGAGCACAGATTCACATTTCAAATGTATACTAACACACAATTCCCACCACCAAATACTAACCCTCCCCTGGACTCCTTCTCCATTTTTCCCAGTCCCCTACCCCTTTGATAATTTCAGTTCTACTCTCAGAATGCAAGGGCTTGTTTCTGTATAATTTTATCTGTTTATTTCCACTGGAGGACTTTTAAATTTTGTAGCTTTCTACCCCAAGACATTGAGAGACTTATATTGCATAGAGTTCTGTTTCTCACTGATGTAAATAGTGCCATCATTTATGGCCATTCCAAAAGGGGAGATGTTACTACAGTTCATTTGGATTTCTTGAGTCAGTGGTTTCCAGTGTTATATAGATATTTAGGTGCACCTGTAACTATCAACTATTCCTACTTTCATCATCTCTGAGAGGAGAAAAGAGTGGTATTCTGACAACATACTGATGATTATGCTGATTATGGGAGCAGTTCTTTTCTCTGGAACTCTTTTCATGGATCAGAGACTTCATCTAACCTGGACATCACCAGGAGTACACTATCAAGAACAGAATGAAGAAAAAGAAATAAAAAAATAAATGGAGATGCTACAGAAAAGGAGAAGGGTAAGGAGGAGTCAAGAAAGGAATGAGATGAAGGTAGCAAGTCAAGCCTGCTGATTATCCAAATTCCATTACACTTTTCTTCCTTTTCTAATAAACTCTAAGATTACTGAGGAATCTATCTCAGAAATCTGGGGATAAATCCAATGATGCTAAACCAATTGTTATAATTTCATTGCACTTGCCAATTAACTAATTATCAGCTACATATGATGTTATTCTAGCCAGTGAAAATGAGCAGAATTATTTTGGAATTGACTCTGTGAGATGGAAAAGTAATCCTCTATTACACTTGGGGTAGGGGGAAGAATAGGTACAGATTTGGAAATGATACAAAAAGTATTAACAGCATTTCAAGAATTCCAAAAGGACTTCTGCTTAAAAATAGTGAACTAAGGCCCTCCCTGATGGTGCAGTGGGTTGAAGAACAGCACTAAAAAGCTAAAGTCACTTAAACATGAGTTTGATCCCCAGCCCGGAGGTGACCACATGGCGCACAGACCTCTCCTAGCTGGCCCAATACTCCCCTCAGCAGTGTATTTCCTCAGTTCTGCCTGTTCTGCTCCCCACTCTATCTCTGGTGAATCTTCTCACCGCCCCTGCACCTCTGGCTTGTACCCCAGTTCTGTATGCATAAATAAATAAATCTTTAAAAAACAAAACAAAAAAAATAATGAATTATACACAGGAAATTTAAATCCTGAATTTTCTTGAAATTAAAATAAAGGTAAGAGAAAAGGTTATAATCTACAAGAACAAACTACGTTTAGAAGAGAATAAAAAAGTCAGAGATTTTAACAAAAGCTTGAAGGGTAACAAGCAGAAGGGTGAATGATAACTAGTTTAAATATCTTGAAGCTAAAATATAAATTTGTGATGGCAAAAATCAGAGGCACCAAAATGATTCATAATAACTTAAGTCTCACGAATATTAAATGCTAGTCACATCTGAGACACGAGATGTGAAGAAAGGCTAAAAATGGAACAGCGGCTACAAGGTTTTTTTTAAGAAGCTGGCCTCTCAAATCCTCTCCTCCACAGTACAGCAAATATTTCCCCTCTTTAACAAAGCACTGGGGACTAGGGTTGGTTGTCCTGGTGGAAGAATAGCCTGTCTTGTCAAAGGTGTTGCGGGAGGGTCAGCTACAGCAACAGCACCCTTCCCAGCCCAACTGAAAATTCAATCTTAGAAACGCCCATTGACTCAGAAACCTAATATCCCTCAATAAATTCCTTTCTGGCTAAACCAGATAAAGCATATCTGCTAACTCCTAGGTGATACGTATACTATGGCCAATTCACCAATACTATACTATGCACCAATTTCATCCTTAAGTAGATGCACAATAGAAATTAGGGTATATAGTAACACCAAAAGTCTTGTAAATAAACGTTTATAGTAATTCTATTCATAGTGAACAAAACCCAAGATGTCCATCAAAAATAGAATTGATAGGCTCTCCCTGGTAGCACAGCGGGTTAAAGCACTGCACTGAAAAGCTAAAGCCACTTCCGCATGAGTTCGATCCCCGCCTGCCCCGGAGGTGACCACATGGTGCGGCAGACCTCTCCTGACCCGCCTGCTGCTCCCCTCAGTAGTGTACTTCATCAATCTACCTGTTCTGCTCCCCAATCTGTCTCTGGTGAATGCTCTCAACATTCACACCTCTGGCCTGTACCCCAGTTCTGTATGCATAAATAAATAATTCTTAAAAAAAAAAGAAAAAAAATAGAATTGATAAACTATAATAAGGTCATACAGTGGAATGTCCTATAACAACAATGAAAAAAAAAAAGATAAAACTACCTCCACATGTGAAAAAGCCTAACTAATACTGAACAAAAGAACCAGAATAAAAGAATACTTATTCTAGGCTTCCATGTACAGGAGTCAGAAGGTATTTAACTCAGTAGACTAGGAGGTAATGAAGAGCCACAAAAATAGGCTTTTGAGTTTCTGAAAATAATTCCATTCCTTGACTTGGGTGCTGGATACAGAGTTTAAAATGTCATGGGCTATATTTGTATTTTAATTGAGGAAAAAGAACAGATGGAGAAATGGAAGGAGAAATTAGGGTTGAGAGAGAGGAAGGGAGGAAGAGGAAGGGTAGAAAGATGAGAGGGAGGGAAGAAGAGAGGAAGAAAGGTAGGGGAAGAGGGAGGGAGAGAGAGAGAGAAAGAAACTGCTAGAGTGAACTGCCACAACAACCAGAAATAGACTAGAACATGAGGAAACAATAAATGAACGACAGTCTCATTGATGTATTATTAAACAGCAAGAATTTGTAATAGGCTTGAATCTACTTTCTCCAGAAACATCCTTCCAATTTTGAGTAATATTCACAGTGGAAAATTAACATCTAATGCCTACAGCAAGTATTATGAAGGCACTTTTCCTATGCCTTTTCATTCAAACCATAAAATCACTCTGGGGAAAGCTATTACTATGTTCATGTTTTAGAGGAGATCATAGTTCAGAAAAGTTTGCTCTTTTGAGAGTAAAGACCTAGTTAGTAGTAGAGCAGAAATCTGATTCATTATCTTGACTTCAGTAAGGAAAGTAAGCATTTGCTTTGTATAGCACTCTGCTGGGAAGCCTGAACTTGGAGACTGGGAAAGCAGGCACGATGAAAGGTCAAAGGACTGTAGAAATCTAAGGGCAAACTCTCTCTTGAGTCCACTTCTAGATAGAAGTGGAAATGTCATCAGGCCCTATTTAGTATGAAGAGCAGATGTGTTAAGACAGGACAGAAGTTTGGGTAAAAATGTAGAATCTTGGATATGGAAAAGTCAGGAAGAATATTCAAGTGATGAAGAACAGTTGAACATATGAATACTCAAAATATATGGAATACTGCAAGCTTTTAAAACCAGATGTTGGAAATATAGCACAGGCCTATCCTTTGTCACAGTTAGTTGGAAACAAGTCAAGAGGAATGTGCTAGAAATCAGTGTCTCATAACTCTACGGCAATAAAGAACAAGCCTGATTCCATGAACTCAGTTCACATGCAAGGAAACAACATGAAATATGAAAGCAGTTTACTGTGCTGTGGTCAAACAGGTCTGCTTTCTAATTTAATTTCTTGAATATATTTTAGTTTAGAAATTCACATGCCCACTTGATTTCTGTATCTTGTTTCTGTAGCTTGTTTGTTTTGCTCAGTTCCTTACATGCTCTTTCTACTACGTCCTTTATATAAAAAAAGTGAGAAAAATGATGATGTGGCAGTGTGTCAGGAAAGGGACATGGTGAACATATATTACTTTGGTGAATTTTCCTTTTGTTTTTGTTTACATTTTAGAAGAAAGAGGGGTTGATTAAGAAAAGGAGAAAGACAAAGAGGCACCTGCTTAGTTAGAGGTGGGCAAGAGAGCTGCTCTACCTGTGTTGCAAAGGGAAAGGTTTGGAAATGAAAGTGGTGCATTTTTAAGTTTTCCTAACTAAGAATCAAGAATTAATATGTATGCTCATGATTGCTTTCATTTTATTTTTTCTGGAAACACTGATTTAGGACATATAGGTTTCAAATATACATCATTATAAACCCATATGTGTATATAGTACATTCAGTGCATCACTAAAAGTGCAGTTCTGGCCTGCAATATACTATTCACCCCTTTTACGCAATTGACTTGATCTATGCACCCCACCCACAGCTGGCTTCCTTCTCTTCTAGTCACCACTGATTAGGTTTTATAACCTAAAAGTTTATTTTAGTTTTATTCAGTTCATTCATTTTTATTTGTTTCTTTATATACAACATAAGAGTGAGTTCGGATTGTGTTGACCTTTCTCTGGCTGACTTACTTCACTAAGTAAAAAAAATCCTTTAAGTCTATCCATGCTATACAAAGTAGTAGTCAAAGTGCCAAGAAACTGGACTTCAATATATTGTGTTGGTAGAAAAGTGGGCTGATAATTTTTAGCCTCTTCTAATTAATTCTCCCCTAAAAAAGTTGATGAATGATACCAATAGAGTTTATCATGAATAGGCCACTACTTTGAGTCTGTAGATCACAACAGGAAGGTGAGTCCTCTATTGAGAATCCATCAAAAAGTTCACTCATGCCTCACTTCCGTAATTAAAACAGCATTAATTTTTAGGTTTGTTTCCATGGTCATTACAGTAAGATTTTGATTTTTCTTATTCCTGCTTTTTATTTTTTTCATTATTGTGCCTTAAGCCAAGCACAGGAAAACACTCTCACAAGCAGAGCACACATTTAATTATCTAGATCCACTATGACTTCTTAAATGGAGATCTTTGAGAATGACTCACATTTTCAGGCAAAGAATTCTTGCTTAAAGTCCAATATTTTGAAGGCATTTGCATCAACAAGAAACATCCAGAGATATAGAAATTACTGGAGTGCCACATTGTGGCAAGTTCAAAACTAAATACTATAAATCTCCTTTAGTACAAGTGTACAAATAAGAGACCCTTTTTATCAGATTGACTGGGTCTCTGATATTTCACATTTATTTTTAGATCTCAATCAACATGAATCAAATACTTCCATCTTTTTTTAAATGTTCAGTGTCATTTTTAAAACAACATAAGAATGTCTGATCTATAGTTGCCTGATGATTTTGATTTTGATTTTATTATAGTCACCTTTATTTTCTGATTCCTTTCTTTTGTTTGTTTTGTTTTCTCTACATCCCTCCATAAGTGAGACCATTCTGTAGGGGAGGAGGAGGGAAAAGGACCAGGTCAGGGGTGGGAAGAGCACAAGGGACATTGGCGATGGTGCATGGGTGGTGGTGGTGGGAATTTCATGGAAAAACCATACACTGTACAAAAATGAAGGATGATATATTGAATATATTTTTTGAATAATAAAAAAAAAACAACATCAGAATTACATGATTAAGCCGATACTAGAAACCCATGTAGGTTTCACTGAGGGACATTGATGGATTTGATAGAGTACATTAAACTGACTTTTTAATATAATGACCAGCAAATTTCACCAGCTAACTGTTTCAGTTCCATGTCAGGTTTCACTACCTTTAAAAATGAAGAAAAGGTTTGAGTATCTGCCTTCTCTGACCCAAATCAGCAGGAAAAGGCAGGAAATAGTCAAGGTCATGACTGACAATGACTGGACATCTAAATTGACAGTGATTAAACTCATTCAATCCATCCTTGAGTTCATCTTTATACAACCTGTGGTGACCTGAGCTCATTCCTCCTGCCTGGGTCACTTTTAACTCTGAAGTCAAGGCTTATTTCCAAGAGTTGTAGAAAAATTGAACATCCCCTAATACAGGGAGTGATGTCCAGGTTGTCCCAGTTGGGGCTAGCCCAGTTTGGGAAGATCTGTGCTGAGAAATGCCCTTTGAACTCCCAAAACCATGTCTTCTGCCCCCTGTGCACAGTTAGTTCACTCAACCAGCTTTGCCATCAGCCCTGGAAGCAATAAATTGTTTCCCCTTGCTTTTTATACATGATGCTTCTCTAAAGAGTATCACCAGCCTATCCATTCACCAAGTTGGGAAGGGCACCTTGACACTTTAGGAGCTGATGGACTAAAATGCAATTTGAACATAACAATGCATATTGTAATATAGAGTAAGAGAGAGTGAAGCATTATAGTCACATTATTATTCAAACTATATAACAGTCTAAAAGCCCCAAATGTCAACAAAACCTAAATCATCCCTACTAAAAGTTGGAATCATTCTAAAGAGGTTAAAAGACATGCAAACTTTGTTACTATCTGTTCATACTTGTTAGGTTTCAAAAATGAAATTATGGAAGATTTTCCAGACCTATCCACTGGGAAATTTTCAACTATCTGATTTTATTTCTTGCCCCTAGGCAACTAGAGTTAATTTACATAAAACATTCCTCCAAGCCATAAACCACTTAAGTATTTTCCCAGAATTAGTCTTGCTCTTACTATTTTCTGTTATATAGATATGTGTGTATACACATAACACACATAAACATATATGTATATATTCAGAGGGAATTATCTCAATGAAATCTACTATTTTTTAAGAAAGGAATTTTGTATTTAGATAAGGGAAAAAGTTATTTTCATCTAAACAGCTGATCCAAGCTCTTCAGAATCTCACAGTATACATGGTGCTGCTGGGTGGGCTGTCTGCTATTGTAATCAGTCTGGGGCTTAACCCTTGCCTGTCTTTTGACTCCACTTCATTCTTAGTTTTACCGATTTCTGTTTTGTTTTGTTTGTTTTTTTTTTCTGAAAGAAAATAGAAATTGGTGCAGTGTAAAGATGAACAGGGCGAGACTTTTGAGCACAGCACCCACATTCCCTGATTGACCCCAGGAGAAGGAAGCAATTCTTCCTTATCTCCAATCGACAATGAATTTTCTGTGGACAAGTCTAGCTCCAGGAAAGCAGTCAGGCTAGAACACAGCTTTCAGCTACAGGGAAAAGCATGGCTCCCGGGAAACTGTATGGCATAGGAATCCAGCCACCTGAATTTCAGAAAGATCTGGGCTGCATACAGATATGCATGTCCTTGTCTTTATGGTTCACTGACTGCAGGAGTATTTTGAGAAGCACTTTGGGAAGTCACAGCAGGAACCTGACTTTTGTTTCTCAAAAGTGCCAGCTGTATTGCAGCTTAAAGAGAAATAGCATCATTACCTCACAGGTTTTCCTGAGTGGTTGCAACAGGTATTCTCGATTTTCTGACTCCAATTTTTGTCCCCTCCTACTCCCCTCCATCCTTGTCAAAAAAGAATGCTACCTCAGTAGAACCTGAACCAGACATGAAACAAATTTCATATGGTTTCAACAATTTCATGCTGTTCTTTACTAGGAAGTACTTCCATTAGAACATTTAGGCTTACTGCAAACTTGTGTACCTCTTCTTTTAAGAGACATTCTTTTATTTGAAGATCCCAAGAACCCTTTGACCTTCAAATGGATGGGGAGAGAAGTGGAATCCACTGGAAAGGTAATTGCATGCCTTTGTCACATACTTTCTTGCTGAGCTACAGAATGGCTCATAAGCTCTTAACTGAGACTTACAAAAGTGTTTCCAATTATTAATTCAAGGACTATAGCCAGTTTAGAAATTGTTGAAATGTAAAAAATAAATGAGGGGAAGAAACATCAGGGAAACAAATTCTAGGTCACACATTTAAAAATTTTTAACAACAACAAAAAAAGTTTCTTTCTTTCAGATAGGAACAGTTTCTAAATTCAGTTTTCTATACCATTGGTGGATCAGAGTATAATAAATGCATTTCCCAGGTAGATGACTCACTGAGTAAAGAGGGTTTAATTCTAGGTTCCACTGTATGCAAATACAGTAAATGGTAGGAATCCTGCCCAATACCAGTACTCCTCAATTGTCTGCTCCATTCAACTTTCGTGTTGCATTCTATTTTAGACAAGTGGTTAGGAAAAAAATATTTTGACTTGAGGCAAGACACAGGAGACAAAATGATGGCACAACAAAAAAGTATATTAAATTTTCAAGACTGTCTTAAAATATCTGAAAGGAGCTTGAGGGAAAATACTATGATGCCTGTGGAAAACAATCTGAACAAGTGAGCAAAGGGTGAGAGGCCAGGATCTTTGTGTTAGGACATGGAGCCATTATTATCGTCCATTAGCATATCCACCATGGTTTTCCAAGGAGCAACAAAAAGCCGTAGGTTTGCCTAGTCTGAAACGTTCCTGTCACTGAATTTCTCCCCTCCAATCTCTGTGTGCCCAACTTTGTTAAAACACCAACTCTCAAAAACAACTCATCGCCATTTTCTAAGAGAAGCCTCCCCTGATTGGGCTCAGAGGGGGTGAGTAACCCTGTAATATACCCTCTTTCTAGCCCCAAACAGTGCACGTCATTATAATTATGGGATTTGTGGCTACTTTTCATCATCTCCTGTGAACTCAGCCTTAGGAGCTGATCTTCCAACTGATGTTTGGGTAATGAATGAATAAATAACAGCAATGAATAATCAAATTGAAGGAAGGATAGAAGGAACACACTAGTGTGAATGTATCCGCTACTAGGAGGAAGAAGTCAAGTCTTGACTTTGTCTTTCAGAGTATTTTTTAAGACCTAGCTCTAGCCTAACCTTTTAGCTCAACTTTGACAATTTGTGTATATAATTAATATTCTTCCTACTTTTTATAAACAGTGTATAAAGTTTTCTTCATAAACTTCATTGAAATTTCTATGTTTTCACTTTTCTGCCCATCTTAACATTTATCACAGTGCCCACCATCAAAATGTACCCATGCTATATCAGGCCATACCTGATATGTGGAGTAATTATGATGTAATTGAGCTTAAGAGAGCTCCAAGAGAGAGACCAGAAAAAGAAGACTGGTGAAGCAGAAACACATTATCTTCAAGTAGCAGGTGCGAAGCTCTTTGTACAAACAGGTAACACAGCACAGGCCCTCTTTCTGAATTTGTGTTAACCTGGCCACTCACTGTGTATTTTTTTTTTAATAATTTAGAATAGAATCAGAATTATATTTTTATTTCAAATAAATAATAGAAAAATGATGTCTGTACTTTGATATGGAGTCATGCAAAAACAAATCACCTCCAAGGATTTGAAAATAAACTTTTCTCTTTGTTAGGATTCTCTGCTTGATTGCTTTGCCTAACGAGGGGAAACTCAACATTACTAACTTGGTCATTCCCGACACCATTACATAATTCTCTCTATTCTAATGGCTCCCTCTTTCCCCAGCAGCCACCGGGCTTATCCATCCACTACACAACTGCCTAGAAAAGAATGTAACTTTAATAAAGGCTGCTAACTTCAATAACAGTCAAATGAGAGAGCAGTCAAATGTTATGGAATCCGGGTGTCACCAGTGAAACAAACATGGCCGAGTCAGGAGTCAGAGTGGTAATGACCGAGGTCCTGAAATGGAAAATTTGGACATATCATTTATAATGGAGGTCTGATTCAGTGCTCATATAGACAAGTCACCCACCCCTTACTTTTTTCTCCTAGGTTTCTTGACACTCTTTTTGATAAAACAATGGGCAAATGTTCACAATTCTCAAACTTTTCACAACATACACAGCCGTGTTTTGTGAGCAACCATGTGACTAAATTTAAGTTATTATGTCCTAGTTTCCCTCTGCTCGTTTTTCCATACAGACTTCATAATTGCCATGCGTGTTCCAAATCTGTTTAAACTATTCAGTCATGACAAACTAAAACACTTTTAGAATCAAACTTATTTTTTAAAAATGCTGATTCATTCTCTACATTCTAAAGTCACCATTAGATTCAGAATTCTCTTGACTATTTTCTGGAAAATGTATTTACAGTATTCACTTTTTCATTTATCCATTTATGTAATAGTTTTTTGCAGCAGAAAAAAATATTCAATATTAAGAGTCAGTGACCCCAAGTTTGAATTCTATTCTGTTCAATTATATGACATTTACAACTGAATTTACTATCTCAGCAATTAAGTTTTGTATTATTCTGTAAACTGCAGGGTTAGAGGGTTAGAGGTTGTAGAGCTTAGATCATAAAGGCCCCATTTGCTCTATTAAATATTAAATAAATAACAATCATTATTTACATTGATAATTACCAGGCATTTTGATTAATACATAATATATGTCATCTCATTTGATCTTTCAAAGAGATCTGTAAGGTAGATATTATTATTGTCCACCTTTTTGCAAATGAGAAAAACAAGATGCAGTCATTTTATGTAATTCCCTTAAATTCATTCAACAGAAAATGTAGCTAGAGTGGCTATCCAGATCTAACTTAGAAGTCAAGGAAGGGGTGATAAATTAACCCAAATGCTAAATTTAGTCACTTCAGGTATTCTCAGTGGAATTTCTAGGTATGCATTATTGTAGATCATCATAAATTATTCAGTCACATAGAAACAAGGAATAATATTTTACATCTCCAGGCCTGTATGGCTCTTAAGCTATATTCCCCTTGCTGCTACTATATATATACAGACTCATGCACATACTTCCAGATGAAATATCTACATACTATAAGTTTATTTTAAGTCACTTTGTAAGGCAACCCTTTACAATAAGACTAATCTGCTTAAAATTGCATTTTTAGAGAAAATCACTATTGTGCTTTTCATTTTACTCCCACAGAAGTAACTACAGTGACAATTGCACACACAGGCCATTGTACTAAAACTATTTAACTCACTTTCTTATTTCTTATCAAAATAAAATTTCTCATCAAAATAATTCTGCCTAAGGCAGCAATAATAGAACATTGGAGACATACATTTTGATAGAAATCAACCAGAAGACTGAGCAAATTGGGAGTGGGCACATCAATTATAGTGGCGGACTCTGGTGGGGGTGTGGAACGGTGACATGTATCTGAAGTGTGATTTGCGGGCCCTCCGTGGGGGTGCAACAGTTTAAAGTGCAGCACTGCGAAGCGCTCTGTAGCCACTTCAGCCTAAGTTCCATCCCCTGCAGGGGAGGTGACCCACATGGCACAACAGACCTCTCCTGACCCACCTGCTGGTCCCTCAGCAGTGTACTTCATCCATCTGCCTGTTCTGCTCCCAGCTCTGCCTCTAGTGACTCCTGTACCTCTGGCCTATACTCCAGTTCTATATGCATAAGTAAGTTTTTTTTTTTTTAAGTGTGATCCTATATCACTGAATTACACTGTTGTAAAACAATGCTAACATAGTACATATTATGTAAATCAGTGCTTAAAGGAAAATTTTTAAGCAGTGGAAATATATCAATATCAACTTTTAGTTAAATCAAATATATCAATCACTATAAAATTTTTAGTGTTGTGTATTTTCTGACCCTCATATACAGTAATTTAATTAATCCTCACAAGATTAACTCTATAGAAGATGCTATTGTCTTATTTTACAGATAACAAAACTAGAGTTTACAGAAAACATCAAATTTGTACATTCTCCTCCCTGCATTAACCACAACATTGTAGGCAATGATTTATGCATTTTTTTCTCTTCACTTTTCTGTAATTCTTGAAGGTTAGTGCTCTGAAGAAAAAGTCTGGAGCACGTTAAACATTCAATTCAGAGAAGTAATGCAACCATTTTCCAAGAAACAATGGGTCTGTTTTAGATGTGACAGAAATAAATTGTAGGCAAAAATTCTCGGGGGAAATGTCCTGTAGACCTTTGAGTAAATAGATCTTATGCTGGGGGAGCATCTTGGTTAAAGTTTAAATTTGGCATCAAAAGTTCATTTAATTATTTTGCTCACACTTCCTAAAATTAATTTTACATTTTTATTATTGAATATGTAGAAAACACTAATCAACGGAAAACACTGAACACTAGAACTTTCCATTTAGCAGGGGTTTTGAAGTTATGAAGGTGGTTGGGAGCACATGAGGAAAGCTTGTAAATTGAAAGTATTTCCTGCTAAACAATGTGCCAGGTAACTGAAAGTATTATTTCATGCCAGTGCTTTTTCTTAATAGATTTTCTCAAGAACAGATGTCTATATATTTAAACTATTTTAGTCTGAAAAAAATTAATTGTCCGGAAAAGAAACCCTCAGCTCCACAGGTACACACTATTATCTCACTCTTCCCTTCGGTGATACTTATTTGTTTTTCCCTCTGCTGATGTTACTTAATCTATAGCAAGTGCATTTACCCATTGCTTTATCTGCTGCTGCATTATCAAAATTCACCACCCCCCATGTCTTCAGTATTCTTTCCTTGACAAGGTTAGCCAATTCACATCTTTAAATCACTTAGCTATTAAAATCTGAAGGAAAAAAAAAAGAAACTAGCAAGGAGTAGAGTTAATGGAGTCACAAGTTCATGGACAGAACCAGTTTTAATAAAAGAAGCCAATACAAGGTGCAGTCCAGGTATCAGGAGCTGAAAAGCCAATGGTGGGACAGAAAAGGAACCAGACAAGATGTCGTAAACAGGCAGTCAAGCTCTGTGCACCCATTTCTGCTTCTCCCTGTCAACAATAAATTCTAGCAATGTGACCTCCCTAGAACTCCAGGAAAACAGGTTTGTCTAAAACTGAGTTTAAATATAAGCTAGAGTTAAAAAAAAAAATCCAATGAAAAATTTAAGATTGAAAAAAAAAGTAAAACATATAGTACTGACTTCTACATTTATAACCATAATGCCATTTTGTTTGCTTGATGGTCTGGGCAGTGGAGAGGTTTGGGAGGTTTTTGCTGAAAAGTAACCAAAATCTCAAATAAAACTAAGATAAATAGTAAGTAAAGTATCTTGTCACAGAAAGTAAGTATAGAGCTTGACTCTGGTGTGATATCAACAAGGATACAAGCTCTTTCCATTTCTCTGCTCTGTTGGCTTTGATTCTGCAGGAACTGAGACAATGACTTCCTTGATCATTTGACAAGAGGCAAAGAAAAGTTCACCCCTAACTGGAGATTGTAAGATGCCCACTCTGTTGAAGTAAGCAAGCCTGGACACAGCTGCAAGAAGAGCCACTGGTGATAGTCTCCATGCTCAACCTCATTTAAACTGACCAAGATCCAGTCCTAGAATTGGAATGGGAAAGATACATGAAAAACAGAAGGGGTCCTTTGAGAAAAGGTGAAAGGGAAAGACTGAAGTTAAGCAGCAAACAGTTCAAGTAATCTTCATCCCATCAGAAAATCTGAGGTAACAACAATGGGCACTGAGTTTGCTGTGACTTTCTAGTTCAGTATTGTTCATTGTGACATATTTCACTGACCTGCAGGATGTATCTATACTCTTAGCAAGCCAGACTCTTAGCCATAAGTTGTTTCCTCAGAGGAGTCCTTTATTAATGTGTGGTATCACCATGGGAGAATGACAGTTCTCTAAAAAAAATATCATTTTCGGCTCTCCCTGGTGGCGCAGCGGGTTAAAGCACAGCACTGAGAATCTGAAGCCACTTCCGCATGAGTTCGATCCCCGCCTGCCGCCTGCCCCGGAGGAGACCACATGGCAAGCCAGACCTCTCCTGACCCGCCTGCTGCTTCCCTCAGCAGTGTACTTCGTCAGTCTGCCTGTTCTGCTCCCCACTCTGTCTCTGGTGAATCCTCTCACCGCCCCTGAGCCTCTGACCTGTACCCCAGTTCTGTATGCACAAATAAATAAATAAATCTTTAAAAAAAAATATCATTTTCTCGAATGTAGAGTTATATTTGTTTACACAGGAAAGGAAAGGGAAGCAAGGATGTGAGGGACAGAGAGGTTTCTTCACTCTCAAGTCTAGGAAAGCTCCAGGGAATCCACATCCAGTCACAGGACTTTCCATGGCCTCCCTGAAATAGTTGCTTTTTTCCTTGTTTCCAATTTAAAATGACCCACAGGTGTTTGTCAGGCACTGATGTTACCTTCATCCCAGACTGAGACTCAGAAGGAACAAAACATCTCAATAAACATCAAGCAGCCCACTGTCATGGCCCTGAGGACTGTGGCACAGTGTTACACTGAACTGCCACGTTAAAGGTTAGGTGGGGTCATGTCATGGACCTTAGCTCAAGATCCGCAACATAAAAATTATAAAGATAGCATAGTTTGTTTGACTGTTTTAATGAAAATGTAGAATTTTTTAAAAAAGATTTATTTGTGCATATAGAAATGGGGTACAGGCCAGAGGCCCAGGGGTGGTGAGAGGACTCACCAGAAACAGAGTGGGGAGCAGAACAGGCCGACTGATGAAGTACACTGCTGAGGGGAGCAGCGGGTAGGTAAGGAGAGGTCTGCCGTGCCATGTGGGTTACCTCCCGGGCAGGGATCGAACTCATACTGAAGTGGCTTTAGCCACTTAGTGCTGTGCTTTAGCCCACTGCACCACCAGGGAGGTCCGCAATGTAGAATTTTTAAAAATTAGATTTGTGTTTGATTGCCTTATGGTTTAGAGGGATTTTTTTTTTTTGACCAGAAAAAAAATTACTGTTAATTTTCTAATGAGTTTCAATATGAAATCCAGCAGAGAACCAACCAAACAACATGAGATGCAGCTGCATTTGTGCCATATGGAAAGTAGGAAGACTGAACCCTTTAAAAAAATCTAACAAAAAAGTTACTACTGCAGACTCAATAACATGGTCTGTTTATTGAAATATTTCTTGTAGCATCTGCATTCTTTGTCAGTGGTTTCCAAAATGCTGTTAGCACAGGAATATTGTTTTACAATGCAACCAAACTGGAGAAGTCTGCATACAGACGTTAAAGTGAAATTGCTCTGAAGCAGGACTCCCCCTACTCTGCCTGCTCCTTGTTTGTCTTACTGCCCCCAACTCAATGAAAACATAGGAGAGAAAGTTCTATGATATCATTTGAAGACAAACCCTGTTTATTGCCAATCATCATGGAAGGAGAAGGAAGTAGAAGGGTCTTAGGAGTTGAAATGACATTATCAACAGTGTTAATTTATTATAGGCTTTCTAGCATTAACTTCATATTTTATTATTAAAGATGGAAAAATCCCAGTGAATAAAAAATTCCAAGTAATAGGATGTCATATGATTATAAGAGGATGCTGCACAGAGAACCAAATATTACATATAAGCAGAGGACAGAATGTTCATGTTCCAACATATGAGAAGGAAATACCAATAGTGCTGGAAGATAGTGATTCTTTTTGGAAATGCATCACTACACACTCATTTCCATGTACGGTCATTTTCTTATTATGTCTTTCCATGTATGTACCACAGGTCAATTTTCTTCCAGTTTAATTATGATTTAGTTTAAGTTCTCACTATTGCCAAAGCAATAAAACATGACAGTTGAGGAGACCAATCAGGACCTTGCTGTTCCCCCACCCCATAACCAGTATTGAGGTCTAAATTTCCCTAGAGAGGCAGGTAGTGTATAACCTTGGGCAAGACAGCTCTCTCTACTAAGAACATTCCTAAGGAGGGCTCCCCTATGAGCTGGAAGCTATCCCCAAGATCAATGATGAACCAAAGAATCAACTTCCCACTCCAACATCTTTCCTCTGAAGATAGACATTAAAGACAACAATTAAGTCCTGTTTTTTTGATGTGAACTATCAGGATAACCACCCAACATTAACAGATAAGGGAAAATTCTTCAAAGAATCCCAACTAACAAATGCAAAAGGAAAGAGTTGGAAATCAAAACTGTGTATACCACTGAAAATTTAAATCAGACAGTGGGCATCAACAGATCACAATTTTATTAAGGTTAATGCTATATGCTGAAGGAAATGTCATAGTAAACAATTAGTGTCATTGCTCAAAGTCATTAATCATGGTAATCCTAAAAGTAGGACATCACCTGCCTCCTGAATTGGGGGAAATGAAGTACATTTTGAACCACTTTGATACAAAATAACAACAACAAAACTGGGATCTGACTTTAAATCTATACAATCAGAGAAACAAGTTAAACAGCACTGTGAGGAAGCAACAGCCAAATCCAGAAAGTAGACCTTGAACATGTCAATAGACATGATTTCTTTGATATGCTAACAGCATGGGAAAGAAAAAAAAGGGTCGGTTATTGAGAAAGGACAAAAAAAGGCAGAGTTAAGAGAAATAGCAGCTGTAAGCAATGTACAAACTCTCTAGGTTAGATGCTGGTTTACAAAGTATAGAAACATCTAAGGAAATAATAAAAGTTGAATATGGCCCTCCCTGGTGGCACAGTGGGTTAAAGCACAGCACAATGAGGCTATCTGAAGCCACTTCATCATGAGTTTGATCCCCTGCCAGGGAGGTGACCCATATGGCACGGCAGACCTCTTCTGACCTGCCCACTGCTCCCCTCAACAGTGGACTTCGGTCGATCTTCCTTTTCTGCTCCCCACTCTGTCTCACTCTGTGAGAGTGAATCCTCTCACTCACCCACATTGCTGGCCTATACCCCAGTTCTTGTATGCATAAATAAATAAATCTTTTAAAAAAAAAAAAGTTGAATATGAGGTATTAAATTGTATTAGGGAGTTTTAATTTTATTGAATCTGATATTGCCATTCTGGTAATAATAAAATATCTTTACTCTTTGGAAATGAATGTTAAAGTATTTAGTGAAGTGACACGATAGCTGTGTTCATTTTAAACTACTTGAGTCAGAAAGAAGAGACTCCCTGAGGTGGGATGGATAAAAAGGAAAAAGCCAATATAACTGACTGTTGGTCTCCATTAAAACTGCCTCTGATTCCTGTACATGTGGAAATTTTCACAATGAGTTTTTAAAGAAAATATATTTATATTTTCTAATTCCATCATCTTTGTGGGAAAGAATGGGAGTTTCAGGGACTTTATAATGTGTTTAAGTGCATGTGTACAGAATGGTTTCTTTATAGATATAACATACACCTCTGAATTTATTCATCATTATATATGAAGTATGTGGTAATTTAGAATTTTCATTATGTGAAAAGAAAGGAATGCTTCTTATCCCTTCCCTCATGCCTATGTAGACTATTCAGTGATGCTAATGTTGTATGAACGCTTAACAAATGATGGAAGAATCTATCTTCTTTAATGAAACACCATTATTCTACTTGCAAAATGATTTTATTTTAGACTCCTACTACCAAGATGAAACTGTAGAACATCAATACAATCCTGACTTAATCTGCTCTTTAAATGAAACTCCCATTAAACTATTCAGGGGCAAATTATATTTTGATAATTTACATACTGCATATTATTTTCCAGGAATGAACCCTCTGACTGTATATTTGTACTAATTTCTGCAAATCTAGAGATGAAGTCAAATTGTAGAGTAAGGTTAATATATGTTCATCTCACTTTTGATAGAGTGCCATGTGTAGTATTGACTAGAAATATCACTAACATAAGATTTGTAGGAGGTAGAGTAGAAGATGATAGGGACTAAGCTTTATCATCACATGTTTCTGAAGGAAAATGTATCAGACTCCTGGCATGGTGAGTCTTTACATAGAATAGGCTCTTCCCCTGCTAAAGTACCATGGTAGGAACTTGGAATCTTGATTGTCTCTCTCATGACTAATAATGTGTAGGTGAGTCTCATCACCCCTCTGTCTGTCAACATTTTAGAGCAGTTTATACTCTGGAACAACACTAGCTGTCACATGAAGTATATACCTTTTTGCCAGCTCTGGATTTTTCCTCCTTCTTAACTGCACTGCTTATAATGGTCTTGCTAGTCATAAAAAGTGAGATTTTTCTGGGGTCATACTTAAACACATGGATGTGAAATTCTGTAATGGTCAAAGTTCTAGTTATAAGCAAAACAAGGCCAATTCTGCCATATTGAAGTAAAATGTCCTGTCCCTAGATTTTATATGCAATCTAGTTCTCCAGACTTCAAAACTAATTTCAAAAGAATTTAACTATTTAGTTGGCTCTCTCAAGAAATATTAAAGGTCTAACTCATGACGCATGACACTTGTTAAAATCTCTTCTCTTGAGAAAAAGGAACTTCTCCTGTACTGCTGGTGGGAATGCAAATTAGTACAGCCATTATGGAAAACTGTTTGGAGTTTCCTCAAACTGCTAAACATGGAGCTTCCATATGACCCAGCAATCCCACTCCTAGGTATCTACCCAAAAGACACAAAAACACTGGTTCAAAAAGATACCTGCATCTCCATGTTTATTGCTGCTTTATTTACAATTGGAAAGACATGGAAACAAATACCCAAAAAAGATTTAAAAGATGTGTTACATATACAGAATGGAATATTACTCAGCAACCAAAATAAATAAATAAACACATGTCTTTTGCAGCAACATGGATGGAGCTGGAAAAGATCATGCTTAATGAGATAAGCCAGAAAGAAAAGGAAAAATACCAGATGGTTTCACTCATAGCAGGCATATAACAGACCAGGCGAGAAAATAATAATAATGAACAGAAATATACCAGAGACATTTTATAGGGGTGGAGTGGGGAATGGGATCAGAAACAGTGGGCGGAAGGAAATGCACTATGGTGATGACACATGGGTGATTTGGTGATGGGAAGCCCACGGAGATTACAACTGAGATGGAAAAATGCACAAAATGATGTAAAAATAAACTATGATTAAAAAAAAAACTCTTCTCATTGTCCTTCCTTTCCTCTGTCTCTCGTCTCCTCCTCTGCAGTATTGCCATCCAAAACAGTAGCCAGTAGCTGTATGTGGATGTTGAAATTTAAGAAAAATTTAATGAAGTTTCTCAGTCCCACTAATCAACAGCCATGTGGCTACTTCATCAATGTGCCCAGCTCTGGAAGCCTCCCATAACCACAGGAAATTCTATCAGACAGTGCTACTCCAAAAACTCTACCTCAAACAATCCTCAAACTCAAACAGCAAGGAGCTGTCTGTTTCCCAAATTTCCCAGCTCTTTGAAATGAAATGGCAGGCCCTCTATCTCAAACTTTTATTTTCTTCCCGTTCTCAGATACCCTCCTTCTAGTTTTACATCACAAATATATCTGGGGCTAAAGGTGACAGACAGAAAGTTCTGAGAGAGATATCAGTATACACCCGACAGAAAATAGTCATGCATCAAGTCTTTTTACAGTCACATTACTACAATAATTATTGCTATTTACAAAATGTCTTCCATAGCTCTCATCACTTCTAATGCTCACAACCTTTCAGAATAAAAAGTAATTTCATTTAGAAAACAAAAAAACTGAGGCTCAGAGAAGTTAAATCTTTTACCCACAGCAGTACAACCTCTAAGAAGTTAAGACCAGAGTGGATATATTATTTCCATAAAAGCCATGGTCTTTTTACTCTGTGACACTGAAAAACAGTATCTCTGAAGATATAAAAATGGATATTCCCATGGTAACACATGCATACAAAGTAAAATTCCTAAAGGTTTCCCATAGATATGCTAAATGAGAATCCTCTACCACAAATTCATTTTTGAATAAACTGTTTAACCTGCTTGATCATGTCCCAGCATAGTCTGGGCACTTTAAAGATTCCAAATGCAATATAAAAACAACTAGGAAATGTTTTCCATTTTGAACTTTAACAACACTTTCCAAAGATTCAGTTTGGCCTTAAATATAAGTTAAAAATGTATAATTGAATAAGCAGATGGAAAAATGCCAGTTTATCCTCTTTACTGATAGTCTATGCAAAGCCATCTGATTTTAATCTTCCCACTTGATTTACCTCATGTTTTAAAAATTCATCCAGAGAGTGAGGAATAAATGCAAAATGAGAATAGTGTTATATTGCCAGAAATTCAAATGTAGGCATTACCAGTTTTGTTTAAAAATCGAGGTAAGATTGTGTTAATTCCACAAGCTAAAGATAAATGCACTTATTTTCCACTCATAAGATGAAGAAAATATAATTTTTTTTCTCTTTTGGAATTTAAGGTGAGCTTGGCTTTGAAAAAGAAAATACATTTAGAAAAGAGGTTGCTGACAGTTAATAACCTCTCCATTTCCTTTATCACAGACATCAACAAATTTCCATTTTGCCAACAGTTTTTTTTTTTTTTTTTAACCATGCACATTGGACCAAATTCTAGCCCAGAATGTTGGATTTATCCCTTACTGGCTGGAAACTCTCTGTGTATCACCAGACAAAATCAAACCCATATTATTTAATCAAGGAATACAACTGTTTTGCATGGAAAGTATATTTGGGCTATTATAGTCACACATATCTGAGAGCTTTTACAAGCTCCAAACATGTTTTCAAATATCAAAAAGATGTTGAATGGTATAGTATTTTATATCTTATTTAAAAAAACATTAAATTTTACTGAATCTTGATAAACTCAAGATTGAACTTAATCCTACTATTCAGTGTGAGTTATCATGGAACTGGGATTAAGTCAGAGACTTTAAATATGTGTAGAGAACACCATTCTCTACTCAGAAAAAAAGCTTATCTCTGCTGTGGTTACATCTGTAACCTTGACTATCCACATCTTTTAAAGTTTTGTTTATTTATGCATACAGAACTGGGGTACAGGCCAGAGATGCAGGGGCAGTGAAAGGATTCACCAGAGACATAGTGGAGAGCAGAAAAGGCAGATTGACACTGCTGAGGGGACTAGCGGGTGGGTCAGGAGAGATCTGCTTCGCCATGTGGGTCATCTCTGGGCGGGGGATCAAACCCGCAATGAAGTGGCTGAGGCTCGCTTGCAGTGCTGTGCTAACAGGGAGGGTCCTTATCTATTTTAACCTAAGAATCCAAAATATTTGCAAACTATTATCCTGAATTTTGTACTTAATAAAGCACTTAATCCTCAGATTTGTGAATAAGCTCTCAAATTAGTTTACAAACTGTAGAAAATAGTCTCATAGTGCTCCAGAATTAAAAATAATGTCAATAGGATGTCATCAAACTCAGCACTTTCACTCTAGCTCCCCTCATTCACTTTCCAGGTCCCATTCCATTGTCAGCCCTTCTCCTCTGACATCCCTGTTCAAAGTAGCTTGTTTTTCCTTTCTTATTTGCTATTACCACATACATCAAATCTCCAGAAAGGGAACTTATTCCAAGTGAAAGTCAAAGGAATTAGCTAGAAAACAGAGATACATGGCTCAGCAAAGAGAGCAACCACAGCAGCCAAAGTGTCAATCGGTTACCATTTTATCAGCAATTTCCCTCCTGCAGTTATTCTTGAAGACAGTCCAGTAAGCACGACCTAGTACGTAAGATGACTTCTTTGCTAGAGAAATACAGTGCACGTTGCTGTATATCTCTCTCTCCCAACCCTCTTCAGACCTCAAGGAAAAATACAGCTGCAAAACTAGAATCAGCTAACACCCTGAAAGAACAGGGAGTGTATAATGACACATGTCCACGGTACCATTCCTTTAACAAACCATCTGCCCTCTGGTATTCACCCTCCAGTGTTATTTCACTTGCATTCTCTTTGTAACTTTACTAACACTTTTTCCCTCTAAACTGTTAGCACCTCAAGGGCAAAAATAACAATTCCTTTTTAATCACCTACAATGCCTTCTGTAAAGCAAGTACTCAGTAAAAGTTTATTGATTTAGACTAGACATTATAATTTCTTACAGGTTTATTTTACAACACAGGAAAATCACTTTCTAGGTTTTTCGATCATTTATTTTGAAAACTTAAAGAACCAAGATTTTTTTTTTTTTTTTTTTTTTTTTTGCTTTTCATCTGTTTGTTCTTTCAACATTATTTGGTATTTCCTTGGCAGGAGAAGCTGCTGGAGTAGCTGCTGAGTAGAGGAAGAATGTGTCAACAGATGAGCTGTGCTTTCACGTGGCTCATTTAAATCTTCAATATTTATTTCACAGCCTAAAGATAACAGCTATTGCCAAGGCCTGAAATTGTGCCCAGCAAGCTGCAGGATCCAGCCTCCAGGAGTCAAATGGTGTCTGACCATTTCTAATTTGTCACTGAAAATCCTGCAAATTAGACCAGGTTCTATCATCTACAGTGAACAAAAGGTCTGTCCAAAGCCGCCACCCCCACAGCTGCTCCTAACAGGCAAACGCTGGCCTCCAGGCAGAGCAGACTATGAAGCGCCTTTACTCATCTTATTGAGGGTGTTTGGCTCCTTTTGGTCTTTGGTTTCCTCTCTTGTAAACTAAAGGTGCTAAATTAGGACATCACTATAGTCCCTCCCACCTCGACTCATTTTTTAATCTATCTCTCATCTTCATGTTGCTCACGCAACAACCTATATACATTGCATATACTAATAATATTAATAATAAATAATGATAGTTAACATTTATTGAGCTTATGCTATAAACAAACATGGCCGAGAGCTTTATATAGCGGTTATTTATGACAATTTTATCAAATGGCTATTATTTATCTTCATTTTTTTACCTATAAAAAATCAAACTTAGATCTATATGAAGAAAATGTGTTTGCAACTCATCAGCAACTTATTGAAATCACAAAACTAAAAGGGTTTAGGTCGGGTTCAATCCCAAATCCATCTTGCTCCAGAGAGGGAGCTATTCAGTGTTGCAATCTACAACCTTGTAAATGCCCACTGTCCCCATACATTCAGCCACATAAAAGCCTTGGAGGGGTCCCATCGTACCTCAACTACCAGCTATCAGCAGGGCTGCCATGCTCTGAGCACAGGTTGATGATCTACAACGACTTTAACACCAGAACAAGGATTTCTGTGTGCTTTAGATTATGTTATCACATCCCCGTGGTAACTCCTTCACCCATCACCAACATGCTCATGGCCTAGATCGCAAGGAGAGTAGGTGGGAAGCCATAAGCAGCCCAGCAACACCCATCGGACTTTTCCTCTAACTGCAGGGAGGCAGGAGACTGTGTTTCATTACTTCAAAGAAGTGGCTGCTGTTAACAGGTACTATCTGTAGGAGGAAAGATCAAATCTGGGTTTCATTATTTTGGTTTTGGGTTTTTTTTGAAAATTTATCTATTTATGCATACAGAACTGGGGTACACAGAGGCTAGAGGATTCACCAGAGACAGAGTGGGGAGCAGAGTAGGCAGATAGACTGAATTACACTGCCAAGGGGAGCAGTAGGTGGGTCTCAGGAGAGGTCTTCTGAGCCATGTGGGTCACCTCCAGAGCTAGGGGTCGAACTTGCACTGAAGTAGCTGCAGCTAGCTTCATAGTGCTGGCTTTAACCTGCTCAGGGACCAGGGATGGCCTTTTTTTTTTTTTGAAGCAGGGACCATACCACAAGCAAAATTGCACAAAAGTAATTGCCATCCTCATTTTTCCCAATGCCACCCACAGTTCTCCCTTTAGAAATGCTGATTCTCCTGCTGCAGGTAGCTTTATATGCTCATTTTCTTCCTCTGTCAAAAGTGGTTCTTGAAAACCACTGAGACACATAAACACCTCAAAGTACTTAAGAAGGAAAACAATTAAAAGGTATGTGCACCGAGACCATCTGTGTTAACATATTAATTAAAATATAGACCAATTATACCACGTGGATTAGTTATTTGTTCCAGGAAACTTTGCTGGAAAATAAAGCTGTAAACTAAAAAAGAAAGAAGTTGGCACTTTGCTTCAGGAAATCTCCACAAATCGATTATCAGAGACAAAAGTCTGTTTATCTTCGCAAATGCTTGCTTATCATACCAACTTCATTTTTTTTTAAAGATTTATTTATTTGTGCATACAGAACTGGGATATAGGCCAGAGGCTCAGGGGTGCCGAGAGGCTTCACCATAGACAGAATGGGGAGCAGAACAGGCAGACTGACGAAGTCCACTGCTGAGGGGAGCAGAGGGCGGGTCAGGAGAGGTCTGCCACGCCATGTGGTCACCTCTGGGGCAGGCAGGAATCAAACTCATGCGGAAGTGGCTTTAGCTTCTCAGTGCTGTGCTTTTACCCGCTGCACCACCATGGAGGGCCCAAGTTCATTTTTTAAGGCTTGTTTCTAAACTCTCACTTCACTGGATCCATCAGTTCTAAACTTTTATGACAAACTTGGCTCAAACCAAATCAGTTACTCATCTTGAAAGACCTAACTCAAACTACTTGTGCTCAGACCCTAAACTCCTAAATGATGTCACTTCTGACTTGTTAGACATGGCAAAGACTGGCAAGATGGTAGTTCTTTTACTGCAGTGAGTTCTGACAAAGTTAGCTTTGCTTTGTTGATAGACTACCTGGCAATTTGGGAAGAAGTCAAAGAGCTCCCCCATCTAAGATGATTTAGCCTATATTCCTCCAGGTCACAGTCTGGAAATAAAACATGCAAACAATAATTCTCTAACTAGTGAGTGTCTAAGACAGGAATTGAGACTTCAGCTATCCAGAATGGCCCACTTATTTTAAAAGACCTGAACAATGTACTAATCATTCTCAAGATCCACCTTAGTGCCTCAACACTCGGATCTCTGCTGCATTCAAATTTAAGTAACAGAAATGTCACTATAACTACATTTCATGAATAGGCTTCTCCTCTGACTGCAGAAACTATTGGAGTGCACTAAATTCACTAAACCTCTGCCTATCTCTTAGGTCATTGTTTATGATACATTGCAATCAAGTGTCAAAAGCTGACCAAATTTGGTTTCCTTGTTTAACAATTTAGCAAGCAGAGTGTTTGTAGCCTCAGTTAGGAAACATTTTCATATGTATGTTTTCCCGCAACTGTTAGCATGCATCAGAAATAGCAGGAAGGCTTATTATTGCTGCACATACCTGCAGTTTCTGGTTCAGCAGGTCTTGGATGGGTTCCAAGAATTTTCATTTCTACCGAATGATGTAAATGGTTTTGTTCCAGGGGCCACACTTTGAGCAACATTAGGCCAAGGAGAATTTTAAGCTAGTTTGTGGCCAGCTTGACCACAAACTGAGCTTTTTGCTAACTCCCAACTGCAGTTGGTTGACCTGAATATCTATATAAAGAACCATGAAATGGTGTAAAATTAATTCAAATTCTTTTAAACTTCTAAAGTTAGTAATAGCCTCATTTTCAAATTTCTTAGTTTTGCGATGCTGCGTCATAACCTGCTATGCCACCAGGGAGGGCCCTACTCTTCAAATTCTTAATTAAAATTAATTTTAACTATTCCAGCTAAATGTCTGTCATATGTTTAATCTCCAGGGTCTTTTTCTTGTTTGCTGTTTCAAAGCATTTTCTTAAATCTTTAAGATAACAAATTGTAACTCCTTAGCCATTCGTTGCTGCTATTTGTTCAAGGACCAAACTTCGAGAACTACTGTTGGGTGATAAGAGGCTGAATACTTTACAGAGTAAAGATGTGTATAAAGATGAGCCCTACTTCTGGGCTCTCAGATCAACCTATGTTTGGCAGAACCACTAAGGCCACAGTTTTAACCAGCCCCAAGATTCAGTGTTTGTGGATTGTGCGCAAGGTGAACCGATGGTAGTGGTTTAACATTTTCAACATATTCCACATTATGATAGGAAATTTCTGAACAAATTAAGTATGCAGCATTTGCAGGAATATAACACTATTATTATCCTAAATTTGAGCTTGTAAAATAGACAGCTCTCATAGAAAACAGCAGAAAATTACTCAGATTTTTCCAGGAAAAGTTCAGATCTTACAAATGTTACTCTGACTTTAAGTACTGTAATATAACTATAATGAGAATGAACAAACTGCACAATACATCTGATTATTCTTTATTACCTATTGAAATATTCCCGGTGATGTGTAGAAGTTTGAGAACTTCAGGGCAGTCTCCCAAGTGATTATGACACTTAAAAAGCTGGAAATTATATCCCGCCAGCAGAAAAGGGGCATTAAAAGACAGTTTACATCTTAAAGATATTATCATTTCTAGTTTTTCTTTAGTTGGCTTTTGGAAGTCCTTAAGTCTGCAATGATCAAAAACAAGACAAATAGCACCCTCTAGTGGTATATTTGATCATTGCCGTCAAAGTCTCCAACTCGAGTCAGACCTTTTCAAAAAAATCTAAAACTTGGCAAAGCAATCTTCACAGGAAGTAGTTGTTTTACCCCAGTACAGAAGATAAAAAGATAAGCCCTTAAAGTTGTCAGTTATGTCAGCTACACTTGTATTCTCTGAGCACGTTAAGAAGTACAGGTGCAAAATACAGCTCAGTAATTTAAAAGTAAGCTTATTTGTGTGAGTAACTTTGTCAGCAAAACATAAGCAAACAGTTTAACCTGTTCTTATCCTCCTTATCCTTTATTTTTCTGTCTCCTCCTTAAGTACAGATTTGAACTTTAAGTCAAAATCTTGTCATTCTTCATATGGCAAAAGGAACTCCTCCCTGCTGTCTGGGGTGGCCTGCTTTTGACACTTGGTTACACAAAGCACTTCAGAATGTGAAATGTGAAAGAACCAGCCTTTGTCCCCAGTTCTACCATAAAACATTTAGAAAGCAGTGACTTTTTTTTCTCGCAAGCACCAGTACCAAGGTCAGAAGTTTACTACTGACACCTTTTTACATCCAAAGTAATGCAAAATATCTTATAAAAAATTAAGAGAAAATAAAATCAAGTTATATATATATAAATAGGAGTTGAGAAGTCTTACTATGAATCAAGGTGGAGCCCATGGTATTTCTGGTCCTACAAAAAGAAGGTTTGCTAAGTTGAGTAAAAATTGAAAATAGAGGATGAGAATTTCGTTGCTTTGTAATACATTAGTTATAAGAGAGTAAGCCTATTGCTGTATCTCCAAAGAAAATGGATCAAAGAATTAAAATATTTCATGTGTTTGTTAAATAGTCAAAAAATGTAATTAATATTGGAGTCAATTAGAATACTGCAGTTTAACATATATTCAATAAACAGTCCAGTCTTTAAAAAATTTTCTTAATGTAATAATATACTTGCTGTTTAAAAAACTGTAGTACTGGGCCCTCCCTGGTGGCACAATGGGTTAGGACGCAGCACTGCAAGCTAACCACAGCAGCTTTAGTGTGAGTTCAATCCTGGCCCCAGAGGTGAACCACATGGTGCAGCAGACCTCTCCTGTCTCACCACTGCTCCCCCCCGCAGCAGTGTACTTTGTCAATCTGCCTGTTCTGCTCCCCACTCTGTCTCTGGTGAA